>NC_088382.1:75830555-76133333 GCF_037993035.2 Macaca fascicularis | reverse complement strand
AGTACCTGCTGTGCCTTTGTTAATGTGAATCTGCAACACTTTCAGCAGTAACTTTCTAGCAGCCTGAAAAATGGAATAGGAAAATATGTGGACTTTTGCATTGTGAAAACGTCTGCAGACAGCACACTTTAAAGGATTGCTGTTACCTACAAAAGCATGATAGCAACCATATTTGTCTCTTCTCCACAAACACTTCCTCATTTCCAAGAAGGCTCCTTGCTTTTAGCATGCTTCTTTCATTTACTTGAGTAAAAAGGTATGCATCTTTAAGACCAATTCGGAACCATATACCTCCCCTCTTCTCTGGACAGTAATTCAATCAAAATATATAATTTTTGAGCTTTTGAGTTTGTCTTTTCAAATAGTCTCCATTTTCTCCCTTTTGATGTCTGTGGTTCCTACATCCTCTGTGTGTGTGCACCTGTGTAAGTGTGCTTAGCAAGTGAAGTATAACTCCGCCATAAATGCAGTAGGTATTGGCCTCCAGGCATACTCTGATGCAAAGCCTCTGGCTGCTGCACAGCCTTCCTCCTGGGTCTGCTGGGACAGTTATATTTCTTGGCTTCTTGGGGGAATGAAATTAAAGTTGCCTATAATATTTTAACGAAAATAAAATTCATCCCATTTCTAGGGAGAACGCAGTGTGGATGCAATATACCAAAAGGGGATGATTTTACAAAGTGAAGATTATCTTTCCCATATTGAAATGGTAAGATGATGATGGGTGGGATATTTGTTCCTAACCAATGCCAACATTTCTGGATGTAAAGAAAAAAAATCAAATGGTCATTGGGTTGTTTCCTTAGAAGTGAGTAGGTAACATTTAACATTGATCTAAAGCCATTGTTTAACTGTTGACATCATGGAAATGTTAAAATTGGCAGACTCCAATTTCTAGTCACCTTTATATTTTAGTAGTAATAAGAAAAACAAAACATGCAACTGCAAAGAGAACCTCTCATGGAAAAAAAAATTCAACAATAGATGACCTTACATTAAAAGAGAAGATAGCCTTCCAAGCATAGCACCATCATACCACTGTTTTAAATGGCTAGATTTTTATTGGTTTGCTTTTCTCTCAGGTAATTATCACTCTCTAAAATGATCTTGTTATTCATTTGATTATTGCCTAACTCCTCTGTTAGAATAAAAACTGCCTGTGAACAGGACCTTTTATGTTTAGCTCATCACCAGTTCCCAGCATTATGTGTACAGAAATATGGCACGCATGCACACTTGAGAAATATAGATTGAGAAAAAGAAAGAAAGAAAGAAAGAAAGAAAGAAAGAAAGATAGATAGATGACTTGCATCTAGAAACATTCAGCCCTCATGCAAAAGCTTCAATTTTGTTCTGTTCCAAAGAAATAGGTATTTAAGTGGATATTCCAAGCTTCTGCTTCATTCAATGTTAAAAAAAAAAAAAAAAAGACCAAAAAACAAAAAATCCAGTAAAATATGACTATACAACCTTTGGGAAACCATTGAACCTCAGGACAGTCATTAGCATGTTTGTATTTCTACAGTGAAAGATTGAATTGTATAATTGCTAAGGTCCCTTCTGACTCTACAGCTCCAAGACTCTCTAATTTCAAGTAAATGTGAAGACATTTCAGACAGTCACTAGGCTATGACGTGCCTCCCTCTGTTCCTGGCAAGTCTTGTGGCATTGACAGCATTAAGACATACATTGCAAGTCCTAGCCCTGAAAGCTCAGCACTAGCTTGTGCATGTGTCATGGCCACAATAGGAAAAATCCTAAGGCAACAACGACCACTGCTCTTACCATGTAAGGAATACAGCTCTGTGACCAAAATAGAGCTGAAGATAAGCTCTTAGCCCCACCACTTGTCACTGAGCAACTGGCTTGATTAGGCCCATTTGTATCTCCACCACATTCCTCCAACATTCATCGAGACATACTTGTTCAGAGCTATACCTTCATTTGAAATAAGGAACTTCAAAATTCCCTTCATTAAGCAAACAGGATTTCCTCCCACTAACCCTCCAAAAAAGAAAAAGAAAAGCAGCCTGTAGATTAATAATACTGAAAAAAGAACTATACTAAAGTAAGAAGTTCCTTTCAAGAAAATCAAATCCAGCCTTTCATTTATAAAGCTCCAGTTACAAGCACTTGGAGAAGTCCCATGAGTACAGACTAGGATGTCCCTAGAAAGAGGACAGATAAACTAGAGAGACACCATCTTCTGGGCACCCAGACTGGGATTCGGCTCTCTATCAGCCGGCCCCTTTTTGTAGTGCTCAGCAAACAACTCCATTCAGTGGCTTGGGTCTCGGGTCTTCCAAACTCAGGCTCTTTTCTACTACTTTATGTTGCCACTCCATGTTCAAAGGATAATTATGCCATAATTTGAGGGATTTCTAACACTTAATCTTGGGGTTCTTGGCATTTGGGTTTTTCTGGGCTAGGCCAGATCATTTAGAATCTTCTTGAGTAGACATTATGAGGGCTGAGGGCCAGGTGGGCCTGTTCTGAGTGGAGCCCCATGGTTCAGCGAAAGCCACTTGTCAGGCTGAGCAGATGTTTATCTCACTCTGGTCTGCTGTGGATAGTCACCACGTTTCCCAGAAGAGGCTCAGTCTCCCTTGGTTGCCAGTATTTCCTGTTGCCACAAAGCCTCTTCGATAAAGAACGGAAGTCATGTCTAGCTCCATTCATTCTCAACATGTCCCTCTAGAGGAAGTTGCTCAGTCCTGCCATCACAGTCAACTAGGACCTGACCGTCTTCTGACACCATTTAAAACATGCTCCAGAATCGTTAGAGGTTCCAGTTGGGTCACATCATCAGAATAAGTGTATGCTTTCCAAGCTGACTCTGAGGCTGTTAGGTGACATTTACCAAGGCCCTGGCATGTGCCTCTTATTTCAACTTCATCATCATGACAATGCTGTGAAGAAGATATTATCATTCCCACTGTAACTCTGAGGAAACCGAGGGGCAGGAAGCTTAAGTAACGTGCCTAATGTCATGTAATTAAGCAACAGAGCTAAAACTCAAACTCTGAAATCTGTTCTTTTAAACATATGCTATATTGACTTTACAATTCTGGCAAGCTATTTAAACAATTTTAATTACATTCATATTTCATATTTGTAAAGGCATGGACAATGTCTCAGAGATGAGAAAAGGTCATTTGGGGTAAAATCACTGCTTTGGAAACACAATGAATTTGTTCTCACTGCACAATCATTGGAGGGTTTTATTCAAGTTGTCCTTTTTCAGAGATTGAAAATGCTCAATATCAAATATTTATTATTCAACTTGGAACAATTTTCCCTAGACAGGCCATACAAAACAGGGATGTTTCTAGGCCTGCCAGCCTGCCTTTGGGAGGGCTAGTATTAACAGTCTGTGCCCTTAAGCATCCAGTGACATAGGATAAGTGCCACTGGTAAATTTTACAAGAGGTAGATTATGTTCTCTAGGGATGAGGAGTGAAAGTCAAGCATGTTTTCCTGGAAGCGGAGAGCTCCCCACGGACATTTCCACTGCCTGTAGGCAGCCCCCCATCCAGTTCCTTCCTGTCCAGAACATCTCCAGGCCTAGAAAGGCAAGTGAAACTTCAGATCATGCTGGGCTCATAGAACAGCCCAGAAGCCCTCCACCAACCTGCAGTCCAGAGTTCAGGGACCGTCTTAGGCCAAGCCTCTCTCAAGAAGCAGAGGTAAAAAGACTCATGGCTCCTTCACTCCCTGTCAGCCCACAGCACGGAAGGAAAATGCCACTCCCCCTTTCAGACCGCCCTTTTGCAACTATAGTCATTCTCAAATCCTTCTTCATTATCACTGTAAATTCATGTTAACTGCAGACATTATTCTTAAATGATAACAAGGAGTCCACAATGTAATTTACTCTAAGCTCAGCATTGCTCCAGGGCGGGTCCTGGGACAGGTGCCTCACCAGGCCAGTCCTATGTGATATTACATGATTAGGACAAAATTAGACATGTGCAAGGAAGGCACTGCCACCAAAGGGCTCTGGGGCAGGTGTCAGGGCCCAGGGCGGGGAGAGGCTGTGTAATTATGGAAGGATAATACCCACCCCAGGGACTACTTCATTTCCATCCCTAAGGAGATCTTCACCAATCAGAAAAGAGAATTCTTTAACAACCCCCCCCCCCCGCCCCCCGGCCAGGAACTACTCATAGCTTCTCAGAAAATGTTTCTGGGCAGGTGGTGAGCAAAGCCAGAAAGGGAAATGAACTCCGGGCAGAAGAGGAGACACAAGAGCTCTGTGGCCCTGACCCCGGTAGAGAATCCACCCGGCTCTCAAGCTAGGACAATTTCACTGCAAGCCGAGGACCTGGTTT
This sequence comes from Macaca fascicularis, assembly GCF_037993035.2. Classification (NCBI taxonomy): domain Eukaryota; kingdom Metazoa; phylum Chordata; class Mammalia; order Primates; family Cercopithecidae; genus Macaca; species Macaca fascicularis. The sequence goes on along the minus strand of NC_088382.1, from coordinate 76,129,002 downwards.
GCTCCATGTTGTCCTGCCTTGCAGGCTGGCAAGAAGCTGAGCCTCTGGGCTTTGCCCACTGATATGGAACCGGCTCTGGGAGATCACCCCAGTGATGACAGATGCACAGGGTGGCCATCTGGAACCGTCCCTGTCCTCAGGGACACTTCAAATGAAGGCTAATGTGTCAAGTGGGAATCATAAAGTAGGAGACCTCCATGGGGCTTTGAGACAATCTCTACATCTCCAGATGAGCCACCTTAACTGATCTGAAAGAACTATGCTCATGTGAGTCATATTCACTCATTCTTTATTTTGCTGATTATTAAAAATGTCAGACTCACTTTATAAAAATGTGAATACAGGAATATAAAAGGGAGGCTGAAAATCACCTGCAGTCCCACTATTCACAGGCCTTAAGCTTTTGATGTTTTTCATTCCTGATTTCTCCACATGAATGTATAGAAGGTTATATGTAAATATCCACAGTCACGTGTTGCTTAACTATGGGGTATGTTCTGAGAAGTGCATCCTTAGGCAGTTACATTGTGTGAGCATCACAAAATGTACTTACACAAACCTACATGGCAGAGCCTACTGCCCACTTAGGTTGTATGTCATGATCTATTGCTCCTAGGCCACAAACCTGTACAGCATGTTATAGTACTGAATACCACAGGCAAATGTAATACATGGTATTTGTGCATCTAAGCATATCTAAATATATAAAGGTACAGTAAAAATATGATAAAATATGATATTATAATCTTACGAGACCTCCATCATATATGCAGTTCATCACTGACCAAAATATTACACGGTGCATGACTGTACTTTCTATACTGTTATATATGAATATACATTCTAAACAACAAATAAGACTGTATACTTGCTATGTTTTTTCATCTTACAAAAACAGGTATGAAATAAATGAAAGAAATGAAATAAACAGATAAAAAGATGGACTTTTAAGACTCCTGACAATTTGCAGCCTCATCGTGAAGTCCTGCAGAGAGTGATTACATACCCTCCCCTAGCCACCTGTGAAAATGCTTATTAGAAAAGTGTGTCATGTTCAATGAATGCTATTGCCAATAAGAATGGGGGTAATGATCCTGCCCTTCCCTGCCAAGCATTCTTCCTGACATCTGCACTAATCCCTATTGCTGATTTAACTTCAAACCTGTTCCTTCTAGTCATTTCGGTGAATAAAAACAGCACTTCCTACCGCACCCTTGACTGGCTTCTATGAAGAAAATCGGTTGTCAAATTTCTACAGCCCACTCGGTGTCCTCTGATGCTGGCTAAATGGAGCCCCAATCATTTGCATTTGCTCAAGAATCAAATTGCTCAAGACCCAGATGGACCCCTCCAGGGCTCTTCTCCTGTGCATTCTCCAGCTTCTCCATCCCAGACACAAAGCCTGTTCCTTCCAACAGACATCTCCAATAAAGCCTTGAGATCACCTTGCTCACCCACAAGCAACATGCCCCTATTTATAAACTCAAGACTCAGGTTGGTACTACCTGGAGTGCTGATTCACGGTGTTACAACTGAATAGTATTTTGCCTTTATTGTAAATAAGTGCAAAGAAAAAAGTTTGTACTGTCTGTTTCCGAATCTCTTTTGGCTCTTCACCAAGAGAAAACTTTCCTCCTATAAATGGATCCCAGACTGATCATGGATCTTTTCAGGAATATGAGTGTGGAGAAGAAACAAAATTGATTTTAATAATGTGCAAATTTAAAATGAGATAAATATAGCTAATGTTCTAAAGCCCTCATTTAGAAAATGACCTTTAGCTTTCAACAGAATTTGCCTTTCTCATGATAAAATAATAAGAATAGTATTTATTGGACACTCACCACACGCCAGGCAATGTGCTAAGCATTTTGCTTCTGCTTATTTAATTATTCATAGTAACTCTATAAGGTAGGTACCATGATTGCCCCATTTTTACAGAGGAGAAAACTGAGGAACTGAATCTCCTTGTAGCAACACAAATGGATCTTAAAAACATAATGCTGGTGGCTCATGCCTGTGATCCCAGCACTTTGGGAGGCCAAGGGGGGCAGATCAGGAGGTCAGGAGTTTGAGACCAGCCTGGCCAACAGAATGAAACCCCGCCTCTACTAAAAATACAAAAAATTAGCTGGGCATGGTGGTGGGAGCCTGTAATCCCAGCTACTCAGGAGGCTGAGGCAGAAAAATCGTTTGAACCTGGGAGGCAGAGGTAGCAGTGAGCCGAGATCACGTCATTGCACTCCAGCCTGGGTGACAGTGTGAGACTCCGTCCCAAAAAAACAAACAAAAACTCCAAAAATGTAAGGCTTGGTTTTTTAAAAAGTAAGAAGCAGAATGAAAAATTCCACACAATACCATTTATAAAATTAAAAGACATGCATATAACACAATACATATTTTATAAGAATACAAACAGAACATCAAACATGTTAGAGTGGTGATCTATGGGGAAGAGAACAAGAGTGGGAAATGAGGATAATGGGGAATAAATAGATAACAAGAGAGGCTTGGCACCCAGCAATGAGAACTATATGCCATGAACTGAACAGCATCATTCCTCCACCCTCTGCACAGAGGTCCAACTACACAAACAATGACCCCAAAGCTTAGAGCAGAGAGATTGTAATGGACTGCTCCGGGTTACAGAGCCAGGGCCTGGACTTGAACCCAGATATCTTGCACCTGTCCCAGAGCAACATGGCTGTAACTAGTCAGTGAATTTTCAATTCCTGAAAAGATATCTGCCACATAGCTAACTCTCTTTAGGCTTCCACACTTTAAAGGCCTCCAGTAATGACATACTTTATATTTGATCTTGAGGGACAAGTCAATTTGCTCTACTTACTACTATACGGCAAGCACGTATATAAGCTAAACAACCAGCCACTCATCTATTCATTCAGCAAGTTTTTTTTTGTTTTTGTTTTTTTTTTGAGTGTTGATTATGTGCCAGGCATTGGGCCAGCCAGAGGGCAAGTGGTGATGAACGAGCCTGAACTCTGGCCTCCATGAGCTCACAGTCCCCGAGCCATTCTCTAACTACAGCTAGGCAGATTTTTCTCCTCCTGACAACCACTTTGCAGTATTGCTGTGAGAGCGGAGAAGTGCAGCTCAGACCTGCCTATGACTGTCTAAAGCACCGACAAGCATTTCCTAAGACAGTTTGGATTTCCACCAAGAAAGTTTGCTCTAATAGCAACAACACTGATTTCCATGATGGGGGATTTATTTTTCTTGTAGCTAATCTTTCAAAAGGAAGAAAGAACAACACATGCAACAATAGCCCTAGTAATTGTGGCAACATCTGCCTCAGTGACTCATGTGGTAATGTCTCTTTTTGTGCAGGAGGTGAATATTTCAGAGACATATCAGGAAGGAGGCCATTCTAGAAGCAAAGGATGAAAGGTCAGAACAGGGATGTCTAGTGTGGCACTGAGGAAGCCACGAACCCCCGGGTATTGCAGGCTTGGTGGAGACCCTGTGAGAGTCACCTGACTCACCTCAATGGTTTTGCAGGTGTCTTCCAGCTGGCTGATCACTCCCTGGACTCGATCGTTGCTGCCCACGAGAATGGCGATGCCATCGCTGAGCTCAGACTAATGAAGAGAAAACATGAACCCCATATCTTAGGGATTTCCTAGTCACCCCAACTGTGAACTGGTCATAATATTGTCTTTACAGGTTCTTAATTTAGGATACATGCAATCCCTAAGGACTAACAGGGAGGCCTGTGGACCTCCTGATTTTGCAAGCAAACTTTTGTGTATGAATACATTTGTGCAGGGAGAGGTTTCACAGTTTTCATCACATTCTTAATATTGAGATCAACATGTTCAAGCTAAAGAATTGTTAAGTATTGCTTATAAATGACATGGAGACAAATATGCGACTTCAGGGACCCAAATGGAATTATTTACCTAGTGGAACTAAGGGTCAATTTTACTTGGGAAATGTGTATAGTAAATACTCATTTATTCAACATACACTTATTATGGGCATAAGAATGTAGTGTATACAGACACAAACACACATTAGACTAAGTCATTACAAACTTCACACTGAAACAAAGAACTGGTTCTAGGAGAGAAATGTCAACTTTGAAATTCCTTTGCTCTTTTGACTTAGGAAGAGATTCTACTGTTCCTATTTACCCCCTTCCCAAGGCTGGCTGATGGAGCCACTGGGAACACTGGATGGGCACTTGGGAGACACATGTATTTGGTCCAGCTCTACCCCCAACTTCTCTGTGATGTTGGGCAAAACATATATTCAATTTCTGCCTAATTTTCTCACATTTAGAAGGAGAAGATTGGACCAGAACAGTGATTATAAAATATTTTAAAGTTGCAGAACCTTCTTCAAATGAAAGCTAATATGGAGGTGAAGCTACTTTGGCCAAACAGGAGCAAGGGTGAGGGTCCCACCAGTCTGTCCTTCTGTCCATCTCACATGAGTCTATGGGCTCTGAAGGAAGGACTGTGAAACAGCTACCATACAGTTCTATCATGCTGTGACTTTGGGGGAGGTGGGCAGAACAGAAGGGGGAATAAATTGTAACTGGATTGAAAAATAAACAAATGTTGTGGATAATTTGCAAAATCCAGCTTTAGCACTTAGTGGCCACTAGTTGCAGTTGGAGTTGCCCAAGAGTTTTACTTCCAAATTTGATTCCAGTGCTGATCTTCACAGTAAAACACTGATCAAATGTGGAACTGATGATTCTAAATGAAAGAAACTGAGAGGTGGAACTGTTCAAATTCTCAGTGCCTGGAGTGGCTGCACCTATTGGAGTACCCAACTCCGCTTTTATCTGCACCAGATGGATAAATACTGACCTGCTCGTGCATGAAACCAGGTTGGCAGGTTGGTAAAGTGTAGAGGGGGCTATGGCTGAGGCCCTGGGGTCAAGGGTATGCACCACACTCAGAGGGGTCTTTAGGCAACTGGCCCCCTGACAGGAGGGCCAGCACAAGTCTGTGTTTTAAAGCTGTTCTGTAACTGTATGTCATTAGTGTAACCCTCCCTCACTAAGAGTGCGAGAGAAAAGGCATTGAGGAGGACCAAAGAAACCTTTCATGGGTGGATGAAGAAAAGTATTCTGTGAGTAGGGTAAAAAGCTGTCCTTTTCTTATCTGTAGTCTAAACTTCACATAATCTTGAGCAGTTTGAGCTTTTGCTGGGTCCCCTAACATTGCTCATCTTTAGCAACCTCCAAAGGGCACAGAAACAGGGATCCTGCCCTTCTGTGCCCCTTCCTGAACCTGGGCACCCCTGCCCTGTCTCGCCTTTCCCCCCACCGTCCAGGGAATTTGGTGTGTGCCTCGTGCACAACTGTGCACACATCTTCCTGCAGACCTTGTGTGCCCCCAGTGTCCCTTGGCCCTGTGTGGCTTGGATTTCCTCCTCCACCAGAGGAGGCCACTCACACTGGCCCCAGCAAGGCCCTGAGGTGTGAGGATGGGAAGGGGGTGCAGGAGGGAGGGAGCAGCTCTGTTACCTTCTGTCTCTGGAACACATGAGTGAGGGGAGCCACCTGGCAGTCCTTGTGTGCACCAAACACCTTGCACAGAGAGCAGGTGGGCACTTCGCAGTTCAGACAGTAGATGTTGATGCGCTCCTCTTCATGCTCCTCACACATGGGCTGGTCGGACTTCTTTTCTGGCCTGGGAGGACGTAGGCAGATAAATGTCCATCAGCTCTCACTGGGCCAGAGCAGAGACTGTTGCTCTGCCTTGCAAATTCCTTCTCGTCCCTGTATGCCCAGCAACTCTATTCCAGAAGGCCCCCAGGGGCCCTTTTACGTGCTCAGAGTTCACCAAATTCAGCTTCCCTGCAGGTGTAGCAGGGGAGTGCTGGCAAATCTCTAACAACTTGCTTGGGGTAGGGACAGAGACGTGGAGACCCTGATTTGTACCATTTGCCCATTTCCATGGTGTATTTCCACATGGCCAATTTTAAGTTATTTAAGGTTTAAGAATCTGCTAGTGAAATTCCTGAAAGTTCGAACATCGGACCCTGGTGAGCCGTCAGGAATGTGGTCCAGCACTGTGTCCACATGCTCACGAGTTTCTCAAGGGACACTTTCCCATTATGGACCAAGAACAGGAAGTTGTTGATTAACTAAAAGTCAAGTTTGCACAAGTTTTGGGAGGAGCTAGATCACACCCCTCCAGCCTCTGGCCCCAGGAAACACCCCTTTCACTTGAAGGAGTGAGGATAGGCGTGGCTCACATGGAACCGAAATCTTCTGATTATTAATTCAAGTACTGGTTGGATGCAACTGTGTATGAGAGGCAAGTGTGGGTGTACCTCCTTATATAAACCCCAGGAATTCTGATATATCCTATCTAATGACTGAGGCTGCTAATAGTTTTCAGAAGTATTAAAAAAATTCAAATCCAAATCCAGAAGCTTTCTTCAAATTTCCAAACACATAGTTATTTAGCAATATCTTAGATTTGGGACTACATTTTTTTTTTGTTGCTATACAGATCCAATTTTTAAAAACTACAGGTTTTTATGAGGCATGAAATCAATTTAGGGAGCTATGATCCGCATTGTTAAAATAAAAATAGAATGGAATAGCAAATACTGTGAATTACATGTAGTAAGAAAAAGTATAGCTATTCGAAACTTTTGTTTCAGGTGTACATGTGTATATATGTGACTGAAACAAAAGTATGTGTGTTCGTGTGTGTGTGTATGTGCGTATATATGTATGTATGTGTGTGTATATATATCCATCCATATATGTAAGTGGTTACAATGTAAAATGCACTTCCTACTGTGAATCATGAATACAGGTGTTGAAACCCATTGTTTCTGATGTGTGGTATCTTGTAGCTGCAACCCCAGAACTCAGAGAAAGGCAGAGAACATACTGATGTACCTCTGTAAGAGACTAATGTTCCTTTATAAGTTGCTAGGTGGATGTCAAGTACTTGAGATTAGGACAAACATTGGGAGAATCCCTGGGTCTCATAAGAAAATTGCATGGACTTCCAGTTTCAAAATATTAGAATCTGATTGTTGCAAAAGGAATTTCTGTCTGGTTTTGCACCAATATGCTTTCCTTGAAGTCTATGACCTTCTGATTTGACCACATATTTGGAACTCAAATAAGGAAAGTCAACTCCACAATTGAGAAAATTGTTCCCCTCTCAGGTCTGTCTGTTTCCTCCACTAGAAAATCAGCTCCATGAAGGCAGGGGCCATGGTGAGTCTTCTTTTTTGCTGCATCTCCAGTACTCGGAACAGTGCCTCGCACAGAGGCAGTGGCTCCGTAAATATTCGTTGCACAAATGAGTGAGACAACGAAAGGGAATTTGACCTATTAATGGACAGTATTCTCTGTGCTCTAGTGTAACACCACCCAGCTGGAGAAGGCATGGCAAATATGGGGAAAGCCTGGGATCACCTGGCACTCCTGAGTGGCAGAGGAAGAGACCAGACAACTTCCTGATTACTCCTTTAATAAATGACAGTGCCCTCTGGGGTTTGGACTGGCAAGTTGGTCTCTGCCTGGTCAAAGGCATCTTCCCCTCTAAATCCTTCCCTCCTAGGTATCTCTACCTTATTATTAACGTGGGTTAAGCAAGAGTGGGCAGCCTGGGTCCCACATGCTGTTCTGATATCAATAACTGTGACCAGAGATAGTGTCACAGAGCACGTGTCTATGCAGTATGTGCAAATATTGAAAATGTGAAAACAGCCATAAGGCTCTACATTTAGTTTTGTTTGTGATTCAATTTATTTATTTATTTTTTTCATGGCGCTGTATACACTGATTTCCCGTATTCCTCATTGGGTTTTTCCTATTTAGGTTGTAGCCCAGCCCCAGAGGCACCACCCATTCATAGATGAGCGTATAATGAGACCTCTGTACAACTTAAAACATGTAACAGACTTGGGACAGATTTGGCATGTAAAAAAAAAGACATAAATACATTTTTATGAGGTGAGAGCAGCCAAGCTCACAGCTGTGGTAAAGGCCCAATGCTAAATGTTGGCTGTGGCCCCTTGCCATTCAGTGTAGGCTGGACTGAGGAGTCTGTAGCCTGCTGTCTCTGGTCTCTGAGGTTCCTGAGGCCACCCTAGAGTTTCCTGAGGAGTGGGCATCTGGTCTTGGTGAGGCAATTCAAGTAGTAACTTTGTAGTCAAACTGATTTTTTTTTTTGAGATGGAGTTTTGCTCTTGTTGCCCAGGCTGCAGTGCAATGGCTCAATCTCAGCTCACTGCAACCTCCACCTCCCGGGTTCAAGTGATTCTCTTGCCTCAGTCTCCCAAAATGCTGGGATAACACGCATCTGCCACCGCACCCGGCCAATTTTTCTTGTATTTAGTAGAGACGGGATTTCACCATGTTGGTCAGGCTGGCCTCGAACTCCTGACCTCAGGTGATCTGCCCAACTCAGCCTCCCAAAGTGCTGAGATTACAGGTGTGAGCCACCGTGCCCAGCCAAACTGATCTTAAAGCTTCATTCCAGCTCAGCTTCTCCATGTAGTGGCTATGTGGCCTTAGACAAGTTACTTAACCTCTTTTGGTCTCAGTTTTTACTCGTATCAAAAATCGGATTAAGGGTCTTCTAATTAAATGTGGCAGAATGCACACAAGCACGTATTTATTTATGTATTTATATATGTATGTATGTATTTATTCTGCTGAAATCCCAGTGAAATGAGGATAAGGAAATAAAGGGGCATACATTAATAAGGACAAAAAGTGAACACGGATGACAGCAAATGAGAGATGTCAACCCAATGTTGGAAATTAGGAACATCTGGATGAAGGGACATGACCTACTTGAGTTGCATCTTAGTTCTGTTACGTTCCTGCAGTGAGAAGCTTACAATAAGCAAGCTGACTTGAGCTATGGAACCCTGGAAAGGCTCTGGAACTGCAGGAGCCAGGAGTCCTGAAGGCGGAAGTAGGCAGTGACGGAGTGGGAGAGGCTGAAAAGAGGAGGACTTTGTGCACATTTCAAGAGATTACTTGAGGATGTGCTCCACAGAAACAAGAGAGTAAGCCACCAAACAAGGAGACCTGGAATCCAGGAAGCAAGGGGTTCAACCCAGGGGAGAGTAAAAGAATTCCCAAGTAGAGGGTAAAGTCTAGCCATGTGAGGGCTCAGTCCTAATCGTCTACAGTGGAAAGTCAATAGGAAATGTCTAAAATTGAAAAGTCAAAGAATAGAAGCATACCAGTAGTATGCACATGTCATTGGTGATACATAGCAGAAAAACAGTTAAAAGAATTAAAAGTGGTTGACTCTGGTGAATGAGGCTTGGGGGTAAAGAGAGAATAGGGTGGAGATAGCATTTCTCTTCAGAGGCCTTGTATACTGAATTTTAAAAAGTGTGTATGTTAGTTACTTTAAGACACTAAAAACTTTAATAGAATAGCAGTAATTATAATAATCAACACCTCACAGGATTATTGTAAGAATTAAAGAATTGCATATGGGCCAGGCACGGTGGCTCACGCCTGTAATCCCAGCACTTTGGGAGGCCAAGGTGGGCAGATCACGAGGTCAGGAGATAGAGACCATCCTGGCTAACACGGTGAAACCCCGTCTCTACTTAAAAAAAAAAAATTAGCCAGGCTTGGTGGTGGGCACCTGGAGTCCCAGCTACTGGGGAGGCTGAGGCAGGAGAATGGTGTGAACCTGGGTGGTGGAGCTTGCAGTTAGTGGAGATCGTGCCACTGCACTCTAGCTTGGGCGACAGAGCAAGACTCGTCTCAAAAAAAAAAAAAAAAAAAAGAATTGCACATGATTCATGTAGTAGGAACCCTGAAAAGTGTCTGTCACATAGCACATAGCAGTTTTACTTATTATAGTTTAAAGTTAATTATTATTATATTAATTATTAATATTAGCCAAAATAGTACCTTCTCTTACCGTCTCTCCCTCCCAACTGTGGCTAGTCTGGCACCATGCAGAATTCTGGATAAGAATGCTAGGTTTTGGCTGGGCACGGTGGCTCATGCCTGTAATCCCAGCACTTTGGGAGGCCAAGGCGGGCGGATCCTCCAGGTCAGGAGATCGAGACCATCCTGGCTAACACAGTGAAACCCCATCTCTGCTAAAAATACGAAAAAATTAGCCGGGCGAGGTGGCGGGCGCCTGTAGTCCCAGCTACTCAGGAAGCTGAGGCAGGAGAATGGCGTCAACCCGGGAGGTGGAGCTTGCAGTGAGCCAAGATTGCGCCACTGCACTCCAGCCTGGGCGACAGAGCGAGACTCCATCTCAAAAAAAGATAAGTAAAATAAAATAAAAAAAGAATGCTAGGTTTGGTGGAGACTTACAGTCTCCAGCCTTTCTGGAGGAGGTCAGAGTTGACCAATAACATCCCAGTCTGTGACTGGTCACCCCTCCACCCCCTTCCAAAGGCCACAGCTGAACTCTTCTCACTCTATATATCCAAGGTCATTCCAGGGTTACCTAATGTACCCTGAGGCTCAAGGTTCTGGTCTAGTAAGGCTGCCTGCCCCCAGGGGACACCTGCGTTTCTTCCCAGACACGTGGCCAAGTGCTCTGTGCCACTTGTGGTTCTGCTACCAAGTAAAATTGTCCCACAAGCAAGTCTCAAGTTCAAGAAAAAACAGCATAACAAAATCACAGAAAATTACAAAAGCATCCCTAGTCCACTCAACTATGAGCTTTATTGTTGGAAATTTCGTTCATTTCTTTTGTGCAATTTACTTCCCAGACCTGGGTACTATTTTTGGCAGCTGCACCAAGCCAACTTCATAGTTAAGGTGAAGATGTGTTTTGTAGTTTTACTAATACTGCAAGTTTTAACATCTCTTCTCTGGATTTCATAACAAGTATTGCTATTTTTTCATGTCTCAAATTCCCACTGTGACAAGTAACAAAACATAAATTTATTGCAATAAATGGAACATGTAAGAATATTTGTGGTGTTGCTTAATCAGCTGGGATTTATGGGGCAACTATTCTGTGCAAGGCACTGTACGAGCTCTGAAACTTGTTATGTAAGAATATTTGTGGTATTGCTTAATCAGCTGGGTTTATGGAGCAACTATTTTGTGCAAGGCACTGGACTAGCCCTGAAACTCTTGTTAATATAAACTCTCTTAATATTAGGTTGGTGGAAAAGTAATTGCTGTTTTGGCCATGAAAAGTAATTGCAAAAATCGCAATTTTGCATCAGTCTCATAATTAATTGGTTTTTAATTGGTTGGTTAAGTTTTTAAGAGACAGTGTGTATTTGTATTTTAAAGTAGTGAAATACAATGAGATCAAATCTGTAAAGTAACAGCAACAGCAATAGTACTGTTGTTCTTGTCAAGAGACTTTGGAAGCAAGGGAAACAGCCAGCTGCAATCTCTGCAATATGTCATCAGCAATTCTTCCCCAAACCCATCTAGATCCTGGTACTATCTAATTTAGTTTTGGATCTTTAGCGGAAATTAATAGCTATAATAATTATAATAATTATGTTAGATTTATAGAACAGCTTTCCTTCCAAGAGCACAAGCCTCTTAGAGCTCTGCAGATGTTCCATAAATACATGTCCCCTAATGGAATCACAATGAGGCCACTTCTAGATGGTCTCAATATTGCTATCAAGCTTTGTGGACTGGACTGACCTGTGCACAATTGAAAAGGGGCTCTTCACATCGTTCCTTTCTAGGAATAAGCTTCCCACAGCATTGTATCTAGGAAAGGAATTCTATAGCCAATGTGGTTTGGTGAATAAGAAGCCTTTTTTGTTATTTTTTTAAATGAATGGATGATATATAATGCTATCACGATGCTATTCGCAATCAACAAGTGAATGCTGACTATGCAGTAAATACAGAATAAGGAATAGGGAAACATAACCTGAATTTCATCTTTTTTTTCCTCATGTCTCTGAACTTTAAGTCCCTAAAGGCCAGGGTTTTGCCTTGCTTTGTGACTTCCCTTAGAGTAAATACAGTGACAACCTATGTTAGAGGATTTTGTTTTTATTATTACCATCCAAACAATTTTAAGGCAAGACTGTCTGAATTAGGAACTGGGCTATTTTGCAAGATGCCATTTCTATTAATTTTCTATTAAGTTTTTACTAGATATTTTTTCTTTACTTTGTAGAGATCTGGAGCTACAAAGGACCTGTGAAGTGCAAAAATGTGTAAAATGGATGTAATACCAGGATTTAAGGTGTAGAGGGACAGCAGTATGTCTCTTTCAACATCACCATCTGGAATGGATTAGTGTTAATGAGTCACTTAATTCTTAAATTGATACAAAAGCATGGGCACCAACTCCCCTCTCTCATGCTGTGAGCAACTCTCAATCTCACTGGGAAGGACTGACTTGGAAAACCATTTTTCCATAAAACAGTCTGTGATTGATAAACAAGCATTCAGTGCAGCAACCCATTAAACCAAACAAACAAAAACAAGTTTCAGATGGCCTTGATACATGGAAGAGTGGAAGAGTGTTACCTGATGGACTCCTGCTTGTAGATGTCAATGATATTTTCCACCAGCAGGTTCCTCTGAAGTCCATATACCCCATGTCTATCCAAAACCACTTCATGTCTACAGGATGGGCAGCGGAATCGGCCCCCTGATGCCATGGTGGTGCCTCCTCTTGTGGGCAAATACGGGTTAGAGGCCTGTTCTTGCCAAGTAAGAAAAAAGGAATTGGGTAATGCCACAAGTAGCTTCTCCGAGACTTGTTTTCACTCTCTGCTACTACAAACAACATGAACTTCTACTTTAAGCTTGCCATAAGATCATCCCTCAGGGCTTTCTCAGCAAGTGGTTCTGAAACACAGGGTCAGACCTTATCCACAGTCATATGCGAACATACCACTGTGTACATAAGATATTTTTCCATTCAACATTTTCAGAACCAAAAGTTCCAGCCAGAAACTCCACATTAAAGTCTTCAGCAATTACTTATTTATAGTTTTGAAACACATTAAATGGTTTGATTTTTAAAAATATATGATTCTTAGTATTAAAATAAAACTAGATTTGGGAGTAAAGAGGACACAAACCAAATCGTTAAAAGAAACATGTTTTTCTTGAAAGTAAATGCAACTTTATAAAGTTTTGTTTGTTTGTTTGTTTGTTTTTCTTTTTTTAAGACAGAGTTTCACTCCGTTGCCCAGGCTGGAGTGCAATGGCACAATCTCAGCTCACTGCAACCTCCACCTCCTGGGTTCAAGCAATTCTCCTGCCTCAGCCTCCCAAGTACCTGAGATTATAGGTGCCCGCCACCATGCCCAGCTAATTTTTTTTTTTTTTTTGTATTTTTAGTGGAGATGGGGTTTTGCCATGTTAGCCAGCCTCGTCTCGAGTGCCTGACCTCAGGTGATCCACTGGCCTCGGCCTCCCAAAGTGCTGGGATTACAGGTGTGAGCCACCGCGCCTGGCAACCTTATAAAGTTTTTTAAAGCATTTCACCTCAATGTTAAGCACTTGATTCCAAGAGAAGGGAATCTTTTCCACCCCCTCCCCCCAACCAAATTCCAAACAAACCTACCTGGAAAATATCACTGGCACATTTCCTACACAGGTTGTGCTGACAGGGGAGAATGACCACGGGTTTCGTGAACATCTCTAAGCAGATGGGACAGATGAGTTGCTTCTCTAAGTTATCCATGGTCTGCTGCTCTTTGGAAAAAGACTTGTAATTCAGAGATGCGCTCATCTCCTCGCTGTCCCCAAGTGTGCTGCCAGGGAAGGGTGCTGCAAGTGGCTCCAGCAAGTGTTTCCTGGATATTATTCCAGGGATTGTGTGATCAAGTGTCCTTTACGTTTCCCTCGGTGGAGGACATTGTTTCAGGCCCTGGTTTGGAGTGGGTGCCGGAGCTGTTTTTAGCAACCTGCAGTCACGTGATGTGGGCTGACTTGTCCATATAAGCCAGTGACAGGAGGATGGATCCTGACAGGTGACGAGCAGGAGTCAACATTCTTGCCCCAGGGAGTGAAGAGAGTGGGTGGGAAGGAGGATTACAAACCCCATTTAGACAGGGTTGTGAAGAGAAGGAGGTCAAAGCTGACAGTTGTCAACAACAAATGCAAATGTGCATGCCTAGCCACTGAACCATGCCCTCTGTGAACACTCACTGAGAATTTGGTGACAGTTTCTCCAGGAAGGGGCAGAACGCAGCACAGTGTCTGACTGTGTAACTAATGCCAGCCCTGTCTTGAGAGTGTAGGAACTGAGTCACCAAAAGTAGCCTAATAGAGCCTTCTTAGGTGAAAATGAACAAAACATGTCTTGAAAATTGTTATCCAGGCTTCACAAGGGCAATCATCAAAAAGACTTTCTTAATGTTAAGTATTTCATCTTTGTCAGCTGGGGTTGTGGTCTTTGAAAAATTACAATTTAAAAGCTAAATTCAAATCTTCACCACAGAGGTATCCACCTCATAAATAAATAAATACATGCATAAATAAAAATTCAAAACCAGTGGATGATCTAATTATTTGAGAAAAAAGTTATATGATAAAACAACTCTAGTATGCTGTCTGCTCTTCCGCATTGCTTTCCTCTTCCTTGGCCCTCTTTCCTCCTATGCTGCCCTGCCTCCTACACACACCCAAAAACACAAAGCAAATTTGATGGTCTTTTACTGATTATTTAAATTCTTAAATTATATAATAGTTTGCAACAATAATCAGTAATGAGGTAGCAACTGGCAGGGGCCTGGGGGTGGCAAATCTATTATTTCATTTTGTCATCCCTTGGGGCACAGTTACCAGCGCCATTGACAAGTGAAGTATAAATGGAGTCCTTTTTCCATACCTGCATTTCATCTGCCTCCAAAATAACTATACGCCCTTGCATTTCCCCTTCCTCCAAGGTGACTTTTTAAACCATAGTTTCCCTGGTAATTTCTAATATTCTTGGTCTGCTCTTGAGTCAAAAACATTGATTCTGACATTCATCGGGATTTTGTGAAGCGACAATTTAACCAATATATATTGTATTTAAAAATTTTTAAATCAGATCAAAAATGAAAAAGAAATCCATGTCTGTTTATATGTGATAAATTTTGGCTTTCTTTCTCCTTGATTTTAAAAACCTGGGACAATGAACACATTTTGTTAACATATCCCTGGTGTGAATTAGATTACCAGTGAAGTGTAGGTCAGTGTGACTGGTTATGTGTGGTCTTAGTGCTGTGTGCACAGAGAGCTTATTGAGAATCTAACAAGCTCTATTAATTAATAATAAGTTATATGTATTCATAAACATATCGGGGATCTTTAGAGAATTATCTTAGTCCTTTCAATATTTATTTAGCAACTACAGTGAGGACAGGAACTGGTAAAATTTTTTTACTGAATTACTTCGGTTCACCCCGCCTAGACAGTTAATTGTGTTTATCAATTCATGGGCTGTGGAAGGGAGGTCTGAATGCAATATGTGAGATATTTTCTAGGAAAGATTAAGTTTCTACTGCCAAAGACCTTGCAATCTAAGTAAAAGCACTTAAACTAATCATGTACATTGCAGCAGAGTCTTTTCTTGTAGAAGGAATTCATTCCTTCAAAATACATTCATTGGATATGTGTAGTGTGTCTCCATTGTGTGAGGCTCTGGGGATTGAAAGATGAACAAGACATAGGTCATTGTCCTCAAGGAGCCCAGTCTAAGAGTGGAGATGAGACGTGCACACACACAACATAGTACAAAATAAAATGTGATAAAGAGTCCAAGCCAAAAAGTACCTGAGACAGGTCTCAATCGAGAAAGTTAACGGCGCGTGCCAGGAGGCAGGTCTGTGCCTTTCTCCAGAGAAGATTTCGGAGGCTTTAATATTTAAAGGGAAAAGGATGGATATTGGGGAAAGAGAAAAAAAATTTCTCAGTTGTGGGTATAGATAAGAGGCAAACGGTTGCATTCTTTCGAGTCTTTGATCAGTCTTTCACCAAATACATAATTTACATGTTGGCGCTGGGCGGTAGGTAGAGGAATAATAGTCATTTATGTCTTCCTCTAGCTCAGTGAGTCTGCATTTTTACATCAGAGGAAGAAAGCAGATATGCATTTGTCTCAGGTAAGCAGAGAGATGACTTAGAGTTCTGTCCTTTGTACCACGCCTGTGAAGATAAGCTGTCAGTTTACACTGTCAAGGTAAAATTCAACAAAACTGTTTTAAGGTAAAGATATTGGGGCCTGTAAGGAATTTCCCAGGGTGCAAATTGTAAGGGAGGTATGTAGCTTTTAAATCTTTGTAGCTATCTTATTTAGGAATAATGTGGGAGGCAGGTTTGCCTGACGCAGTTCCCAGCTTGACTTTTCCCTTTGGCTTATGATTTTGGGGTCCCAAGATTTATTTTCCTTTCACAACAGCTACAGCAATTCAGGGTCGGAGGAATCAGAAGGGCTTCATGGGTGGGGTTAGTGTTTGAACTGCTGCACCGAGGATCTCAGAGGGATGGACGTGTAGTTAGGTGAGGCATGGCTGGGGCTTTCCAAGAGAAGGCACAGAAGCAGCAACATGGGCATGCACAGGCGTGCAGGGGATCTCCGAGCCACAGTGACTTGAGCTGGAGTGCAGGCATGCTGCTCAAGCATTGGCTGGCCATGGATACTGCGTTAAAGAGTTTTTAACACTTAATAAATTAAGCAGCAGGAAGTCGTTAAAAGTTTCTCACTTCCGTGAGGGCAGTGGTTGGTTAGATTGATCTTTCAGTGAGAATTGGGTTAGATTAGCATGAAGGTGACTGGCTAAAGACCAGATCAGAGGCTGTTGCCAATAGTCCAGGTGAGAGGTCGGGAAGCCCTGGCACAGGTCATGGCAGTGGGGAAGGAAAGAAGGAAATGATCCCTGGGGCTGCTATGAAAGTAGAATCCACAGAGATGACTCAGATGCGTGAGCCCGAGTGACCGATGATGTAGTGAGAGGCTGCAGAGTGAGTCAGAGACAGTCAGGCTTTCTCCCAACTTCTGCATCTACCTCGCTTTGTGGTCTTGGAAGGTGACCTCACCTAGGAGGATTTCAGTTCTGCCCTCTATAAGTGAGTGGGGTTCATAACCTAGCTTAGCAGTATTCGTAGAAAAAAACAAAAACCTCTGAAACAGTATTTTCTTTTAAGAGACCGAGAGTCACTCTGTTGCCCAAACTGGAGTGTAGTGGCGCAGTCATAGCTCACTGAAACCTCAAAGTCCTGAGCTCAAGCAATCCCCCCACCTCAGCCCCCTGAGTAGCTGGGACTACAGGTGTGCACCACTAGGCCCAGCTAATTTTTTAATTTTTTTGCAGAGACAAGGGTCTTGCTATGTTGCCCAGGCTTGAACTCCTGGCTTCAAGCCATCCTCCTGCCATGGCCTCCCAAAGCTCTGGGATTACAGAGCTGATCTCTATCTTCCTTTCTCTGTCTTTTTTTTTTTTCTCTCTGTTCTTTCTTGCTCCCTGCCTTTTACTTTTTCTTAGAACTGTCCCTGGAGGCGACACAGGAAACCAGCATGAATCCCACAGGACTAAGAGCTCAGGTGATGAATGTCAATGAAAAAGAGTAAAACTCTGTAAAACATTTGAAAAGATTTCCTCTGAGCCAAATATAAGAACCATGACCTGTGACAGCCCCAGGAAGTCCTGAGAACAGGTGCCCAAAGTGGTCAGGCTACAGTTTAGTTTTATAAGTTTCAGGGAGACATAAGACATCAATCAATATATGTGGGGGTATACATTCATTTGGTCTGAAATATGGGACAGCTCGAAGTAGGGGCTTCCAGGTCATACATACGTAGATTCGAAGATTTTCTGATTGGCAGTTGGTTAAAAGAGCTAAGATATCACCTAAGGACCTGCAATTTACAGTAAGGTATGTCTGGGTTTAGATAAGGGGTTGTGGACACCAAGGTTCTTGTGCAGAAGATGCTTCCAACTAGCAGGCTTCAGAGAGAGTAGAAGTTAAATCAGTTAAATCTCTCCTGGATCAGGGAAAAGACCTGGAAAAGGAAGGGATTCTCTACAGAATATAGATTTTCCTCACAAGAGACAGTGTTGCAGGGCCATTTCAAAATATTTCAAAGAAATATATTTTGGGGGAAAATACTTTAATTTCTTTCAGGGCCTGCTATCTGTCATATGATGCTATACTAGCGTCAGATTGGAATTTGGTATCTTATTGCTACAAAGAGTCTGTTTTTTCAGTCTTAAGATCTCTGTTTTAGTGTTAATGCTGGTCAGCTGAGCCTGAATTCTAAAAGAGGCTAGAAGGAGGCATGTGTGACTCTATCTTCCCATGATGGCCTGAAATCATTTTTTAGGTTTACTTTGGAACGACCTTGGCCGAGAAGGGGCGTCCATCAGTGAGTTGGGGGGCTTAGAATTATATTTTTGGTTACCAAAATATACCCTGAAAATCTGAGACAGGTCTCAGTTAATTTAGAAAGTTAATTTTGCCAAGGTTGAGGATGCACGCCTGTGACACAGCCTCAGGAGGTCCTAACAATGTGTGCCCAAGGTGATCAGAGCACAGTTTGTTTTTATACATTCTATGGAGACATGACACATCAATCAACATATGCAAGATGAACATTGGCTTGGTCTGGACAGCTCAAAGCAAAGGTGGAAGATTTGAAGCGGGGAGGAGGATTCCAGGTCATAGGTAGAAAAGAGAAAAATGGTTGCATTCTCTTCAGTTTCTAATTAGCCTCTTCATTTATGCATTTATCTCAGTGAGCAGAGGGGCGACTTTGAATAGAATGAGAGGCAGATTGGCCCTAAACAGTTCCCAGCTTGACTTTTCCCTTTAGCTTAGTGATTTGGGGGCCCCAAGATTTATTTTCCCTTCACAACATGAATAATTACCACCTTCCTCTCTGCGTTCTCTTTTCTTCATTTCTTGCTCCTCCCTGCTCTCAGACACCAGTCCATGGGGTGGGTGTTTGAGCTGGAAGTGGGACACAGGAGGGAGTGCTCTGCTCTAAGGAGAAATCAGAACATTTTGTTTACTCCCAAATCATTCACAGGGTTCAGGAGATTGGGGAAATTCTGGACCTGAATCAGAATTTAAGTCATCTTCAGGCTCCGGGATTTGGAGTGGACCTGAGCCTGTGCTGGACATGAAAACCAGCTGATAAAAGAAAAAATTTAGACAAATTGAAATTAACAAAATTTAATTGAGCAAAGGATGATTCACGAATGAGGCAGCCCTCAGAACCAGAATAGGTTTAGAGATTGAAGGGCTGCCCCATGGTTGGGTAGGATTTATGGACCGAGAAAAGGAAGTGATGTACAGAAAGCAGAAGTGGGGCACAGAGTTAGGTGGACTGGTGACAGCTCAGCGTTTGCCTTACTTGAACCTGGTTTAACAGCTGACCACCTGGGATTGGCTGAGACTCAGCGACCTGTTACATGAGCACGTTACAGTCTGTTTAGACACCCAGCTGGGCGACAGTTCACTATGTACAAGAAACCTTTAGGTGAAACCTAAAATATATATGAAGGTAGCTTTAGGTCAAACTTAATTTAACAAAGCGTAGTCTCCTGAAGGTATTTTGGTTTATATAGAAGGAGTGCACTGCTTCCCCCACGTCCACCCCTACTCTCACCACACATATCAGGACAGAGGCTAGAAACTGATCGGGAGCAATTACACAGGGAGCTGCCATGGTTGGAAGCCCTGGTTGCCCCTCATTTCTGAGTCCCACCAGCCTGGGGCTGGAGTATGTTTAGACACATTGAAAAACTGAAGCAAAGTTACCACCACCCTCCCCTCTTTCAACAGTTTTCCGGTCTCCCAGATACATCTGGGGAAATTAGATGGGTCCCTAGGAACCTGAGTGTGCACCCAACGGTGGATGTGACGCTGAAGAGTAACAACAGAAAAAGAAGGCTTTTGACCTCTTTCAACCTGTAGCTGCCGGGCCAAATGGAACCAGGCATTTTCAGGGGCCAGGGCCCAGGAATGAGATGTAGATCTGCAGTGGAATTCTTACATGACCTAAATGGAGTTAGGCCAAATTTCACAAGTAAAGGGCACGGTCTGTCCTCACTTAAGACACTAGCAGCGAACTCTGGGGTTCCCAGATCCTGTACTTCTGACCAACTGGCTACAAATTTGGGGGTTCCCACTACCTCCTTGGTTTGGTAGAATGACTCACAGAACTCAGGAAAACATATTCATGATTACAGTTTTATTAGAGCCAAAAAGAATACAAATTAAGACTGGCCAAAAGAAGAAATTCATAGGGGCAAGGTTGCAGGGTGTCCCAAATGTGAACTTCCACATCCTCTCCCAGTGGAGTCAGGATGCATCACCCTCCTGGCACATGAATGTGTAACAATGCACACAGAGTGCTGTTAACCAGGGAAGGTCACCCCAGCTTCTGTGTCCAGAGTTCTTATGGGGGCTTCATTATGGAGGCATGATTGATGGAATCATTAGCTATGTTACTGATCTCAATCTTCAGCTTTCTCCTTGCCTCCCTGGAGGTTGGGCTGACATCATGTGGCTCAAAGCCCCAAGATTCGCATCTCATGGTTGTTCTTTCTGACATGGCCGGCCCCCATCCTCAGTTATCTCATTAGCATAAACTATCAGGGCCCACGATGAATAACAAAGGCATGTCTGTCACTCGAGAAATTCTAAGGATTTAGAGGCTCCCACTCAGGGACTTGGGACAAAGACCAGCTAAGTTCTTTATTATACAGTAAGAGCTCAGTGTGTTTTTCATCTAGGGAAGACAGGAAGGGATGCTAAAATTATTTTTACTACTATACTACTACAACAAATATGATAAATATGTACTGAGTACCCATTACTTCATATCATAGCTCCCTGTCTCTGGTATTATTATCTCCACTGAGTCAACTGTGGCTGAGCAAGTTAAGTAGTTGCCTTGAGTCACATGGCTGCTGAAACTGTGATGCAGACTAAGAGACACATCTTTTGAGTACAGAGCCCATGACCTCACCCACTAAACTGCACCACACCCATGCTTTAGAAGGGCACTGTCCATAACAATTTCCACTAATTATGGAAATGTTCTATATCTGTAGTGTCCAATCTCTAGCCACTTGTGGTTCTTGAGTACTTGGAATGTGCACCGTGCAGCTCTGAAACTAAATTTTAAACTGTATTAATGTAAACTTATATTTAAATGTCCACATGTGGATAGTGGTTATTATACTAGACAATCAGTCCTAGAACACGAGATATAAAAAAATATTGGGGGCAAATTCAAATGCATATGAAAGACTCTCCAACAAGAACTGGGTCACTGTCTTTTGGTGATTTTGTACTCTCTGGCTAGAGTGATATGAATCTCTACTCGCCCCAGTGTGGTCAGAAGAGCAGCACCGATTCTTCATTGTAACTGTCAAAATAGGTCAGAGCATTCTGTGAACAGGAGACATTAGAAAATCCCAAAGAATGCTGAACATTCCAGAACATCCTCAGCATTTCATTTACCCACGTTCTGTTTTGTGTCTTTGGTGCAGGTAATTGCAATTCCAGGTACTTGAAAATAATCCAGCCTTAGTTTAAGGAGCCATTTGTTCATCAAACAGAACAGAGAATTTATGGTTAGATGGAGGGTACAGCTAAAAGAAAATAAAAAACAGATATGGTTTGAAGCAAAACAGTGAGCAGAGAGAGTGCAGTCCTGATGAAAGAGAAAACAAGAGGAGTTGGAAGACGGATCTCACTCCTGGCTCAGCCTCTAAGGTAGAAAGGAAGTATTCTTGCTTTCTTGTGCCCACTGGAAGTGAGAAAGGGGGTGACTGACTAAAGAATTAAAACAGGGAAAGAACATCAGATGATGTGAATGTGAAGGCAGAGAGTTGGTGATTGCTGAAGAAGGAAGTTTAGTTGGGCTGGAGCACTAGGGCACCAGTGGACCAAGACTTTCAGGTCAACTCCAGCACCAATATAATCTGAGAATTATTTTAATCCCATGCCAAAACAAAGGCCAACACTTAATCTTGTGCAAACCAGGTCCTCTTAAACTAAGCCAGTGAGGCTGTTAATTCTTTCTTGCAATATTCACACATGCATGCCTACATCCGTCCGTCCATCCCTCCCTCCCTCCCTTTTTTAGTGAGAACTCCACTCATGACCAGTGGAGAGAAGGCCACACTTCATTTGGGATTTCAATGAGCTGGTGTTCCAAGCACCAGGCTCGGTTATCAGTCCTGCCAGATATAACCCATCTGACCACAGAAGACATAATGTTATTTCCTTTGGTATCCTAGAGCTCAGGGTGTGGCCCAAATAAAGCACTGTCTAACCATTATTCGGCTTAGAAATTTCCCTCCATGTAACAACTTTAAAAGTTATTCCAGGCCGGGCGCGGTGGCTCAAGCCTGTAATCCCAGCACTTTGGGAGGCCGAGACGGGTGGATCACTAGGTCAGGAGATCGAGACCATCCTGGCTAACACGGTGAAACCCCGTCTCTACTAAAAAATACAAAAAACTAGCCGGGCGAGGTGGCGGGCGCCTGTAGTCCCAGCTACTCAGGAGGCTGAGACAGGAGAATGGCCCGAACCCGGGAGGCGGAGCTTGCAGTGAGCTGAGATCCGGCCACTACACTCCAGCCTGGGCGACAGAGCGAGACTCCGTCTCAAAAAAAAAAAAAAAAAAAAAAAAAAAAAGTTATTCCAAAAAATATAACCCAGAACACTCTTTCCTTACAAATATTCTTGCCATCCCTTTGCACTGAGGACTTGACCCATGACATCTACAAAATACTTCATGTTTTCCCTCTGCCTGTGTCATCAGTCTTTTCTATTTAGCTGTCTACCTGGCAATTAGTAGCTTGGATATGTGATTTAAAAAATTTTTTTTTTTTTTTTTTGAGACGGAGTCTCGCTTTGTCACCCAGGCTGGAGTGCAGTGGTGCGATCTCGGCTCACTGCAAGCTCCGCCTCCCGGGTTCACGTCATTCTCCTGCCTCAGCCTCCGAGTAGTTGGGACTACAGGCCGCGCACCACCACGCCTGGCTAATTTTTTTGTATTTTTAGTAGAGACGGGGTTTCACAGTGTTAGCCAGGATGGTCTCGACCTCCTGACCTCGTGATCCGCCCGCCTCGGCCTCCCAAAGTGCTGGGATTACAGGCGTGAGCCACCGCGCCCCGCGTGATTTTTAAATTTTTAATGAAAAGAAACATCTTACAAAATCTAAAATCAAAGAGAAATGAACTTGAAAAGCACTTAACAGCAGCTAACACTGTGGCATTTCTTTCATTAGATGGTTTGCCAACTTCTGCTTGAAATCTTTTGTTCATTTGATAATCACTCCTTCTTCAAATCTGTTGTTTATAAATTTTACTTCATCATAAAGATCTCTGAGGAAACGTCAGAAAAATGAACATATTTTACTTTCCCCTGAACACTTCTTGGAAATAAGAAACACTCATTATATATGTGCCAGCAATAAGCAGTGACAGTCCCAACAAGTAGCGAATACTTTAGCCCAAGGTCTTCCCAATGGCCTATGTCTGAACTCCACACGTTGGCTCCACCCTCCCCACCCAGCCCCAGCCCCAGCCCCAGCCCCACTTCTCCTCCACCTCAGCCTCCTAACTGATTTCTCTGAATTCACTCTTGCCTTCTGCAATCCACTTCTCACAAGTCACCCCTTATTTAAATCCTATTAATGGTCACATCACCTCTAGGATAAAGGTATTAATCCTCACTGTGGTCCCAAGACCTGATGTGATCTGGCCCTTGCCTATCTCTCTGACTTGCACTGTCCAAAGACATAAGATGTATGTGACAAATATGTTCCATATACATGATTTTAAATTTTGTAATAGCCACATTTAAAAAATCTAAAAATAAATAAAAATAATATTATTTTACTTAACCCCAGAACATCTAAAATATTATCATTTCAACATGTAACCAATACTGTTTAAAAGTGAGATGTGCACACAGAGACAGTTTTCCCTCTTCCTTTCCTATATGGAGATCTTTTACTTCATTTCCTTTGCTTTATTGCCCTGATGAGAGCTGAAAACACCCTTGCCTTGGTCTTGGTCTTAGGAGGAAAGCACTGTTCTTTAATATTAAGCATAATGTAAGCTGCATGTGTTTCACTTATGTCCTTTATCAGGTTGAATGAGTTCCCTTCCCCTCTAAATTTGGTGACAGTTTTTAAAAGCAGGAATGGATGTTGAATTTGGTCAAATGATTTTTCTGCATCTGCTCAGATGATCACATGATTTTTTTTCTTTAATCTGTTTAATGTTATGAATTTGAATGTTGAGCCAGTCTTGTATTCCTGGGATAAATCTCACTTAGTCATAACGTATTTTCCTTTTTATATGTTGTTGGATTTACTTGGCTAAAATTTTGTTGAGAATTTTTGCATCTATATTCATAAGCTATATTGGTCTGTAGTTTTCTTTTTCTGTAATGTCTTTGCCTAATTTTGGTATCAGAGACTTCATAGAATGAGTTGGAAAGTACTCCTTTTTCATCATTTTTTTGGGAAAAATTTGTATATAATTGGTATTTTTTTTCTTCCTTAACTCTTTGGTAGAATTCAGTACTGAAGCCATTTGGGCCTGGTGTTCTCTTTATGAGAGAAATAAGTTACAACATGTAAAGTACTTAGAGCTGTGCTCGGCTTGTAGGAAGTGCTGGGTTGATGTCAGCTGTTAATTTTTTTTAAAGTCATCCCTAGTTCCAATTTAAAAATATTGTTTATTTCAGAAAACTTAGAAAATAGTTTAAAATTTTAAGGAAAATATATCACAGTAATCATACTACCAAAGATCATTATTGTTGTTAACATTTTAATGCATGTTTCCAGTCTTTTTTTTTTTCTTTTTCTTCTTTTTTTTTTTTGAGACGGGGTCTCCCTCTGTCACCCAAGCTGGAGTGCAGTGGCGCAATCACTGCTCACTGCAGCCTTGACCTCTCAGGTTCAAGAGATCTTCCTACCTTACCCTCCCGAGCAGCTGGGATCACAGGTACATGCCACCGCATACAGCTAATTTTTGTATTTTTTTTAGAGACAGGGTTTCACCATGTTGCCCAGGCTGGTCTCGAACTCCTGACTTCAAGGGATCTGTTTGCCTGGGCCTCTCAAAGTGCTGGGATTATAGGCATGAGCCACCATGCCAGCCTGTTTCTAGTCTTTTCTATAAATAACTTATGCTTGTTTATATTGCTCTATACCTACTTTATTTCTAAGCATGATTATTAACATTTCCCATGTCAATGTAAGTTCTTAATAAATACAATTCTGAGGGCTATATATATTTCATTACACGGCCACACCATAATATATCTAACCATCATATTGTATTTTTAGCATTGTTCTTCCTACTTTCCCTACACAGTAGATCCAAGCACCTCTTTCCAAGCACTTCCATATATATTTATATAAACACATATACAAACCCTTAGACTAATTCCCCCAGGCCTTCACTGTATGATGCTATGCTTGCCAGGCCTCCAGGTGCTGAAATGTGTCGAATCTCTGCAGTTTGCCAGGGAAATGACACTTTATGTTTCTGTTTTTTCCTTCCTTGCACACTGATAACAGCTAATGTTTATTTTGTGTTTACTATGTGCCAGGCACTGTACTAAGGCTTTTACATGTTATATCTTAATTAAAAGTAGGTATTATTATTATATCCCCATTTGAGAAACAAAGACACTGAAGCACCGAAATGTCAAGCAACCTGCCTGTGGTCATACAGTTAGAAGTAGCAAAGCCAAGAAAGGCCATCAGGTTTCACAGTCTGCCTGACTAACCACTATGCATTACTGCTTCCTGATTGATACCTTTGAGCTTTGTATGTGAATTCCATTCCCAGTTTGGGTTGCTGACTCTGAGATATCCTTTGAGTTCTGGCCCAGGTCACCTCCCCCAAACGTGTGTCCTCCACTGGGTTTTGGGTGCATTACTTGCTATTCCTTTGACTTATTACTTACTTCTTGCTCTTTCGGTCACTTAAAGTTTCACTGCCAGTTCCTCCCCTCAGCCAGCTAGAACGCCCATAATCCCAAACTAGAAACTGGGACATGGCATCTGATAAAAGAATTCTTTTTCTTACTTTGTGAATTTGTTTTTATGAACATCATGATGTTATATTTCAAGTAATTTACAACACATTCAATTGAAAGACTATTGAAAATAATAAAACGAGGTAAAAATGGAGACCACTCTAGAAAATGAAAGACAGCAATAAACCATAGCATGTTGTATACACTGGTAACAAAAGTATACAGGTTGCCTAGGACCCTGAAGAAATATCATTTATTTGCTGCACTCCTCACAAAGGATAATACTGTATTTCTGCTTTTGTGTGGAAGATTTGTGTTTTGTCTTGTAAGAACTGCGGGGTGGCTTCAACAGCTTTTTTTCTAGAAAATTAGGATAGGGAGATTTTATTACCAGAAAAGTCTTTGTGTTCTGTTTTATCTCTGAATCTTTCAGTGAGTGTGTGGATGTGTGTTTGGGTTTTACTCGTTTTGTTTTTGTCTTGTCTTTGCTTAACAAAATTACGCTCAAGGACTGCCCTAGATAAAATTTTTATCCAATTAATTCTCTCTCATCGCTGGTCTCTAAATTCTGCACAGTTACTTCCACTGGAGGACAATGACATAAGAACCTCCTCCAACGGCAGCCCCTGTGTCCAGGGACTTTATCCACTCACCTCCTCAGGGCTACCTTTTGCCTTATCCATCCACCTCGGATCTGTCCTCTGTCCGGAGCCAGGCAGCCCGCCCGGGGCCGAACAGTTCCTGCTTCCCCGGCTGAGCAAACGTTCAAAGTAATCAGTGTCCGTTTCCAAGTTCTCTGTTTCTTGTTTTGTTTTCCCTGAGGGTCTCCCCGAACGATGGTCAGCTTAGCCTCAGATGAGTCCCTGAAAATGCAGACATCTTATCACAAATCATAAAGGATTTTGAGGGATAATACATGTGACGGCAATCTGTCTCCATTTTGAAGGAGAAATAATTGTATTTCGTGAATTTCTCCCAACTAAATGGGTCTAGAAATTTAAAGCTAGAAGGATAAACTGCTAGCACCCACCACTCCTTGTCTGGGAGGTTTTAGAGTGGTAACCTGGAGCTCGCCCTACTCTTCAGTTGACTTCGTCTGACTTCGTCTGACTTTTCAGCTCTAGTTTGGGCTGAGAGAATCGAAAGAAAAACCGTACGGGACAGGAAAGAAAACTGGAGGATGCGGGCATCGATCCCGCTACCTCTCGCATGCTAAGCGAGCGCTCTACCATTTGAGCTAATCCCCCACGGCTGGGCACGGCTCGTTATCTGTTCCTCTAGAGAAGGGTCAGAACACTCAGCACTAAAGACAGATTTCTTTGGTTCAAAGCAACAAAACAGACGAGTCTCTCCTTCGAGCCGGAATCGAACCAGCGACCTAAGGATGGCTACGGGCGCGCGCCTACAGTCCTCCGCTCTACCAGCTGAGCTATCGAAGGGAGCGGGCAAAACGGCCTGGGTGCCGCCTTGTCTCTGTAACATTGTGTCATTTTTAGGCTTCCTGTTTTGGGTATTTTGTTCTCTTTCTTTCTGATTCCCAGGTTCCAGGAGCACTAGATCCCTCTTCCCGCGGACCCCCCACCTCCTCAGGGCAGCCGTTGCGAGCCATCGGGTCGCAGAAGCTGCCCGGGGCTCTGAGGAGAGGGCCCTGCCCGGCCCCCTGGAGCCGGCGCTGCCTCCTGTGTGACTCAGGGGCCCGGCAATGCCAAAGACCGGTTAGAAAGATGCAGAAGCCGTGACCCGGCAGTCGCTCGGCCGAGCGGAGACCCACAGCTGCGCTGGGAACCTGCCCGGGCACGTCCCCGCGGGGGGACAGCTAAAAAGAATTACCGCGCAGGCTGGGAGGCCCAAAATGGGGAGAACGCGCTAGAGTTTCCAACTGCTTGTTGGAATGCAATGTGTCATTGAGGGCACCCAAGGAAAGGGACATAAGTCATCGGGAGCTGGAATAAAAACCGCACTCGTCTCCTTCGAGCCGGAATCGAACCAGCGACCTAAGGATGTCTCCTGCTGAGGAAGTAGCTACAGTCCTCCGCTCTACCAGCTGAGCTATCGAAGGGACGTGTATGGATGTTGGCGTCCCCTGAGATTCAGCACAGAAGAATCGGAGCGCCAGTCCAGGCAGCCGGAGATTGCACTGAGCGCAGCGCCAGAGCCGGCCAGTGTGCTCCACGCGTGCGCAGAAAGACAGCGCGCTCTGGCTCCATAGCCTGACTGACCGGGTAAAGGCCCTCAACCCAGGTGTCTGGGGCCCGCGGTGCCAAGACCCTGCGACTCTACCGCCCTCGCTTATCGTACTTTTCCTTTACCAGCCTGCGTTGCCCTTTAAAGTGGTTGCCGAGTGTGTTCTCAACACGCAGTAATTCAACGGCCAGCGGAGGAGTTGCGTGGTAGACCAGTGGCGCAATGGATAACGTGTCTGACCACGCAGCAGAAGATTGTAGGTCCAGCTCCCGCCTGGCTCGGCATTTTTGTCACTTGAGGTTAACAAACCAGAAATCATTACTTCCTCTAGCGTCCCCAAACTGCGAATGCCACCAGTTTGGATTTCTGCAGTGTCCGTTGCACTTTAAGCCCGGGAGGCCTTACCAGCGCCGCCCGTCCAACTTCCGCGGGGTGAAGGGAAGGCCCCGAGGCTCTCGGGACGCCCCCGGCCGGCAAGCCGGGTTAGGAAGACGCCGCTGAAGCCCGCGGTTGTGTAGACAGAGCTGGTTCCACCGCATGTACTTTAAGACATCAGAGTCATTAAGTTCCTAGAGAAAGTCCCCTCACCAACCCCCGGCTAAGCGAAGAGAGGGAAGAAGATTAAGATTACATAAAATGTCTTTTTGATCTGGTTCCTATTTTATGTTTAATTTTAACAAAGTTATTCAATCTCAAATAGGCCTATAATCCTGCTTTGTCGGCCTATTTTTGTACGGTCATAGTCAGCGTTTATAAATTGTTAAAGGTTTGCCGCCATATTCCCACTCAGTTTTTAGCATAGCATAAAAACCATCCAACGACCTGGATTTTGCCCTTAGGGGTCTTTTAACCAAGAAGGCATCATGTTGGTTTGGGCAAACTGAGTTTCTGTGTTAATGTTATTATAGTAATATTTGTGGAAGGGAGATTGGAATTGTTTCTTAAATCTCCCCTATAAGATAGTAGTTCCCAAACGTAAAAGCTTTAATAAAACGTAAAATTAGGAAAGAGAAAATAGGAAGTTAGAGAAAAGGAAAGGGCTGGATTTTTAAGTGGGAAAGCGGCTTCCTTAAGGCTGCACAAACATGAGGAGATTATTTTTGTTTCCTGGTGAACATTTTTCCATTTTTGCATGTAACAAGCTGATGTATCTTTAAAGTTATACAGCGTTTCTGAGAGTTTGAGAAAATGACCTCTGAGAGGTGGAGGAGGTGAGTTGTACCCCTCTGGCTCAAGTTCATGGACAGAACCATGTAAATTAGGCTAAGAGAAAAGAGCCTCCTTTTAGTCCTACTTTCTCCTTATTTTACAAGAGTGGCAAGCAGGGTGTTTATTAAATTATTTTTATCATTATTTTTTAGAAACAGAGTCTTGCTTTGTTACCCAGATTGGGGTGCAGTGATGCAATCATAGCTCACTGCAGCCTCAAACTTCTGAGCTTAAGTGATTCTCCTGCCTCAGCCTCATGGGATTACAGGCATGCACCACCTCACCTGGCTCTAGCTTTTTTGCCCAGGCTGGTCTTGAACTCTTGACTTCCGGCCTCGGCCTCCCAAAGTGCTGGGATTAAGGCGCAAGCTACCATACCTAGCCAAGCCCTTTTCCCCAACGGCCAACCTTACTTGAGTAACAGGTTTCAGGGAGGCCAAACATGCATAATTTTTGGCCTTCTTACTTGTAAGTGACAGAAATTCACAAGAGCTAGTATAAGCAAGACATTTATTATAATGCTACAAGGGTGTCCCCAAGAAACCAAAAATGAAATGTCACTAGGCCTCCTTAAAAGTTTCTCTGTCAGTGCTTCTCAGCTCCTCTCTAGCGCACACAGTTGGAAACATGGTGCTGTCCCCCACCCTAAAAGTTCTGGAGCTTTATTCTTCATGGTCTATCACACAGAGAGTCACTTCTCTTTCTCTGGCCTGACTGCAAAACTCTCCGTTATTCTTGGCCTCACTTAGGTGCTCACCCACTGTGTCCAGGGATCAGGATTACATGTATGAAGGTTGGGCGCATACGACTACACCCTTTCCTCCCCAGGAGTACATTGAAAAGATGATAAAAATACACAAAAGAAAAAAAAAATCTATTGCAACATGGAAAACTACAGTAGGTATAATTAACAAATAGACATTTTAAATAACTTCTGGAAGGTGAAAATCAAATGAGATTATAATGGAGAAAAGCACAGCTTCAAATGCACATTCTGCAAGCTAGCAGAGACAAAACCATTCTCCCCATGGAGCTCATAAGAGACTCCAGGCACAGAGAGAGCAGCACAGAGGTCAGCCGCCCACAACATTGTGCAGCTGCTGCTGAATTTTTTGCCAGGGAGATCCCACTGGAGAATGGCTTAAGCAGAGTAGATTTGCCAGTCTAGAGTCTGTAGAGTGGTATAGGGCTAGGGAGTAGGGCAGAGTAGAGCCTAATAGAGATGGAGGGAACAGGAAGGCCACCCCACCCAACTCTTAGAGCAAGTTCTTCCTTGACTTGTCAGGTTGGGGGATCTTAGGCCAGCATGGCTGTTCCCACCCATGCACCATAAATGCAAAGCCTGATTGTCCTCAGGACACAGTCATTTTTACAGATATCAATGTATTCCGTCATATTGTGTTTACCAGACATTTGGGAGGAAATAACAACTTAAAAAAGAAAGTCCGAGATGAACAAGTTAAATAAATGACTGAGGAGAAAACAGAGATAATGCAAGGAATAGAACAGAACTATTTAACAAAAAAGTAGTTAGGGATATCCTCAGGGACATCCAAGAGAGTGTTACAGCAATGAAAACCAGAATACAGTGATATTAACAGGAGCAATTAGGGAAGAAGAGAGTTCCTGAATATAAAAGTATGATTGTTAAGGTGAAAAGTAACATATTGGTCATGGCTAAAGATCAACTATGAAGATACAGAAGACAGAATGGAAAATATGTGGAAAGCAAAAAATAAAAACATGACATTGGATACGGTGGCTCACCTCTGTAATTCCAGTATTTTGGGAGCCCGGGGCGGGAGGATTGCTTGAAGCCAAGAGTTTAAGCAAGCCTGGGCAACAACGCAAGACCCTCATCTCTACAAAAGATACGAAAATTAGCTAGACATAGTGGTGTGCACCTGTAGTCCCAGCTACTTGGGAGGCTGAGGCAGGAGGATCTCTTGAGCCCAGGAGTTCAAAGCTGCGGTGAGCTATGATTGATTGCACCATTGCACTCCTGCTCCTGGGACAGCGTGAGATCCGGTTTCATACATACACGCACGCGCACGCACACACACACACACACACACACACACACCCCAAAAAAAGAAAGAAAAGATAGATCCTGAAGACATAAAGAGTATCTAATATGAGCTCCAGAAAGAGCAAACAGAGACAATGCAAGGGAAAGAATAAAAGAAAGACATTGGTCCTCAGATGGATGGAAAGGATCATGCAAGTTAGGATGAATGAAAAACAACTATGCCTGGACACAGCCTAGTGACATTCAAAAGCATTGAGGATAAAGATGAAACCCTATAACTTTCAAAGATGGAGAAAAACAAAACAAAACAAAATCTAAACAAGAACTAGGCTAGCTACAAAGGAATAAGAATTGGATTATGATCAGACTTATCATCATCATTACTGGATGTTAGAAGACAGTGGAGCATGGCCTTCAAAGTTCTGCAGAGAAATAATTTTAAGCCTAGAATTGTATACCGATCGAAGTAGTAATCACATATGAGGACAAATAGTTCACACTTGCAAGGTCTCATAAAGTTTAAATCTATGATTCCTTTCTGAAACAAATAAAAAGTAAGTAAACATTATTTGAGGATGTTATACTGGATGGCTTCTCCAGGAAGCTGAAGCTCAAACAGAATTAGAGCACAACATTTTACAGGGGAGTAACTTCTGTGAATGGAAAAGGGGAGGACACAGGATTGGGTAGAGGTAGTCATTAGACAATGATGCAGACCCAACAAAGTTTCTGCCAACCCTCTTGGTGGCTCCAGAGCAAAGATTTCTTTTTAGAGGAGTCTCAAGTTGGGCAGAAATGGTGAGGCCCTAGCATCACCACCTTGCTCAGTCATTGGCCGGAGGCTTAGAACCTCGGCTAGAGGAGTTAACACGTGGTGGCTACTAGTTAACCATCCTCCTTGCAGCTGGGTAGTGAGTTCTTGTTTGAAAGGAAAGAACAGCATGTCTAGCAGCATGTCTCTGTGTATGCCACGGATATACTTCAGCAAAGCAAAGCAAGAATCCAAGAAGGTGGAGTACACAGGATTTAAGAAAAAGGGAAACCAACCCAGGAACTCAATGAAAATAAAATCTCAGGTTGACAGTGATGCAGCTGGCAAAGAAAGCAATCGGGACAAATTAAGGGGAAGAAAAAAGAGGGCTCTGGGAAGATTATTTTTCAAAAAGAAGCAGATTCTTTACAATAGTAGTGTGATTAAGGACCTGGGAGACCTTAGAGATATGATAAAGGCACATGTCACTTTTCTCAAAAAGACAGAACAAAGATACTCAGGGATTTCTAAAAAAAAAAAAAAAAGTCTTTATAAAACATATGTGGTTCAAATATAAAGCAAACTGAAATATGGCACAATTTTGAGAAATTGATGGCATGGGTGTTGTTGGGCTGACTTCCCTCCCCACCCCAATTTATTCGTTGAAGACCTAACTCCTAGTACTTCAGAGTGTGACTGTATTTGGAGATAAGGCCTTTAAAGAGGTAATTAAGCAAAAACAAGGTCATTAGGATAAGTCCTGATCCAATACAACCGGTGTCCTTACAAGATGAGGAGAACAGAACACAGGGACAGCAGGCACATGCACACACACAGAGAGATGGCCACAAGAAGATGCAGGGAGAAGATGGCCATCTACAAGCCATGGATTCTGAGAAGAAACCAAACCTGCCAATACCTTGGCTTAGACTTCTAGTCTCTAGAACTGTGATAAAATAAATTTTGTTTTTAAAAGCCACCCAGTCTGTGATATTTTGTTATGAGAGCCCTAACAAACTATATGGGGATGGTGAAGAAATTTGCTTTTGTACATTTTTGTTTAACCATATGTAAGTTATTTTTACATAACATGTATGGGTCAGAGTGTCCCATAATTGTCATCTAATTAAAGATATTCTCTAATAAAAATTGCTTAAGAATGAAGAAACTGAGGCCCAAAGATGTGAAATGACTTATCCAAGGTTACAAAGAGGAGAAGTGGCATGTGAGATCTCAGGCCTCCTGAGTCACAGCCAGGGCTCCTTTCTGTGGCACTGCTTGGTCTCTCTGTCCTCAGACGGACACTTGGGTTAGGGAGATTGGGCTGCTGGCTGCTACTCTGGGAGGAAGGAGGTTGAAAGGC
Organism: Macaca fascicularis; assembly: GCF_037993035.2. NCBI lineage: Eukaryota > Metazoa > Chordata > Mammalia > Primates > Cercopithecidae > Macaca > Macaca fascicularis. The sequence continues at coordinate 76,095,514 of NC_088382.1, read as the reverse complement.
AGGTTCTGATGCCAGTACAGTCAGAAAACGGACATTCTGGGAGTAGCAAAGTGTTCCATCTATTAAAGGGTATTCTCTTCTCACCTCTAAATCCAAAGGTCAAATCCCTTAAATTTGTTAACAGCAGTGCTCCAAGGAGGTGTGTCAAGACTCCGTGAAATGTGAAAAAAAAAAAAAAAGCCATTGTTTACTAGAAAAATTATTCTTAGACATATGTGCACTAAAGAGCTTTCAAGTTTTTCCTTTCAGTCAAGGAAACCATTCTACAGATAAGGAAGCTCTACCCGGAAAGATTAAACAATGTCTTTAGAATGACCATCCAGATTAGGGGTGCAGGGCTAGACTCAGGCTTATTGACTTATCCATGGTTTTCTCTAAATATGCACCATCTCCAAGAAGGATATTTGTGAGAAACCACAGAGATGATGTTTCTAGGTCAGAAAGGGAACTATTCTGGGGAATTCCAGTGAAGATACACTTGATTCTTATTGTTCATGTAATTACATTGTATAAAGTCATTTTGAACCCTGTTAGCCAAGTTACTTATCTTTTCCATGTTCTAGTCACATAGTCTAAAAAACCACAGATGATGATGGTGACAGTACTTCTCTCACAGGTTGTTGTATTAAATGAATCAATATAAAGCTCTTAGGGCAGTGTCAGATACTAAGCACTATGACTCTTGGTTATTATTCTCTTAGAAATTTTATTTCTAATTTATGAAAGAATAAATCAGCTTTCTCAAATACAAGTAAATGCACCTGTGAGACTAAGGCCAACACTTTCAAATCCTCTATTTTGGGGGATGGGATGAGAAAGGAAGAGGTAAAAGAGCTAAGAAATGCAGAATATGAGTAGGAAAGTGACTCATTTTATTTTGTTAAAACTTTACTCTTTGACTCAGAATAACAGGTATCTTTCAAGTTTTGGTAGCTAAATATTTAATTTTCTAGTATGTTACACATTGATTAAAAAAAATAATTTCCATGCTGAATACAATAAAAATGTTTTCGAAATGAAGGCATTTTATATAAAACTATCATGCTAATAAATTAATCAATGTAGCTGGGCGTGGTGGCTCACACCTGTAATCCCAACACTTTGGGAGGCTGAGGCGGGCAGATCACCTGAGGTCAGGAGTTCGAGATCAGCCTGGCCAACATGGTGAAACCCCGTCTCTACTAAGAATACTAAAAATATAATGTAGCCGGGCGTGATGGCACGCGACTATAGTCCCAGCTACTCGGGAGACTGAGGCACAAGAATTACTTGAGCCCAGGAGGCAGAGATTGCAGTGAGACTCTGTCTCAAAAAAAAAAAAAAAATTCATGTATAGACAGTTTTTTCATTCTAGATATAGAATGTCACTTATTCTAAAAGAATTGATATATGTGTGTGTGTGTGTGTGTGTGTTTGGGTAAAGAAAAATGCACATGTAAGTTTTTTATTATGTTCTAATGTAAGACAGCAAAAAAATAAATGGATGACTCATTGAACTTTTTAAGAAGTCTCCCATTCCAGTAGCCCAGTGCCCAGGATAGGTGGTGAGCTGTTGACACGGACCGTTCAATGAACTCTGCGTGTCCACCGATGAGGCTCACGCTCAGCATTTCTCTTCTTGCCTTGAAGCTTCCCTGCTAAGATGCTTGTGAGTTCAGAATGACTGCCAGTGCTTCTGGATAGCCCTTCTGTTGACCCCCACAATATACTTCAGCAGCTCCTCCTCTAATGAAGAGTGGATTCTTGTATCTCTGTAGCTGAAGGAGCATTCTGCAGAATTCATTCCCTCATTCATAGGCATTCAAGTGCTTGCATTTGTCACACATCATTGTAACCAGAAACTAGCCCTTTGTGAGGAACATTGGCCAGAACCCCTCTAGCAATTTGATTCTACCATCTAATTCCGATTCTGATCCATGTCCTGTTCTCATCTTAACCACTCTTGGACCAGCTTCCTGGGGGAACTAGGAGTGGAAGCAAAAAATTCCATGTGAGAAAGGAAAATGAGGTTTGAGCAAGAAAGAGAAGGTGAGCTTTGTAATTTGTAAGTTGCTTTTCAAAATAGACCTGACCATTTTGCTTAAAAAGACCACAGGAAGGAAATGGAATGGCTCAAATTATCTGCAGATTGGGCTATTTATCCTATTGTTTCCTCCAAACAGAAAATAGCATTTGTTTGTTGAGTACAGCTTTCCAAGCACTTGCTGGTTACTGGAGCTGTTAATACTGGGTGTCTCTATGGGTCTTGTTGGGTGAGACAGTTTATATGCAGCGAGTCACAGTACATTTGTCTGTGTGTGTCAACATATACAAATTCATTTAAAACCATCTTACATTTGTTGAACATTTGACTTTTCAGATTTCTTTCACTTTAGCCATTTTATCTGGTCATCCAGCAACTTGGAAGGTGGTCAGGGCAGATATGGAAACAGAGCCATAGAGAGATTAGCCATGTTATTTTCATCTCACTTGGTCACAAGGCTAGTTAATGAAAGCTTAGATTAGAACCAGGTTTCTTAACTTTCAAACCAAGGCTCTGTCTGCTTGATTACATAGAAAAAAAAATTCAGTAACTAAAGAGTTAGAGCAGAATTTTAATGACGTCAGAACTGTCAGAGCTATAACACTAATTCTCACTTACAATATATATTTAGCAGCAATTGACTATAATTTTGTGGGGAGGGGGATAAGAAACAAGAAAAAAGATGAAGGCATTTTATACAATATTATATAAAAACATAACAAGATCTTGAAAATGCAATATTATATAAAGAAGTAAGAAAGACCTAGAAAAACAAACACTTTTTCTGCTGTAGTATTTTAGAAATATCACATGGTTTCTACCACATAATAAATATAAGAATCAAACAAGCAGATGCAGAGATGACCTCTGGGCTTAAATTGTGTAACATGTACGGAGCTGAGCAATTTCTGTCAAGGCAAATAATTTTAACAAAAATGAGGTGATATGCGTTTTGGTGTAAATTTAGGCTCTAGAGTTTAGAGTTCTATCCCTTCATGTGTTTTTGTTTGTTTGTTTTGTTTTGTTTTGTTTTTCCTTAGTTTGGCTAATCTGAGCCAGTTATACAAAAATTATTTTACTAGAAAATGATCAACATGCTGATGGGGCTGGTTCAGTCTCAGAATGATTTTCTGGTTCACTTACACCATGTAACCAGGTTGAAGTTTTGTTTTGCTTTGTTTTTAAGCCGATCTAAAAGTACACACAAAACCTGTTTCTTCCTGGTTTTACTTGCCAGTTTTCAGTAAATGCCAATTTTTAATGTTCCAAAAATATACCTTAAAAATATGATTTTTAAGAAATCTAATCATCCTTTTCTGGCTCTTGAAACATTTCTATAACTTTATTGAATATTGACATGGAAGAGGCTCCACACCCAAAAACTCTTTATAGGTTCTCATATATTTTGATGATGATGTTTGTGGTAGATATGAATATTGTGCTACATGGAAGAAAAGTGGCTTCTGTTCTGGAATATTACTTTGGTCAGTTAGGAATCAGATCTGCCTCACATAAAGGGCAGGTTCATAAAGGCTGTACAATTCCACTGTCCTACATCAGGCAAGGAGCATAAAATAACTCTTCAGGCCTTTATTCACTCAAATTGAATGTGTTTCATAAGAAATTCTACTCAGAGAGAAAGTCTGCAAACTGAGAAAATTATATAGCAATCATGTTTTCCTAACCCAAAAATAAAATACCAAGATGGAAAAGTTCACAGCACTTTATGCCCCACACGCTCCCCTACGACCATCTGGAAACAAGACTGAACTGAGAGGAGGGACTGTGGACTCTCAGAGGGCTCAATATCAAGAGTCTGTGCAATAACTTCGAGATCCTTCTTTGATTAGCTGTGTTTTCTCATTTGCATTTGTAGGCTGGAGAAAAACTGGAAAGTCCACATCTAAAAATAAACAAAGCAAAGCAATAAACACTTTCATCATGTTACAGTTCTTTTAATGAAGCAAGTGATAGGTATTTTTGTTGAAATCATGACTGGCAAACCAACTCAATTCATAAGATATCAATATATCTACCATTTTAAGGACTTCAAAAAGGAGGAGGCACTGTCTTTACTCTTTATTCAAGTTTTGTCAGTTATGGAATTATAAAACCAAAGCACCAAACCCAGCTGTCACTTGCTGAACCTGGTGAACTTGAACTTTAGTTTTCACCATCTTGTGGGGATACAGATAGAACCATCACATATAGTGGTGAAGATTGGAAACTGAACATTATCAAAGGGCACCTTTCATATAGACTACAATGTATATCTACAGGGAAGGTATAGTTTATATGAAAGATGCAGCCTGGCATTAAGTAGTGTACAATTGGATGACTGGCCCTTCTTGGGACAGCAGTCAAAACTGGGAGTTTGCTTAGAGGGAGAGTCTAATAGAAATCTCCTCAGATAAAGCTAGTGCCCAAAATGGTTATGCTGTCTCTAAAATCACTAAATCTACTCCTAAATCTACAGAGAGATTTGTTAGCCTTTAATTTGGGTGCTAAGTTGAGAGAGCTGCCCTAAAAATGTTTAATGGCAAGCCAATGAATACACAAGTTGGCCGACCAAGTTTTCAAAACCTCTGTGTTCTAAGAAACCTCAAGATGATAATTTAGTTTAAAGAGGTCCAGTGCAAGATGTGCTCTCAGGCACTTAGCAAAAGTGAATGGCCTCACCTCCAACCTAGGCCTCAAAATATCATCAGAAAATTGCAAGAAACATGAGCTCATAGTAAAAACAATTAGAGGTAGAGATATAGATGTGTGTGTGTGTGAGACAAAGAGGGAGAGAGAGAATGAGAGAGGGAGAGACAGAGAGAGAGAGACAGAGAGAGAGACAGAGAGAGAGTGATTACATATAGAAACAATGCATACTAAGATCCAGTATAAACAGCAGAAGGCCAAATCAGACCCAGAAAGACTTCAAGAACTGCATTTATCAGATACAGAATACAAAATAATTACATTTTAAAAGTAATTAAATTAAATAAAATAATAGATCTTAAAATTTAAAAGAGAATTTCTGGAGATTAAAACATGGAAAAAACCTTCATGAATTGGCTTAACAGCTAAAGAAAGAATTAGTGAAGTAGAAAACAGATTGGAAGAGATTATCTAAAATTTAACAGAGACAAAGAGAAAATATAAAAGAGGTTAAAGGACATGATGGAAAGAATTGTAAGGTCTAACATATCTAACATAACTTTCAGAAAGAAATAAAAAAAAGGAGACACAATATTTGAAGATTTGATGGCTGAGACTATTCTAGAATTGATGAAATACACCAATCCATAGAACCAGCCAGGATAAATTAAAGAGCACAGTGGTTCACTGTTGTAATCCCAGCACTTTTGGAGGCTGAAGCAGTCAGATCATGAGGTCAGGAGATGACCTTCCTGGCTAACATGGTGAAACTCCGTCTGTACTAAAAATCCAAAAATTAGCTGGGTGTGGTGGCGCACACCTGTAGTCCCAGCTACTCAGGAGGCTGAGGCAAGGAGAATCACTTGAACTTGGGAGGCAGAGGTTGCAGTGAGCTGAGATTGTGCCGCTGCACTCCAGCCTGGTGACAGAGTGATACTCTGTCTAAAAAAAAAAAAGAGAGAGAGAGAAACCCATCTTTAAAACATCTTAGTCACATTGAAGAACAAAAGACAAGGATTTTGGGCCGGGTGCGGTGCCTCACGCCTGCATTCCCAGCACTTGGGGAGGCCAACGCAGGCAGATTACCTAAGGTCAGGACTTTGAAACCAGCCTGGCTAATGTAGTGAAACCCTATCTCTACAAAAAATAAAAAATAAAAAAAAATTAGCCAGGCATGACAGCAGGCGCCTGTAATCCCAGCTACTCAGGAGGCTGATGCAGGAGAATCACTTGAACCTGGGAGGCAGTGGTTGCAGTGAGTCAAGATTGTGCCACTGCACTCTAGCCTGGGCAACAAGAGCGAAACTCCGTCTGAAAAAAAAAAGACAAGGATTTTAAAAGCAATCTTACTTGTCAATAGCAAATATGGAAGATAAAACTGTGGAGCTAAAAAAACTATGAAACTATGTCTCCAATATACTGAAATAAGATATCAATCTATATTTATTGACAAACTCTCTTAATAAGTTACATTTCTTTTTTAAAAGAGCATGATAAAGATATTTTCAGACAGTAAAAAACAAATTTTTCTAACTGCAGACTCAATTTAAAAGATATAATTCAGGCAGAAACAGTTATCAGGTGAAATAATTGAGGTGTAAAAAAATTTTAAAAAACAGTAAATATGTCAGTAAAACCAAATAATTATTGAATATAAAACAGTAATAAAAATGTATGAGGCTTAAAATTGAGAAAAATCTAAAATATGAAAGTAATGTATAAGTCAGAAAGAAGTTGATCAGGGTTAAAGTGTTACAAAATTCTCGTATTGTTCAAGAGGAGGGTAAAGATAAGAATTGGCTTTAAATTTTGACAAATTAAGTATGTTTGATAAATTTTCAGGGTAATTCCAAAAGAACAGAAAAGAGAATATAATTTCCAAATCAGAGGACAGAAGGAAATTAAATAAGAAAAGACACTCTGACAATTTAAAAGAAAAAAAAAAAAAGAAATAGAAAAACATGTCAACTTAAAGTGATAAATAAAATGATAAAAAATTACCAAAAATTAGGTATATGTATATATCTTATTTTGTATCCAGCAGTGTTCTTAGCACTTTATGTATATTAACTCACTCAAAGTTATAATGATGCTATGAGGTAGGGTTGTTATTATAACCATTTTACAAATGAGAAAACGGGGGCACAGACTGTGTAACTAGGCCAACTTTACATGGGTAGGAAGTAATAGAGCTGATATTCAAACCAAGGCAGTGTTTCTCAGAGGTCTGTTCCCTTTAAGACTATTTCTATATTGTCTCTCACAAAAAGTAGGGTAATAGAAAAAGATCAAAGTACATTATATTGATGGTAATAAATACCAATGGATATAATACTCTATTTAAAAGAAAAATAGTGTCAGACCGAATTTTAAAAACCCAAGCTGCATTAAAAAATAAGGATAAAAGTAGAGAGTAAAATGATGAAAGCATATTTACCACACAAACACTGATGGGAAGAAAGCTAATGTAAGTATATTTTAACAGACAAAATAAAATATAAGGCGAAAGCATTTCTGGAGCTAGAAGTAACTCCATAATAATAAAATGTTTAGTTCACCAAGTAGCTGTAAATATTCTAAACTTATATACACTAATAACATAACCTCAAAATCAAAATCATAAATCAAAAATCAAGAGAACTTTATAGAGGAACAGAAGACTTCATCATCACAGTGGAAAATTTGACTGCTTTCAGCACCTAACTCATGAAATCAAGGAAGGAAATCTTACATAGAATTTGAAAAGGACTATGTCGTGGACTGAATTGTGTCTCCCCCAAAATTCGTATGTTGAAGTCCTAATTCCTAGTACCTTACAATGTGATCATATTTGGAGATAGGGTCTTTAAAGAGGTAATTAAATTAGAAGGAGGTCACTAGAGTGGGCCCTAATCCAATAGGACTGGTGTCCTTATAAGAAGAGATTTGGACACCGAGGAAACACCATGTGAAATCACAGGGAGATGAACAGCTACCAAACAAGAAGAGGGGTCTCAGAAGAAACCAACCCTGCTACCTTGATCTCTGACTTCTGACCTCCAGAACTTTGAGAGAATAAATTTCTGTTGTTTAAAGCCCCAGTCTGTAGTAGTTTGTTATGGCTGCCTTAGCAAACTAATATATACAATAAATTAGCTTTATGCAATAGACATATATGGAACAATGAACCTAACAAATGCAGAATGTGTTGTTTTGAAGCAATGTGGAACATTTATAAAAATTGGCTAAGTTCCAGGCTGTACAGCAAATCCTAAGACATTTCAAAGCACTGGTATCATAGTGTTGACATTTTCTGATCACAGAGCGGTCAAGTTAGATACAAACAACAAGTAACCTCGAAATCCCAAGATTGAAAATTAAGATATACATAGGCCTAGCTTACAGATTAAAGAAAAAAAATCATAATAGAAATCAGAAAATATTTAGAACTCAGATGATGAGAACAATATAAGAACGTCTGTGTGTGTGTGTGTATGTGTGTGTGAGTGTGTGTGTGTGTGTATGTGTGTGTGTGTGAAACTGAAGTATAACTTATAGGAAAATTTAAAATTTATAGTCTTAAATTTTTAATGTAAGAACAGAGGAAGGGCCAAAAATTAAGAAGCATAAAAGGAAGTTAGAAAATGAACAAAATAAACTGAGAAATAAGGAAGAAAGAAATTAAGTAGAACCAATCAACAAAACCAAAAGTTGTTTATTTGAGAAGACTGATAAGATTGTAAGACATCTGGTGAGAATGGTTTTAAAAAAAAAAACAGAGAGAAAGCAGAAATGACCAATGTAAAGAATAAAAAATAGAATAATCATGCAGATAACTATAGATGTGTAAAGGATAAGAGGAAATCTTGAAGAAACCATTTTTTTCTTTTTGTAAATAAAAAAGAAGGGAAATCTAACTGGTCTATAAACATTAAATAAATTAAATCAATAGTTTAAAATTTGCACAGTTACACGCTAGCCCAGAAAGGTCTTCAAAATCCTGTAGAAAGAATCCTAGTATTACACAAACTCTCCAAGAGAAGTAAAAAACAAAGGAATACTTTGCAATTTATTTCATGAGGCATAATCTCGATGCAAAATACAGTAGGGAAAGTTTGAGGAAGGGAAATTATAGATCACTCTCACTCATTAACATTGTCACAAACATCTCAAACAAAATATTGACAGCTCATTTCATCAAATAATAAAATAGTTAATACATGAAGACTACACTGAGTTTAATTATCTAAGGAGTAGAAGGTTGCTTTAATATTGGAAAACCAGTTCATATAATTCATCACATTAACAGATCAAAGGAGAAAAATCAGGACCATCTCAGTTGATGAAGAAAAAATATTTGATAAAATTTTAATCCACAATCAAATATGAAGTTCTAACAAAATATGAATAGAAGACAATTTTCTTAACCCGATCAAAAACCTATAGCAAACTTACTAATTATGATGCAACCCTGAAAGTACCTTCTCTTCAACATTTTACTAGTAGTCTTGGCAAAACACAGAAAGGCAAGAGAAAAAACTGGGTTCACATACTTGGTATGGTTTAAAAAATAAAGAAAAAATGATAAGAGATGGAAAGGAAGAATCAAAACAGTCAGTACTCACAGATGAGACAAACAGTTATGTAGAAACCCTAAAGAATCTACGGGTAAATAATTAAAATTAGCAAGAGAGTTTAGCTAGTTTCTTGGATTCAAAAATCAATGTTTTTTAAAAGTACATTTCTATATGCCAAAAAGCAAGTAGAAAAATACATATATAATTGATTGATAGTAAGAAAAATGGTAAAGTATTCAAAAATAAATATAACTAAAGATATGGAAAATACATCCTTAGTGAAAGCCAATAAATGGTGAAATATACCATGTCACTTATTAAAAGACTCAAATTCTTAAAGGTGTCAATTGTACCTGTGGATCTGTAGATTCACTGTAATTCTAACCAAGATCCTAAAAAGTTTTGCTTAGGGAATTCTTGTTAAAGAACTTGACAAAAACCTGATTTTGAGATTTATATAAGAAAGCAAAATACTAAGGATATGTGACTCTCCTGAAGTACAAGGGAGAAGGACTTGCTTAAACAGATATTAGGGATTATTATAAGTGGGCTTGGTATTGCATAAAATAAACAAAATCACCAATGGACTAGAACAGAAAGCCCAGAAACTGCTCCATATATCTATTGAAACTTAATGTTTATCAAAACCAAAATTAGAAATCAGTGTGCAGAAACAATTTGTTTTCTATCTGGAAAAAAAATGAAATTGGAGTCCCACATCATACCACATGTAAAAAATCAATTCCAGGTGATTAAACTCGTATATGTGAAAAGGCAAAACTATAAAACTTTGAAAATCTATGTCAGAGAATATCTTTATATGTTTGAGTTAGTACAGGAATTCTTAATCAAAACACAAAAATCACTAAACATAAAGGCAAAGACTTTTCACTTTTCAACATTAAAATCAATAACTTTGATTCATCAAAAGATGCCATAAAGAGTAAAACACCAAGTCACAAACTGGGAGAATATGTTCTAAATAAACATAATCAATGAAGAATCAATATCCAGAATATTTTAAAAATCAGTAAGGAAAAGGCAGATGATACAATCCTAAAACCTGCAAAAGATCTGAATGGGCATTTCATAGAAGGGGAAACCCCAATGAACAATGAACATATGAAAAGATGTCAATTTTAATCAAGGAGATAAAAACTAGAACCACAATGGCACACCGTTTCCCACCTATAAGATTGTCACACATTTACCATCTGGGGATGTCAAATGTAGGCAAGGGTGTGGGGCAACAGGAACTCTCGTTAACTGTTAGTGGGAATGTAAATTAGTGCAATGATTTTGCAGGACTGCTCAGTGTTACCTAATGAGTTATATAAGTGTGTATCCTTTGACTAAAAAATTACATCCTCTGTATACATATACCGAGAAAAACTCTAGCATTCATGCACCAGAAAATACATGCAAGAACATTCATAACAGCACCGTTTGTAATGTCAAAAAGTGGACGGTACTCAAATGTCCATTAGCAGTAGAATGGATAAGTAAATTATGGGATGGCCACCCAAAATATTATACAACAGTGAAAATACATGAATGACAGCCATAATGTGAATGAACCTCAGAAGGACAACGCTGAATGGAGCATACATAGACATAAAATGGGAATAACAGACACTGTGGGCTGCTAGAGTGGGGAGGGGAGAAGGGGGCATGGGTTAAAAAACTAACTATTGGGTACTATGCTCACTACCTGGGTGATGGGATCTGTACCCCACACTTCAGCGTCACACAATATACCATGTAACAACCCTGCACATGTACCCCCGAATCTAAAATAAAAGTTGAAACTATTTTTTTAAAAAAGAAATATTACACAGTAAAAATAAAGAAAGTTGAAGAAAGATAATTATTGCATGTAAATCTATTCACTTGAAGTTCAAAAATAGGGAAAACCAAGCAGTATGCCATTAGGATTATAAATAAAGTTGTAATACTAAAAAGAATAGTAAGAACTGGTCACACATGATTTAAGATCATTACTTCTGAAGAGCAAACAAGGAGCTCTAAAGGTGATGGTAACATTCTTTTTCTGAGGTAGAAACCCAGGTCATATTTATTTGTATCTATTTAATATTTGAGAAAAACAATAACAGATAAAGGAGTTAGGTAAATTATCCCCAGAACCTCAACCAGTAACTTAGGGAGCTGAGGCCTGAGCCAGGATTATCTGACTCCACAGCCCTCTGTCTTAGTCCCTGGGGTGGACTGCCCTCAAGTTAGCTGGTGTAAAAGGTTAGCTGGCGTAAAAGGCTGAGTCACCTTTTTGCTGTCCCTTTTCGGGAATTTTAATGCCTTCCTTAGGCCTGTGATATCCTCCACTCGCTGTGCTGCATGAATTTGCAGAGAACAAAGGACTCTCCTTTTCTGAAGGAAGGGTGTTCAGTTTCTTTCTCTAGTCAAATCTTGGTCCACCCTCTCCCCTACTATATATTTTTAAGATTGAAATGAGATTCACATAACTTAAAACCAACCACTTTAAAATGAACACTTCAGTGGCATTGAGTACAAATACAGCTAATGTATGACTCACACTTTGTCTAATTGAAAAACATTTTTATCTCCCCAAAAGGAAGCCCAGTCCCCATTAAACAGTTGCTCCCTATTTGTCCCGCGCCACAGGCCCTGGCAACCACCAATCTACTTTCTGCCTCTTTGGATTTACCTATTCTGAATCTTTAATATAAATTGAATCGTACAATGTTTGTCCTTTTGTGTTTGACTTCTTCCGTCTAGCAAGATCTTCCCAGGTTCACCCACATTGTAGCATCCACATGTATCACTACCTCATTGCTTTTTATGGCGGAATAATATTTCATCTCCCCTCTATATTTTTGCATTTTTCTCCATGGAGTCTCTCAAGTCCTTTTCCCCCTTCCCTAGGTAATCCTACCACTCTTGCACTTCTCTAGCAAACTGTTGGGGATTCCAGCTACTTCCACTTATCACGTTTCATTTTGATGGTTTGAACCTTTGTGTAAGCATATCTCAGTTTGGGTTTCTTTGCAAAAAATAGTCATTGCACAACTTCTGCTTCATTCGATTACCTGATAAATCTATTCAATAGAACAGCCCAATATGACTCTACCTGCCTTGCCTGGCATGCAAAGCACTATTCACCATCTTATCCCTAAGAATATGGGGAGAGGCTGTGATAGTTCTTTGCTTGTACTAAGATTGGTCCCTTCTACAGTGCACCATCCCCAGAGTCCCCTACCCCTCAACTCCTCCTCCTTCTTAAAGTCTTCTGCTTTAAATGTCACTTCCTGGGAAAGTGTCCTCAACCTGCATGCGGGTGAGGCCCCAAGTGCTCACTTTCACAGCCCCTGTACTTCTTCTTGGCAGGCTTATGTACCTGTAAATTAATTAGTTCTTTGTGTGATTATTTATTTAATATTTGTCTCCCCATCTCCCTTGCTAGTTTGTAAGGTCCAAAGTACCAGGAACTATGTCTTTACTTTCTCTAGCCCCTGGTATAGCATCAGGCAAATACTAAGTGATCAGTAAATGTTTGCTGTCCGAAGACTATCTCAATAAACCTGACCAGTAAGTTTGCTCACTGAACCTTAATGGCCAAAAATCAAAGAAATCTTGGGTTCACTTTGAGCTGCTTTTTGGGGGAGCATTCAGAGCTGACAAACCTGTCCTACTGCTCTGGCCTAAGACCTTGATGGTACTTTCTTGCTGTTTCCGTATAAAGAAGAAGCACAGCACTCTTGACTTGCAAGCATTGTTTTCCATGCATTATTTCTAGAAATTGATTCCTTTTGATTGAGGGAAAGGGGTAGGAAGAAGCATGATATGTGGGGAGTGGCAAAAAGGGGAAGGATGAATTTAATCTCTTCCTTGGTGCCTTTTCCCTGGGCAGTAAGATGTGATGAATACTAAATAGCAAATGTAATAAATGTCTCAATATCTTGGCCAAGAGTGAGAGTCTAATTACAAGCCATATGGCCTCTTCATCTCAGTGGTTTTGTGGTTGTGAATGTATTTGGGTTTTATCCAGGTGAGTGGCAAGAACAGTTAAGCAGTCAACAGATTTTTCTATGAACTGAATCTCACATTTTTAGATCCAAGGTCAATAGTATAAAACTCTTTTTCTTTTATTCTCCCTCCTTTAAAAAAAATTGGGGCAATCATGACTCCACAGTTTTTTGTTTTGTTTTGTTTAGGGTTTTTGTTTTGTTTTGTTTTTTTAGGGTTTAGCTGGAAATTTTGGTTGGAGGTCATTCTACTGCCTTCAGCTTGGAAAAATCAAACTGAATTTAGCTGTTATATTGTGGGTTTGCTTTGTCAGGGTGTTCAGAGGTAACTGGTTCCAATTTGGGCTCTTGCTCCATACCTTCTCTCTCTCTCTCTCTCTGTCACACACACACACACACACACACACACACGCATGCAAGCACATATACTACATACAGATACATTGTCCCACGAAATAAGGCTCTCTCTCAAGATGGTCTGTAAGGCCCTCATAGTGGAATTCTATTTCATTGTGGCTTTCAGCTGCTAAAGGAGTATAGGGTCTAAGTGAGCTTTTTTAAAACATACCACCCAAAATTTCACAAAGTAGAACTCCTAATTTGTGAGCATATGAAAGTAAGGGAAATAAGTTGGTACCTATTACCTTTTACCTTTAAGGTTTCAAATTTTCAAAGACAACAAAACTGGGGAAGGGTTCCCCCAAGACACTATCTATCTTCCATTTGATCTTGATTGATTCATAAGAACAACAGAATGCCTCTGTGTTCCTGGGGTCCCATTTTGGGAGTATATTGGGAGTATATTTCTATTTTAAGAAAGACATAGGAATCCACTTATAAGTTCTGTAGTTGCCAGTGAATACTGAAGATGCCACTGTTTGAACTTTCCCCCATTTATTTCTTAAAGGTAGAAGCTGGATTATACTTTCTGATATAGTTTAAAGGGCCATAAAAACCCAAACAAATCTATCCCCTTTGCTACCAAATCCCACACTGTAACACCACTATTGAACAGAGTTTGGTACAATTTTATATCATCAAAAGGTATCTTAGACTTCAGCTAGAGTCAAGGAGTAGGCATGTTTGAATATGCACACAATAACAAATACACAAGACAAAGTCTTGGATACATAATTAGAATTGTTAAAACTCTCTTAAGGCAGGTGAGAAATATTTCTAATAGTTTTTATAAGTCAACAATTAAGAAAGGAGTTGATATTTCAAATTTGGATTTTCATAAATTAAGAAATAGTTATAATGTCCTATAACATGTACTTAAAAGTGAAATTTGTAGTGTTTGGTCACTGATATGGTTTGGCTCTGTGTTACCACACAAATCTCATTTTGAGTAGGAATCCTTATGTGTCAAGGGAGGTGACTGGATCATGGAGACGGTTTCCCCCAAGCTGTTCTCATGATAGTGAGTTCTCACAAGATCTGATTGGGTTAAAAGTGTGACACTTCCCTTTCACTCACTCCTCTCTCTCCTGTCACCTTGTGAAGAAGGTGTTTGCTTCTCCTTCACCTTCCTCCATGATTGTAAATTTCCTGAGGCCTCCCCAGCCATGCAGAACTGCGAGGTCCATTAAACCTCTTTTGTTTATAAATTACCCGGTCTCAGGTGGTATTTTTATAGCAGAGTGGTATTTTTATAACAGACTAATACAGAAAGTTGGTACAGGCAGAGTGGGGTACTGCTATAAAGACAACCTGAAAATATGGAAGCGACTTTGGGATTGGGTAACAGGCAGAGGTTGGAACAGTTTGGAGGGCTCAGAAGACAGGAAGATGTGGGAAAGTTTGGAACTTTCTAGATACTTGTTGAATGGCTTTGACCAAAATGCTGATAGTGATATGGACAATGAAGTCCAGGCTGAGGTCATCTCAGACAGAGATGAGGAACTTGTTGGGAACTGAAGCAAAGGTCACTCATGCTATGCTTTAGCAAAGAGACTGACAGCATTTTGCCCCTGTCCTAGAGATCTGTGGAACTTTGAACTTGAGAGAGATGATTTAGGGTATCTGGTGGAAGAAATGGCTAAGCAGCAAAGCATTCAAGAGGTGATCTGGCTGATTCTGAAAGCCAGTTATACGTGTTCACAAAGAGATGGTTTGAAATTGGAATTTATGTTTAAAAGGCAAGCAGAGCATAAGGTTTGGAAAATTTGCAGCCTGACTATATGATAGAAAAGAAAAATCCATTTTCTGGGGAGGAATTCAAGCCTGCTGCAGAAATTTACGTAAGTAATGAGGAACTGAATGTTAATAGCCAAGATCATGGGGAAACTGTCTCCAGGGCATGTACAGACCTTCAGAGAAGGCCCTCCAATCACAAGCCTGGAGGCCTAGGAGAAAAAAAAAATGGCTCCTTGGGCCAGGTCTAGGGCCCCACTGCTCTATGCAGCTTCAAGACTTGGTGCCCTGCATCCCAGCCACTCCAGCTCCAGATGAGACTGAAAGGGGCCAAGGTACTCTTCAGAGGGTGCCTCAAACCTTGGTGGCTTCTACGTGGTATTGGGCCTGCTGGTGTGCAGAACACAAGAGTTGAACTTTGAGATCCTCTGCCTAGATTTCAGAGGATGTATGGAAATGCCTGGATGTCAAGGCAGAAGTCTGCTGCAGGGGTAAAGCCCTCATGGAGAGCCTCTGCTAGGGCAATGCAGAAGGGAAATATGGGTTTGGAGCCCCCACATACAGTCCCCATTGGGGCACTGCCTAGTGGAGCTGTGAGAAGAAGGCCACCATCCTCCAGACCCCAGAAAGGTAGACCCATCAATAGCTTGCACCAAGAGCCTGGAAAAGCCACAGGTACTCAATGCCAGCTAGGAAAAGCAGCTGCAAGGGCTGTACCCTGCAGAGTCCTGCAAAGCCACAGGGACAGAGCTGCCCAAGGCTGTGGGAGCCCACCTCTTGCATCACCATGCCCTGGATATGAGACATAAAATCAAAGGAGACTTTGGAGCTTTAAGATTTAATGACTTCCCAGCCAGGGTTCAGACTTGTCTGGGGTCTGTGGTCCCTTTGTTTTGACCAGTTTCTCCTATTTGGATTGGGAACATTTACCCAATGCCTGTACCTCCATTGTATCTTGGAAGTAACTAACTTGCTTTTGCTTTTACAGGCTCATAGGTAGAAGGGACTTGCCTTGTCTCAGATGAGACTTTGGACTTGGACTTTTGAGTTAATGCTGGAATGAGTTAAGACTTTGGGGGACTGTTGGGAAAGGATGATTTGTTTTGAAATGTGAAAAGGACATGAGATTTTGGAGGGGGCAGGGGCAGAATGATATGGTTTGGCTCTATGTCCCTATCAAATTTTATCTCAAATTTTAACTTGCATGTGTCAAGGGAGGGACCTGGTGGGAGGTGACTGGATTATGGGGCTGGTGTCCCTCATCCTGTTCTCATGATAGTGAGTGAATTCTCATGAGATCTGAAGGTTTAAAAGTGTGGCACTTACCCTTTGCTCACTCTCTCTCTCTCACCTGCTGCCTTGTGAAGAAGGTGCTTGCTTCTCCTTCACTTTCTGCCATGATTGTAAGTTTCCTAAGGCCTCCTCAGCCATGTAGAACTGTGAGTCAATTAAACCTCTTTTGCTTATAAATTACCCATTCTCTGGTTGTATCTTTATAATAGTGTGAAAACAGACTGCTACAGTAACTGAATTCAAATCATAAATGTATTTCCCTAGTTAACCCCTGTTCCTTTCTCTTATTTGTTCATACAGTAAGATATAAGAAGAAAAAGTGTTAAGTAGCTATTACTTTTATTCCGGAGTAAAGATTGCCCCATAGTAGTTTTACTCTACTTTGCATCTTGACATTTCTGGATAAAAGATGGGGAGAATAATAGAAGAAAGAACTGCTAACCATATTTCCTTAAAATCAGTGCTCATGTATGAAAAATTAATTTCCTGTGGTAATCTTCATATGCTGGTCAAATCTCCAAGTACAGTATAATAATCTGTAACATAGCATTTAGATGGGTAATTAATATAAAGCACTGGCTCCACTTAGTCTTCCCCATCCCACCTTGTCTCATCTTAATTTGTTTTCTTCTTCCCTAAAACCAGAGTATTATGCTCTGGAGGCATTTTGTCTTTTTCCTTGCCAGTGAGGATTGGCTCCTCTGTTCTTTTAAACATCCTTATATAATGTAGATTTTAAAATGTAAATGTAAAGTTAGCTAATAGTTCCTTCGAAGAAAAATTCTGTTGGCAAAAGTCATCAAACTTGAAATCCCGATTTATAGTCCACACGAGGAAATATCCTCAGTAGTGGCTATATAACTTGCCAAACCCAGTTCAAAATGAAAATGTGAGGTACCTTATTCAAAAATTAAGAATTTTAAGACAATAACAGCACAGCAGCAAACAAAGTGGTAGAAATCTTAGTACAACAAGGCAAGAAAAAGAAACAAATGGAATAAGGATGTGAATGGAAGAAATCACACTGTTTCTATTTGTAGATGATATAATTGTCTGCATAGAAAATCCCAAGGAATTTACACACTCACAAAAATCCAAACTGTTAAATGAGTTTAGCAAAGACATGGGATACAAAGGCAACACAGAAAGAAATTGTAAATACTTGCAATGAACAACTGCAAACAAAATTAAAACCAACGCCACTTACAATAGCTCTCTCCAAAATGAAATACTTAGGTACTCATTTAACAAGACATACTAGCTTTGTACGCTGAAAGCTACAAAATGTTCATGAAAGAAATCAAATGAGACCTGGGTAAGTAGAGATACATACTGTGTGATAGATTGGAATATTCAACATAGTAAAGATGTCAATTCTTTCCAAGCTGATCTACAAATTTAATGCAATTTCAATAAAAATCCCAGCAGGATTTTTCTGTAGATATAGACAACTTGATTCTAAAATTTATATGCAAAGCAAAGATACTAGAAGAGCCAAAACAATTTTGAAAAAAAAAAAATAAAGTTGGAAGAATCACACTACCTGATTTTAAGGCTTACTTTAAAGCTGCAAGACAGCAAGACAGTGTGGAATTGATGAGGTCACATTTCTCTGTCTGATGAGTGGCAACAGAAGAACTGTAGACATTTTGGGGATTTGATCAAGGGGATAAAGAGTTAGGGATAGGTTTCAGTTGAATTTAGTGGGATATGTTCTTGTGGTTTGCAGCAACTCTGTGTGTAGTTAATTATTGTTAGCCCTACGAGTGTAGAAATGACTTTAGGTAGATTCCTACACATAGATCAATGGGACGGACTAGAGAATACGGGAATAGGTCCATAGAAATATGACCTTTTTTTTTTTTTTTTTTTTTTTGAGACAGAGTCTTGCTCTGTCACCCAGGCTGGAGTGCAGTGGCTCAATCTCTGCTCACTGAAACCTCTGCCTCCCAGATTCAAGCAATTCTTGTGCCTCAGCCTCCTGATTAGCTGGGATTACAGGCACCTGCCACCATGCTCGGCTAATCATTGTATTTTTAGTAGAGACAGGGTTTCACTGTGTTGGCCAGACTGGTCTTGAACTCCTGGCCTCAAGCGATCCGCCAGCCTCAGCCTCCCAAAGTGCTGGAATTACAGATGTGAGCCACCCTGCCCAACCCTGGCCAACTGATTTTTGGCAAAGAGGGAAAGACAATTCAATGAACAAAGGATACATAGTAGAAGCCATGTAGAGGATACATAGACCATTTTCAGCAAATGGTCTTAGAAAAATTAGATTCCATATTCAAGAAAAAAAAAAAGAGTCTGGACCTAAACCTCACACCTTATATGAAAATTAACTCAAAATGGGTCATAGATCTAAATGTTAAACATAAAACTCAAAAACTTTTAGAAAACATTGGAGAAAGTCTTTATGACATAAAGGTAGTCTGAGTTCTCGACATAACACCAAAATAAAGCACAATCAATTTAAAAAGAACTGATAAATATGATTTCATCAAAATTTTCCTCTGCAAAGAAGCAGGAAAAGGGCGTAATAATATGTGGATACCACACTTTTGTAAAACAAAAAAAATTTACACAAAAATTGTGTAAATGTAATTGTGTTTTGGTACCCTTGAATGGTGCCTGAGGGTGGACTGTAGAGTTAATGTGGACTCGACGCCCTCCTTTGGTGGTTGAATTTTTATGGGCATCTCTTACTTATAAACAAAGTCCTAAACCACAGGCAGCTTTCAAATGAGCAGCTGGCTGGAAAAGCCATGCAGAGGTGAGGGTTGATTCCTCAGATTCCTCCCAAGTCTAAAATCCTAAGATTTTATGATTAAATCCTACCTAAGAATGAAGGATTCCCCAAGTAAGAAAAAGTTTGCCATTTTTTAATTAAGTTTTAGTATCACTAAAATAAGATTCTTAAAGCCCTAATGTCATACCAGTGCCTTCTAATGGATTCAAACCTTGATGAATGCTGTTTATTCTTTATCTTGAGTCACTTGATTTTTAAGTGGCTAGTAGACTCTTTCAAGTGTATTTTCTTAAAGAACCTTAAGTGGGTTCCCTTCTTTTGCAGAGCGGATGCAAGTGCAGTCCATTTAATGGACCACAGTCCAGAAAGCTTAGTCTTCAGATGAAGTCTGATTTTTCATTCTTAACCAGCCTGAACTCTGGGTTAGTGGAGTACAAACGTGAATCTAGCTAATACAACTAACTGCAAATAAGGCACAGTTCCTTAAAAGGAAAGGGTAGATCCAAGAACAGTGCTGGATTTACTGCACAGTTAATAAAACTTAAGCTCAAGGATCCTCACCTGTGCACAGCCTTCCAAGGGCCTATTGGGGCCCTAACGATGTATTCATGTTTTTTGTAATTTGCAAAAGAAAGATATTTTGGCCACAATCAACAAAAACATCTCTTTCCACTTTGACTTCCCTTCTGTCACATTTCTCTGTCTGATGAATGGCAACAGAGGAACTGTAGACATTTTGGGGATTTGATTAAGGGGATAAAGAGTTAGGGTTAGGTTTCAGTTGAATTTAGTGGGATATGTTTTTGTGGTTTGCAGCAGCTCTGTGTGTAGTTAATTACTGTTAGCCCTACGAGTGCAGAAATGGCTTTAGGTAGACTCCTACAGCTCACTGTGCCAATTCACTTGCTGAGGGGACATGAAAATCTAAACCAGACGTGATGTTACACAATGTGAATGTGTCCATTGGGCTCCGATGCTGGGAGTATTAGATGGAGTAAGGACAACAAGGTTTGAAATGTACAAAATCAAAGGTGTTCTGTGGAAAATTCCTCCAAATCTTATATCTTCTATATGAAATAAATTATATAGGTGTTTTCCTGAATTTGACAACAATCCCTAAAAATGTAGACAACATTATCAATAATGAGTCATAAAGCTGAAATAAACTTTTCTAATTTACCAGTAATAAAACTTTTTGATCAAACATGCTAGAGGAAAGGCAGATTTTTCTATTTTTTTTTTCATAGAAAATATTACAAAATGGCCAGGCGTGGTGACTCACGCCTGTAATCCCAACACTTTGGGAGGCCAAGGCAGGAGGATCACGAGGTCAGGAGATCAAGACCATTCTGGCTAACACGGTGAAACCCCATCTCTACCAAAAACACAAAAAATTAGCCAGGTGTGGTGGCACATGCCTGTAGTCCCATCTACTCAGGAGGCTGAGGCAGGAGAAATGCTTGAACCCGGGAGGCAGAGGTTGCAGTGAGCCGAGATCTTCTACTGCACTCCAGCCTGGGCGACACAGAGACTTCATCTCAAGAAAAAGAAAATAAAAAGAAAATACTACAAAATTATTGCCCTATTAATATGAAGAAGCAATCAATGGATGTGTAGCTGCAAAACCTCAGGGGAAGCATATTGCAGAGGTGTACCAGAGAGTTAATTAAACAATTGCTATTTCTCTAGATTTTGTGACATTTATGGTATCCTTAAGTATTTAAGCCTTGCAATTTGTTGTGATTTCTTTTTCTCATTCTACATATATATTCACTTTCAGATTTAATTTTGTGTTCTTTTTCTTAAAGAGGTTTGCCCAAATTGTGTAAATTTCAAGTCCCACAAAATCTGGATCCCTGCATATGAGCTGTTAAATATTTAGAAATAAGATAAAGCTTTTCCTTTTGGTTAAGAATTCTTAATAACATAGTCAAACAGAATCACGGTTTACTTTGTCCAAGATCTGACCTCTGTGATGGAATTGATAGCTCTGGGGCGTCAGAGCTGAGCACAGTGAGAGACATGGAGATTCATCACCAATCACCCAGCAGGGAGGAAATCTGGGTAGAATCTGGCACCTAGTATGGATTTCTGTTCCAAAAAAGAAATCGTCCACAAAGAAGGTCTACTGAAATGACCTGGTGGAGTTTTTATCTCATTTTAAACAGGAAAGACTGAGGTTGTTCAGAGAAGTGTGAAACACTGGATTGGGGATATCTAAGTTCAATTCACCTAGGTTTGGTTTTCCCACTGTAAAGGAAAAGTTCAGTTAGGTTGACCCAGTGGAGGATGTTGAAGATACTCCCCTATCTTGCTGTCTCTTCTGGTCCTCTGTCAGTGACTGAGTACTGGGCTGGGTTGATGGATGTTATGGGAGATCCTGTGGTCTATGGGGCTAGCAATCCCTGACATAATCTTGTAACAGTTTCTCTCCTTCACAAGAGCAGATGGGATTCAGACCCTAGGATTGTCATTCTTAGGCAAGCTGTGTCAACGTCGTGGACCTTTTCCTGAAGAAACAGATATTCCATGCATACATTACTCCTTAACCCATTTACTTGTAATCCTGCTTGCTTGGTCTTCTTGGTGTATATGCCCGCATTAAAAGATTAATTTGTCCTTTTATATCTCAAATAAAGGAAAGGAGAGTTATAATTCGGCTTCACCATGGGCCCACAATTTGGCGTCAAGGTCAGTAATAAAAAAATGGTCAGAACACCACCTCTGTTTGCTGGACTGGCCACCTATAGGTCCCCACAGCAAGAGGTCCCAGGTTTCAAGAAAGCCCCTTCTGTCCTCTCTGAGCTCCCAATCCTTAAAGAGTCTAGGAGTCTGCACAATTCACATGATTGAAGACCCCTTCCTCTGAGCTAGAGTCAGGGTGGTTAATACCTGGATATTACTTAGCACTGCATTTCATAGGGAATAAAACGTGTGTGGAAGCCTTTAACTGGTCTCTGATGCTAGATGACCTGGAATTTCCGTTTCAGTTTGATCAAAAGAATCAGAGTACAATATAGTCCAGAAAAGTAAACTGTTCCTAATTTTAGCGGTTCTGATAAAAATGGGCCACTGTCTGAATTATCAAGTAATTCTTTTATTTGGCTGTCTAGGTTTTTTTGAGGATTCAGTGATGAAGTCTGTACTCCAGGATAACTATGAGAGAGAACAATGGGAGAGAATGACAGGAGGATCTTGGCTGTAAGGTGGAGCGGGACAATGGCAGGTCTGACCCCAGCTTCTTTAAACAAAGGCATTGCCCAGAGGCCATAAAGTATTCCTGGTGCTGCGAATCCGTGAGCTCTCATCTTTCTTTAAACTTTTAAATTTTTTTCATTTCTGGATAGAATGAACTTGAAGAATCAAGTACTACATCACAGTCATGCATACACATGGACATATGGAGGTGGGTTAGCAAAGCAAATAGTCCCATACTTGATGCTGGTTTGAGGCTACTCCTGAAAGAAGCTACATTTCAGGTAAAGAAGGACTTCTCTCTCCTAGTTCACCCAAATTCATAATCAAGTCGTTAAAAAGAAGCAAAGTCAAGGGTTGGTGACTTTTTTTGATGCCCACTTCCTTCTATTCCAAAGAGGATCCTAAAGGAACCGGCTGAAATGCTTTTTCTGCAAAAAATTTCTACCTTGGTTCTCCTGCCCTGAGCATTTTCATCCAATCCTCCCTGAATCCAGTGCTCACTCTCTTGTAATGAGACCTGAATTGTATTTCCTTTGTTTCATCATCAGCATATTTCATGATTTTTCTTTCTAATGGCATCAGGAACTGCTTTTCTCTATGCCTGGTAAAGGTATCGGTCTTTTCATTCTCCTCAGAAGCTGTACCAAAGCTGACAGTCTGTGAGGTTCCAACCATTTGGTTGTGGGAGCTCTCCTACTATAGTGATAGCTGTCTCTGTGGGACCTGGTGCTTGCTCAGGCCTATGAATGGACACTCACTACCTCTGCTCTCATTGTACCCCACCTTTTTCCATGTCGGATTTGATCTGTGCCTCCAGATCCTCTGGGGACACGTAGAAGTCCTCTTCTGGCACTGATGACTTGGGCCGGCAATGCCCACAGCAGCAGTTGCAGCAGCAGCACAGGCAGCAGCAAAAATAGCAGCCTGTCAAGAGGCCAACGATGACAAACAGGGCCTAGGGAAACAGAGGCAAAGCAAAATGAGGATGAGGGGTGATGCGGTGAGGGGAGAACCCATGAAATCAAGTCTGCACCCAGTTACCCCCAGAGACCTGAAGACTTCACAGTTCACCCCACAGGCCACATCTTCACCCTCATCCTTACTCCACATAAGAACGATTTCACTTCCTTGGAAATCAATTTCCTGGTAAAGTTTTGCCTAATAAATTAGACCCAGAGGAAATGACTTGTAGCCAAAGTAATAAAGTATGGAGTTTCTTTTTTTATTCTTAAGCTATATGGTGATCATTATTAAGAGCAGAGCGAAGCGAGACAAAAACCAAAAAACCAACCAACAAAACCTCTGCAGGTCAAATGAGTTAGCAAGCCCCCTGCCCAGAGGAACTGAATCATCCTCACCAGAATGATAAAGAATGAACTTTCCAATACCTCCCCCTCCTACACTCACATTCCTACTGGTCACCAAGTCCTGGAGAGCTTCTCTCCTCAAGTCTCTTGTATCCTCCCTCATGCTTTTATCCTGGCCAGCAGGGCTTCAGAACAGACCTTCAGTATGTCTAGTCTGGACACTTTAGCAGCCTCCCAACTGGCCTCCCTGCCTCCCCTCTGGCGTCCCTCAAATCCATGCTGTGCATTGCTGATAGAGTGAACTTTCTGAAATACATGTTCTCTTGAACCCATGCAATGGCGCTCCTGCCTCTGAGATACAGCCAAGTTCCTTATGATGGTGATCTGGCTCTGCCAATGCCTCCCTGCACCAGCACAGCCCCGTTCTTGCCTTTCCTTGCCTTATAGCTCTGCTCTCCCTGTGGATTCATCTGTCTGGACTTCCACCTCCCAGTTCCCCAGTCACCTAACAAAATATCCACCTGGTGTGTAAGACTCATCTTAAAGATCCCTTCTATGACATCTTTCCTGATCCTGCCCCAAACAATGACTCCCTCCTTTGTCCCCAATTGCGTTTCATGCAGACTTCTACTTTGGTGCTTTTTTTAAGTGATATTTTTAGAACATTGATCAGTTTATAGATCTGTCTCATTGGACTAGACCATGAGCTTCCTGCAAGCTGGCACTGTCAGCTAGTCATCTTTCAGTTCCTCCTACTGAAGGACTTAGTGCCTGATATGTGTTAGATGCTTATAAAATACCAGCTGAATTAATGATTGTATCAAGTAATAAACAGACAAATTATTTGCTCTGCCTGGTGAACAGCAGCAGGATTTCCCCCAAAACATAAAAGGTTTGCTCGCTGTTTGTTATAGCTAAAAATTAAAAGAAACTCTCAACTCCTCCAATGTGAAGTTATAAAAAGTCAGTTTTTGTGAATTGAGCAAAATCAATTTATGATTTTTATCAAAAATATGCAATTTGGAGTAGAAAGAAAGGGGTTTATACACCTCTAATTAAAACACAGATTTTGGCCGGGCGCAGTGGCTCAAGCCTGTAATCCCAGCACTTTGGGAGGCCGAGACGGGCAGATCACGAGGTCAGGGGATCAAGACCATCCTGGCTAACCCGGTGAAACCCCGTCTCTACAAAAAAACAAAACAAAATAATCCAAAAAAAAAAAAAAAAAAAAAAAACACTAGCTGGGCGACGTGGCGGGCGCCTGTAGTTCCAGCTACTCAGGAGGCTGAGGCAGGAGAATGGTGTGAACCCAGGAGGCGGAGCTTGCAGTGAGCTGAGAGCCGGCCACTGCACTCCAGCCTGGGCGACAGAGCCAGACTCCGTCTCAAAAAAACAAAAACAAAAAAACCCACAGATTTTATCTAATTAAGGGAGCAAGAGGGATAAAGAGGACTTGTATGCCTGAGTACTTCTTCAATAACTTCAGGTAGAAATCTTTAATGCTGACAGCCCTCACCTGCCCCACTCGTGCTTCGTAGCCCTGGACTTCATCTCTGACTCTGGCCCCAGGTGTGAGGTGGAGACTCTGGTGCCTTGGAGTAGGGGAGCTTCAGTCACATCCTCAAATATATAATCTCTTCGCTATGGAGAATTTACATTTTCGTAGTCTTAGGTAAATCACTCTGAAAACAACGACAACACCCGCCACCTCACTGTCTCCACACCCTCCTGTGCAGTGTTCTTGAGCCATTGCCCCACGAAACTCCTCCCTTTTTTTAGTTATTTTTGTCTTTTTTGTTTCTACTATGCAATTCCCATATTGTTCTCTTCTCTGAACTTTTCTTTTCATTCATATACTGTTTTGTTCTTTATTCCAACTGTTTGCCTTCTGTGGAAATAACCTTGCTTTATCCCTTACAGTGCTTAGTACAGAACTAGGCACAAGTAGATGTCTAATATTTTTACAAATAGTAACTTTGTGGTACACTGATTCATTCATGTCATGCATATTTAACACATGATTGCTACATGCAGGGCCACTCTGATGGGCGCTGTGAAACTGGGCTTTGGTACAAGGAGAAGGTAAAGATATGTTTTTTGTGGTCTCATGTTTAAAGAACCACACCAGGAATTATGTTGTGTATCTCTCACACTACTGGGCAGATTCTGCTTGTTCATATTAATTTTGATCAATTTTTTCAGCTTCCAGAGCAAGGAAATTTATTCTCATTTTTATGCAGGCAGGCCCTGATGTGCCATCAGATGGATATGTGTAATTATCTGGACCTGCCTCTGTAGTATCTTCCCATGGAACAATGTCACGCCCAGAGGTTTGGTTCCCAAGCAAACCCACAAAAGCTTGTACGGTCCTATGAACATTCAATCTATTGTCATAAATGACATTGTCAGTGTGTACACTCTCATTCCAAATTCCAAATCTTCTCAACAGGAACTTGTCTCTCCCCTAAGTCTTCAACAATAGAGAAAGGGGTTTCAAATGGGAATCCCAGGTATCCCCGAGAAACAGAACTCTGAAGACTGTAGTAAGCAAATTAGGCTAGGTTGCAAGAATCCTTTTGCATGCTGATGTACAAAAACATATTCTCTCTCTTCCTGCATACATAAAACTCAATTTAGCAAGATTTAGTGGAAAAAAATAGCAATCAGATACTACTATTAAACTTGCCTTTTTAGATATTTAATAATTATTATTATGTATTGGAACTTATATGAATGTGAACTGTCCACAAAATATGTTGATGGACTACATGTATGACCCATGTGTAAATATACTTTTATCAGAAGATAAGGATATTAATATTCACAAACAAGTAAAAACCATCACCAAACATATATATATCAGAGATTCCTAGGAAACCAAACAAAATTTACCACACAAAAGTCAATTCTGATTGCACTAAGCCCTTAAAAATGTCGCCTTTTTCTTGACTAGGTATCCATTTTGCTCTCTGTCCCCCTGTCTCTGCCTTTCCAATTCCCTGTCCTCCACTAGTAAATTCTCACATTTTCCCCCTCATTTCTTTCTCCTCTACCTCACAGCAGGCTCCAAGTGAGTCTCTGACATAATTACCACTCATTCTCCCCAGTATTGTGTTTGCTGATGTAGCCTATGCTATAGATAGTAAAGGACATGGCTAAATTTGCCCTATAATAATTTGTTAAGCACTTGTCACACTAATAAATTATTTTTGGTTTTGAGCAATGAGTCAGTCCTTAATTAGTCATTATAAAGAGTTAATCTGAAGCTCCAAATTCAAATATAATTAATGTCTAGAAGTATTTTAAATCATGTTGTATCTTACAATTATTTGTTGAGCTAAACCAGAAATGATCCTAAATAATAGCACTCAGTGGAAGCAGTATCTCCTTTTATTTACCAGAGTTTAATAGCAGGAAGGTTAGACTTCCTTTGAGATGGAATCTAAAAGAGTGATTAATATCATGGTGTTACAGGAGATTGTTTGTGAAGAAAGGAAATTCAGATTCACCTTTGCCCACCAGCTCGACAGCATGAAGTAGGTGTTAACATTTTCGTCTCCAAACTGCTCGGCTACGTAGAGTCCCAGCGATCCGTACTTGTCGTATATGCTTCTCTTTGAGATGTCAGTAAGTATTGCGTGGGCGTTGTTGATTTCTTTAAACTTCTCAGTAGCAGCTGGATCATCTGGATTCTTGTCTGGATGGTGTTTCAGGGCCAATTTTCTTTTAAAATAAAAGAAAACAAGGAAAGTGTAATTTGACAAGAATGAACGATGACGGCATTTTAGAAGGGCACTGTTCATTTGTATATTCTTTATTAGTGCAAATACTGTGAAATGGTAAGTTTCAGACTAGCGGTGATTGACAAGTACATTTTCACTAAATGGTGTCCCTTGTTTCGAGTGCACAGGCAAAATAGTACTAATTCTCCCCTCACATTTCCAGAGGAATTCTCAGTATCTGCACGACTGTTGAGCCTGAGAGACATTTGTTGTCGGCAAATCCGCAAAGTGTCTTTTCACCACGAAGCTATCAGTAGCCCACCCCTACAGACCTTTAAGAGTTTCAGCAACAGGATCAGTTTACACCAAACTTCCATTTAGAACCTGAAGAATTTTCCACAATTAACAGAACGTCACAACATATATTCTAAAAGTTCAACTCGGCTATCAAAAAAGTCTCTCTTGAACAAAATTAAGACCGCTTCATCAATCTTCCACAAGCCCTGACTATCTCTTGGTTTTCTGAACAAATACTGTGACTTCCTTTGCATTCAAATGCATATTTGGCCTCTTTCTAAATAGGTCTTTCCACTTAATAATCTATATAAATTTTCTTGTGGGCATAAGGCCTTCTCCTCTGTGGATCAGAAAGCAATTCCTGAGGGACCCTGCTGGAAATTCCACCTGACTCATCTCCCTACTGTGCCTATCATACATCTATGTAGGAACACACCTTAAGCTTTTGTTTATTGTATTAGTTTAGATCAAATTGTTTCATTTTAAACAGTAATGTAAGTCCAGAAGTAAAGCAGAAAAGTAAAGTACACTTTATAAATCAATCTGTATGATAAACAGAACAAATCACATCTATTTTAGGAACTAAAGTATTATTGATTAGGAAGTAGATGAATATTTAAGGAGCTCAGCGTCAGGATGCTTTAAATTACCAAAATATTTAAAAGCATAAATCATGATGGATAATCCATTCTAATCCTAAACTCGGAATAAATTTTTAAAAATCAAACAATGATGGTTCATCTTAAATTTATTGAACCAAAACTTTTTTTTATCCTTTTTGAAAGATATCTGGGGTATTTATAAATTCTTATAGATAGGACCATTGGAGACATGTTTTCTTACATACAGAATTTATAATGAAATATTTGCTAATAGCATAAAATGCCTTTTGTCATTTTTTTACTTTTATGTTTATTTCAGCACTATTGTAAGCATGCTAGAAGTATTAATTTATGAATCCTCACAACAACCCTATGATATGGATATTATAATTATTTTACAGATGAGGAAATGTAGGCACTGAGAGGTTAAGTTAGTTGCCCAATAGCCACACAGCTATTGATGATAATTTATAGAAGGCTTTGAACACAGGCAAGCTGACCTTGACCGCATGCTCTTAACTGCCACTATGCTGCTTCCTATATTTATATTTTTAAATTTAAAAAGCAAGACACATAGAATGTTGAGTAGACCATTGTGAGGATGTTGGCTTTAGTCTGGGTCATGTGGCAAGTCATTGGAGTGTGTTGGGAAGAAGAGTGATATGAACAGACTTTAGCTTCAGAAGGATCACTCAGTCTTGGAGAGGACAAAGGCAAAAGTGGGGAGACTCTTTCAGGAGGTTCTTGTAGTGATCCAGGCAAAAGTTCATGGTGGTGTGGACTAGTGCAGAAGTGAGGATATAGTGAGAAGTGGTTGGATTCTGGAAGTATTTTAAGGGCTAGCTAATGGATTGTATATATGGTGGCAGTGAAAAAGAAGAATCAGAATGGTACCAAAATTTTGACCTGAGCAATTTGAAGTTTGGAGTTACCATTTAATGAGATGCCAAGAGATTTCTTTGTCTCTCTTTCTCTCTCTCTCTCTCTCTTTCTTTCTTTCTTTCTTTCTTTCTTTTTCTTTCTTTCTTTCTTTCTTTCTTTCTTTCTTTCTTTCTTTCTTTCTTTTTTCTTTCTTCTTTCTTTCTTTCTTTCTTTCTTTCTTTCTTTCTTTCTTTCTTTCTTTCTTTCTTTCTTTTTTCTTCTTTCTTTCTTTCCTTTTTTTGTAGTTGGGGAGTGGTTTGGAAGTTCTATTCTGGACACCTTTGAGATGCCTATTAGACTTTCAAGTAGAGGTAGAGAGAAATAAGTCTGAAGCTCAGGCAAGATGTACATGTGGGAGTTCTCAGCAGGTAGATGATGATATTTAGAACCAGGGAATAAAAGAGATTCCCAAGACAGTGAGTCCAAGAAGTAGAATAACTGAGCTTTGGGAAAGGAAAATCAGCAAAGGACACTTAAAAACAAAGGTCAATGATACAGAAGGAAAAGCCCAGAGAGTGGGGGTTCTTGGGAACCAAGCAAAGAATATAGTTCAAGGAGGAGGGTGATCATAATGTGTCAAATGCTGCTCACAGGTCATGGCAGATGAAGACTAAGAATTGACCACTGGGCTGGGCATGGTGGCTCACACCTGTAATCCCAACACTTTGGGAGGCTGAGGCAGGTGGAACACCTGACATCAGGGATTGAAGACCAACATGGTGAAACCCCATCTCTACTAAAAATACAAAAATTAGCTGGGCCTGGTGATGGGTGCCTATAATACCAGCTACTTAGGAGGCTGAGGCAGGTGAATCACTTGAACCTGGGACACAGAGGTTGCAGTGGGCCGAGATTGCATCATTGCACTCCAGCCTGGGCAACAAGAGCAAAACTCTGTCTCAAAAAAAAAAAAAAAAAAAAAAAAAAAAGATTGACCACTGAATTTAGTAATGAAAATTATTTTTGGTGGCCTTCACACACACACACACACTCACCCATGCATGTGCACACACATGCACACAATTACATATATGTCTATATATAGGAAAAAATAAAACAGAAAAGTAAGCAGAAAATGGAAAGTTATAACCAAAATTAGCAATGTATATAGTTGCACATTGGGATTACAGATTCAGTTTTAGTTATTTTTGTTAAACTAAGACTTAGTTTTCGTTAGCTAAGTTTAAACTAAAAACTGAAGCTGGATGTGGTAGTTTACACCTGTAATCCCAACACTTTGGAAGGGCAAGGTGGGAGGATCATTTGAGGCCAGGAGTTCGAGACCAGCCTGGGCAACATAGCGAAATCCTACCTCTACAAAAAAATTTAAAAATTAGCTGGATGTAATGACACATACCTGTAATTTCAGCTACTTGGGAGGCTGAGGTGGGATGATTACTTGAGCACAGGAGTTTAAGGCTGCAGTGAGCTATGACTTGTACCATTACACCCAGCCTGGGCAACAGAGCAAGCCCCATTTGTAAAAATAAATAAACTAAAAACAGGTTTTTGTGAAACTTCTAGTTTTGTTTGTTATAAAAACTCTGCATATTACTTGTGTAACTTTTCCCCTGAACATTTTAAAGCTTTAGTCACAGATTTTGTTCTCTTTGAACAGTTGGAAGTTCAGAATTTGTTTCCTTGAATGACTCGTTACCAAGGAAGGAAAATCTACAAAGCAAGATTTTTTTAAAAAAAGGAAGAAAGGAAGAAAAGTCCTCAAACTGCAACAATACTATGTTGGTCATCAAAAAGCCTTAAGTGGATACCTTAAGCATGTTAATTCTAATGGCTTAATATTCCTGGAATTCTCACTCTGGGCCCTGAAATATGAATTGCAGCATTTCCCCTCCATGGTTCCAAAGATCATGTCTTGGCCAATTAAATGAAAGGGCTGTCACTTCTGCCTTGAAAGAAAGAAATCTCCAGGTGGGCAGATCACTTGAGGTCAGGAATTTGAGATCGGCCTCGTCAACATGCCTGTCTCTACTAATTAGCCAGGTGTGGTGGCACACGCCTGTAATCCCATCTACTTGGGAGGCTGAGGCAGGAGAATTGCTTGAACCCGGGAGGTGGAGGTTGCAGTGAGCCAAGACTGCATCACTGCACTCCAGCCTGGGCGACAGAGTGAGACTCCAAATCAAACAAACAAACAAACAAACAGGAAGGAAGAAATCTCTGGAAAATGCCTCTTTACATACATTTTCTTGTTTCTAGGGCTGCTTCCTGTCATTTTTTAAGCAACTTGGATCTTTGTCAGCTCACAAGGGCAGATGCACCCAATCCATTTATCACACTCCTAACAATGGAGTTGGCAAATTAGGAGAGCTGGAACACCTCCACTTGTAACACATCCAATTCCTGGTCATCAGCAACATTTTGATTCCTCTTGGCAGATACTCTTGGCTCTGAGGAATCCTCGGGAAACATGGTGAGCAGAGACAGCTGCCAAAATTCCACAACCGTCAAGGAGGTGGTCGTACAATGCCTCGCCCTCTTGCGTGTTATCCATAGAGCAAGGAAACAACTATGGAATGTAGGGTTTAAGGAAGTGCTTGGAGTATTTTTAAATAGAATAGGCACCTATCCATTGTTAAGGGTATTTGTTGTCATTTCTACATTGATACTTAAAGTGACATAATATTCAACCAGAATGTGAGCCTTTAATTCTAAATGTCTCTACACTCTTGGTCACCTGTCAATGTGGCATGGCTGTAGCTAATATTAGAAACAGCATTCAATGCCTCTAATTCCTACTTCAGAATCTAATGACAGCTTTCAACTAAAATGCATAGTGAATTTAATTAGTGGCAGATAAGATAAACATGTGGTTTATAGTTGTAATTATCTAAAGCCCTCAAGATCTTCCTATTTTGAGGCAGTAGCATAATTCTAAGAGTTACGATGTTTTGCTCCATTATCTTCCTTGCCCCATCTAACACTTAAAGATGCAATCAAATTACTACTACCTACCACTCTCTACCAGTCTCTGAGTCACCTGAGGCCTGATTCTAACCATGATGTCCCAGCTCTTAAAATATTTTAATATTTGTCAATCTCGCGGTTTATATGAGGCTGTTATACATACCATTTGGATATTCTCTAAGTGTATTTTAGTCCTTTACAGATTTTTACTTTGGTTTTTAAAATTAATTTGTGGTATTTTAAAAATGCATATTCTAGATATGAATTCTTTGTCAGTTTTATGTATTGCATATATCTTCTTCCATTCTGGGGCTTTCTTGTTGTTTTACTTTATGGTATCTCTTGGTAATCAGAAATTCTTTATTTTAATTTACTGAATTAACCAATCTGTTCCTCAATTCAGGAAGATATTGTTCTATAAACTCTCTATAACTCCACAATCTTTATAGCTTTTCCTTTCATATGGAAGTCTATGGCCCATTTACACCTGACATTTTAATGTGCTGGAGGGTAGAATTCTAATCTCACTTATTTTATATAGATATTCCACTGTTGCAGCACCATTTATTAGGAAAAGGACATCCTTTCCATGGATTTCTGGGATCTCTATTCTGTTCCATTGGTCAATTTGGTTATTTCTGGGCCAGTAACAGTCTTACATGTGATGCTTTAAAATATGTCTTCATATCTTAAAGAGCAAATTCTGCCATCCTGTTGTTCTTCAAGAGTTCTGTGGTTATTCTGGGTCCTGTACATTTCCACATGAATTTTAGAATTAGCTTGTCAATTTACACACACACACATACATATATACACACACACACGAACACATGTACACACATTCACACAACCGATTGAGATTTTTATTGCAATTGCATTGACTCTATAGATTATTTTGGAGATTGACTTTTGTATTATATGTCCACCTATTTTGATCTTTTTAATGAATTTTAAAGTTTTATCATTTTTACCTTTATGTCCTATGTATATTTTCTTGAATTTAGTCCTGGGAGCTTAATTTTTTTGTGGTTTTGACATTTAAAAATGTTCGTAATTATTCATTGCGGATAAAAATAATATTTTTCTATTTTTATGCTTAGGTTTGAAATAATTGTTGTATGTTGATTTTTTATCCTTCTAACTTCCCAAGCTCATGTCCAAATTTTATTAAATTATAAATTCTTTTAAATTTTCTACATAGACAATTATATAAGCTTAAGTGATAATTGGATTTTTTTCCCTTCGAATCCTTATATCATTTACATTTTTTTCCTTATCGTACTGCCCTGGCTAAGACCCTCCCAGTACGATGTCAAAAGTGGCTGTAATAGGTGTCCTTCTTCTGAATTCACTAAGAATGAATGGATTTTGAATTTTATCAAATGTTATTTCTGCACCTATGTAGAAGATATGTTGTTTCTCTTTTGGTCTGTTAATACGATTGATTGAGTTTTTAAATGTTAGATGAAGCTTATGTTTCTGGGATAAATTCATTTGGTCGTTATGTATTTTTAAAATTTATTGCTGGGCTTGGTTTTCTAATATGTGCATTAAACTCTATAAATTTTCCCGTAAGTGCTATTTTGACTGCATTTCACGTCTTAATACGTAGCATTGAATTATAGATATTTTATAATTTTAATTATGGTTTGTTATTTTTAGCCATGAGTTATTTTAAATTATACCTCCTAATTTTCGAACATACGGAAAATTTCCAGCTATTTAAAAATTTTGCTCTCTACCATAATTGCATTGCTGTCAGAGAACATATTTGATATGATTGAAATGTTTTAAAATTTGAGACTTGCCTTATGTCTTATTGCTTTTATAAATGTTCCATGTGTGTTTGCAAAGGATATATATTCTATTCCTATTGGGTACTTTGTTTTTATAGTTTTTGATTTTGTTTGATAATTGTTTTGCTCAAATCTATATCCTTAGCCATTTTATTGATCAAGCCAGATGTGTTAAAACTTTCCACTATGACTGTAGGTTTGCAGATTTCTCCTTAAAGTTCTGTCAACTCTTTGTTTTGCATATTTTAGGCCATGTGTTTTAGAAGCCCATAAACTTATAACTGTTATATATTCTTGTTGAATCATTTTTTTATTATACTTTAAGTTCTGGGGTACATGTGCAGAACATGCAGTTTTGTTACACAGGTACACACGTGCCATGATGGTTTGCTGCACCCATCAATCCATCACCTACATTAAGTATTTCTCCTAATGTTATCCCTCCCCTAGCCCCTCACTCCCTGACAGGCCCCAGTGTGTGATATTCCCCTCCCTATGTCCATGTGCTCTCAATGTTCAACTCCCACTTATGAGTGAGAACATGTGGTGTTTGGTTTTCTGTTCTTGTGATAGTTTGCTGAGAATGATGGATTCCAGCTTCATCCATGTCCCTGCAAAGGACACAAACTCATTCTTTTTTATGGCTGCATAGTATTCCATGGTGTATATGTGCCACATTTTCTTTATCCAGTCTATTATTGATGGACATTTGGGTTGGTTCCAAGTCTTTTTATTGTGCCTAGTGCTGCAATAAACATATGTGTGCATGTGTCTTTATAATAGAATGATTTATAATCCTTTGGGTATATACTCAGTAATGGGATGGCTGGATCAAATGGTATTTCTAGTTCTAGATCCTTGAGGAATTGCCACACTATCTTTCACAAGATCGAATTAATTTACACTCCCACCAACAGTGTAAAAGCGTCCCTATTTCTCCACATCCTCTCCAGCACCTGTTGTTTCCTGACTTTTTAATGATCACCATTCTAATTGGTGTGAGATGGTATCTCATTGTGGTTTTGATTTGCATTTCTCTAATGACCAGTGATGATGAGCATTTTTTCATGTGTCTGTTAGCTGCATAAATGTCTTCTTTTGAGAAATGTCTGTTCATATCCTTTGCCCACTTTTTGATGGGGTTGTTTGTTTTTTTCTTGTAAATTTGTTAAGTTCTTGGTAGAGTCTGGATATTAGCCCTTTGTCAGATGGATAGATCGCAAAAATTTTCTCCCATTCTGTAGGTTGCCTGTTCATTCTGATGGTAGTTTCTTT
This sequence comes from Macaca fascicularis, assembly GCF_037993035.2. Lineage (NCBI taxonomy): Eukaryota > Metazoa > Chordata > Mammalia > Primates > Cercopithecidae > Macaca > Macaca fascicularis. Next base: position 76,060,073 of record NC_088382.1, on the reverse strand, counting down.
TGCTGTGCAGAAGCTCTTTATTTAATTAGATCACATTTGTTAATTTTGGCTTTTGTTTCCACTGCTTTTGGTGTTTTAGACATGAAGTCTTTGCTCATGCTTATGCCCTGAATGGTATTGCCCAGGTTTTCTTCTAGGATTTTTATGGTCCTAGGTCTTACATTTAAGTCTGTGATCCATCTTAAGTTGATTTTTGTATAAGGTCTAAGGAAGGGGTCCAGTTTCAGTTTTCTGCATATGGTTAGTTAGTTTTCCCAACATGATTAATTAAATAGGGAATCTTTTCCCCATTGCTTGTTTGTGTCAGGTTTGTCAAAGATCAGATGATTGTAGGTGTGTGGTGTTATTTGTGAGGCTTCTGTTCTGTTCCATTGGTCTATATATCTGTTTTGGTAACAGTACCATGCTGTTTCTGTTACTGTAGCCTTGTAGTATAGTTTGAATTCAGGTAGCATGATGCCTCCAGCTTTGTGCCTTTGGCTTAGGATTGTCTTGGCAATGCAGGCTCTTTTTTGTTTCCGTATGAAGTTTAAAGTAATTTTTTCCAATTCTGTGAAGAAAGTCAGTGGTAGCTTGATGGGAACAGCATTGAATCTATAAATTACTTTGGGCAGTATGGCCATTTTCACAATATTTATTCTTCCTATCCATGAGCATGGAATGTTTTTCCATTTGTTTGTGTCCTCTCTTATTTCCTTGAGCAGTGGTTTGTAATTCTCCTTGAAGAAGTCCTTCACATCCCTTGTAAGTTGTATTCCTAGGTATTTTATTCTCTTTTTAGCAATTGTGAATGGGAGTTCACTTATGATTTGGCTCTCTGTCTGTTATTGGTGTATAGGAATGCTTGTGATTTTTGCAGATTAATTTTGTATCCTGAGACTTTGCTGAAGTTGCTTATCAGCTTAAGGAGGTTTTGGGCTGAGGCAATTGGGTTTTCTAAATATACAATCATGTCATCTTCAAACAGGGACAATTTGACTTCCTCTCTTCCTATTTGAATACCCTTTATTGCTTTCTCTTGCCTGATTGCCCTGGCCAGAACTTCCAATGCTATGTCGAATAGGAGTGGTGAGAGAGGGCATCCTTGTCTTGTGCTGGTTTTCAAAGGGAATGCTTCCGGTTTTTGCCCATTCAGTATGATATTGGCTGTAGGTCTGTCATAAATAGCTCTTATTATCTTGAGATACATTCCATCAATACCTCATTTATTGAGAGTTTTTAGCATGAAGGGCTGTTGAATTTTTCAAAGACCTTTTCTGCATCTATTGAGATAATCATGTGGTTTCTGTCATTGGTTCGGTTTACATGATGGATTACGTTTATTGATTTGCATATGTTGAACCAGCCTTGCATCCCAGGGATGAAGCTGACTTGATCATGGTGGATAAGCTTTTTGATGTGCTGCTGGATTTGGTTTGCTAGTATTTTACTGAGGATTTTCGCATCCATGTTCATCAGGGATATTGGCCTGAAATTTTCTTTTTTTGTTGTGTCTCTGCCAGGTTTTGGTATCAGGATTATGCTGGTCTCATAAAATGAGTTAGGGATGATTCCCTCTTTTTCTATTGTTTGGAATAGTTTCGGAAGGAATGGTACCAGCTCTCTTTGTACCTCTGGTAGAATTTGGCTGTGAATCCATCTGGTCCTGGACTTTCTTTGGTTAGTAGGCTGTTAATTACTGCCTCAATTTCAGAACTTGTTATTTGTTTATTCAGGGATTAGACTTCTTCCTGGTTTAGACTTTGGAGGGTGTCAAATTTTTATCATTACAAAGTATCCCTCTTTATCTGTAGTAATGCTTTCTGTCTTCATTTTAATTTTAATAAAGCTATACAGCTTTCTTTTGCTAAGTGTCTGCATGGCATCTTTGCCCCTCCTTTTATTTTCAAATTTTCTGTATTCTTAAATATTAGATGTGTCTTTTGTAAAAACCATATGATGTCGGTTTTTTATTCAGAATGACTTTTTTCTTTTAATTGAAGTATTTGGTCTATATTTATTTTTAACATAATTACTGATATTTTTCAGGTTTAGTCACCATATTCTATTTGTCCCTTCTAAAATATACTCGTATTTCTTTTCCCTTTCCTTTCTTGCCTTCTTGTTGGATTAATTTCTCATTACTCTACTTTTTTTCCCTGTTGGTTTGGAAATTATATATTCTTTTATCATTCTTTTCAGGGTCCTTTGAGATTTCAAAATCCTTGACTAGTGTTAACGTACTTTTGTTTTCCTCCAAAATAATACAAAAATCTTAGAACATGGACACTGTTACTCTCTTCTTAACTTACGTGTTGTTGGTAGCATATACTTTAATTCTCTAAGTCTTTCAAGCTCTGAATAATTATTCTTTCATGAAATTAGCATTTAAGGATATTTTATACAATTAGTATTTGCATGTATTTACTCACATATTTGCCATTGTTATTACTATTAGTTCTTTCCTGCATCTCTGACCATTGATCTGAAATCATTTTCCTTCTGTCTATGAACATTCTTAGTACCTCCTTTAAGTGAAAAAAATCCACTAGGGATTAATTCACAGCTTTCTTTAAAAAAAACTTAATATGTCTTTATTTCACCTCAATTTTGAAAATTTCCCTGGATGTAGAATTGTAGGTTATGTTATCTTCTTTCATCATATTCAAGACTTTGGTCCACTGTCTTCTGGCTTTTGTTATCTTGGCTGAAAAATCAGCTGTAATTCTAATTCTCGTGCTTTAAAAGTAATCTGTATTTTTTCCTCTGGTTGCTATAAAGCCTTTACATCTTTAGATTTTGGAAGTTTTCCTGTGATGTGCCTGGGTATAGGGTTCTTTGAATTTATTTTGCTTGCTTTTATTGAGTATATGTGGTTTAATATCTTTCATGAACCTGGAATATCGACATGTTGTTTTTTCTTTTTTTTTTTTTTTTGAGACGGCGTCTTGCTCTGTCCCCCAGGCTGGAGTGCAGTGGCGCCATCTCGACTCACTGCAAGCTCCGCCTCCTGGGTTCACGCCATTCTCCCGCCTCAGCTTCCCGAGTAGCTGGGACTAAAGGCGCCCGCCACCTCGCCCGGCTAGTTTTTTGTATTTTTTTTAGTAGAGATGGGGTTTCACCGTGTTAGCCAGGATGGTCTTGATCTCCTGACCTCGTGATCTGCCCGTCTCGGCCTCCCAAAATGCTGGGATTACAGGCTTGAGCCACCGCGCCCGGCCCATGTTGTTTTTTCAAATGGCTTTTCCCCATTCCCTTTCTACTCTCCTTTTTAGACTCCACTTGCTTATATCTAACTTAATACATCTTCTATGTTTTTTATCTTTTTCCATTTTTCATCCTTTTGTAATTCTTTCTTGTTAATGAAACTTCATTTTTATCTTGTTAATAAATCTTCTATTTTTAAGTCTTTTTTCATTTTCCATCCTTTTGGTATTTTCTTCTGACCTATCTTCCAGTCAACTCTCTAACCTGGTAAAACCTACCTTTGGGTTTTTTACTTTGGTGATTGCATTTTCTGTTGTAGAGTTTCTGTTTCTTTTGCAAATCTGAAATATCCCTTTCCATAATTTTCAGGATTTAAAAAAAAAATCTCAACCTCATGTTTTATCTTCTTGGTCATGGATAATTATTTTAAGATCTGTATCTGATCATTCAAATGTCTAAAATTCTCATGGTTCTGTTTCTATTATTTCTGCCAAATCTTGTTCATATTGTCTTGATTTGTATGCTTATCTCTGTGGCAAATATTGCATTAAAACATATTTAAGAAATAATCTGAGGACTAAGAATATGTTTTCTTAAACCAGAAAGTGTTTTTATTTCCTATTTTCAGATTTCTGTGGCCTTCGCAAAACTAAGATCATCTTAATCCAACATTAAAGATCACGGTTTCCTTGGCTGCTCAGATGACTCAAAGTTCAGTTGCAGTCCATACAAGACTGGTGTTCCTATTATTTTTTTCTCTGTAACTGACTGCAGTCAAGTTTAAAGTTTAGTAACTTAAAACAACAAGCATTTTATTTAATTGCTCAAATGTTGTCATTAGGCAGAACTTGGTGGGTACAATTTTCAGCTCTGCTTGGCATTGGCTGAGGAGTTGGAGCTGATGGATATGCTCCCAAGGTGGCTTCATATATATGCTGATAAGTTGGTGCTGGCTGTGGTTGGGAGCTCAGCTAGGGCTGCTGTCTGGGGGACTCTGTTCTCTTCCATGTGACTTTTCCTCATGGCTACGTGAGGCTTCTCACAACAAGATGGTCTGGGGGTAGTTAAATTTCTTGAACGGTGGCTAGCTTAAAACAAAAGCAGAAACTGGTAGACCTCTTTAATATTTAGGCACAGCATCATTTCTGCCATATTCTATGGGTTAAATTGGGTCAGAGAGCCATCCCAGATTCATGAGTTACAACACAAGGACATGAAAACCAGTGGGCATGGTTGCTGACGACCACCAAAGTAATTGTCAACCACAGATGATTTCCTTCTAGTTTACCCTTTCTCCTGGATTATAGCACTTCAGAATCTCAGTAAAATTGCAGGACCTTCAACCTTGCTGGGCTAGTGTCCAAGTTGTCTCCTCTTTTCTCTGTAGGGCTGTTTTTTAAAGTCCTGCTTAGTCTTTCAGCTTCTGTTCTCCAAGATCAGGGCCCAGTTAGCAGTAATTCTTTACTCTCAAAGGCTTTTAAGATATGGGGGGGTGGGGGTGGGGGAGGGGTGTGTTCTTTCAGTTTTTCTAGTTGCTGTCAGCAGGAGGAACAATTGGTACAAATTACGTAGTCAGTGAGAACCAGGAAACTCCTGATGATTACTTATGTCTTTGTTGTCTTCTTTCAACTATGTTAATCCCGCCAAAGGCCTTACATGCTATTACACAAATGAGCCAAAGATAGCCTCTGTGTATTGGCCCCTAGCTTTTTAAAAATTTCTTAACTACAGGCTGAAACCCAGTAGCTTAAAAGCCTGCCAGCATCAAAGTTGGATTTTTATACATCTAATTGTTTTTGTATTTATTCTGAAATATTTTTAAAATTTCAATAGCTTTTGGAGTACAGGTGGTTTTTGGTTACATGGATGAATTGTATAGTGGTGAGGTCTGAGATTTTAGTGCATCCAACACCTGAGTAGTACACATTGTACTTTTTTATCCCTCACCCCCTTCCACCCTCCCGCTTCTGAGTCTCCGAAGTCCCTTATATCACCCTGTATGCTTTTGTGTATCCATAGCTTAGCTTATAAGTGACAGCATACGGTGTTTTGCTTTCAATTCCCGAGTTACCTATTTAGAATAATGGCCTGCAGCTCCATCCAAGTTGCTGCAAAAAAACATTATTTTTCTCTTTTCTATGGCTGAGTAGTATTCCATGATGTATATATATCACATTTTCTTTAGCCACTCATTGGTTGATGGGCACTTAGGTTGGTTCTGTATCTTTGCAATTGTGCTGCAATAAGTACATGCATGCACATGTCTTTTTGATATATTGATACATTGTGTTCAGTAGTGAGACTGCTGGATCAGATGGTAGGTCTATTTTTAGATCTTTAAGAAATCTCAATACTGTCTTCCATAGTGGTTGTACTAATTTACATTCCCACCAGCAATGTATAAGCATTCCTTTTTCACCACACCTGTGCCAACATCTATTGTTTTTTGACTTTTTAATAATGACCATTCTTACAGGAGTAAGGTGGTATCTCATTGTGGTTTTAGTTTGCATTTCCCTTATGATTAGTGATGGTGAGCATTTTTTAATATGTTTGTTGGTCATTTGTATATCTTCTTTTGAGAAATGTCTATTTAACACATCCAGTTATCTAAAAAATAGCCCAACCATCAGATTTCTGGCCATGTAGAGCCAGTCCGCTTTACCTACCCTGCAAAAACTCACTGCTCTTCTGCTGGCTCTTGATAAGACAGAGCTTTGTGGTTATAGGATCTCAAGCTTTTATAGCTCTTTGGAGCTCTCTGACTCAGAGACCTGCCATGCTACTGCATGACATAACTAGTCCCATAAGCCCCTGTTTTGACCCCCTCTTCCTGAGAAGTTCCCCCACCCTCGTCTCCCGGATGGTGGCCCTTCACTGAAAACCCCTGGGCAATCTTATGCTGTGAGGGCCCTTCTCACGCAGCCATATCCAAGCACCCAAGCACCAACAAAGCTTATTATGCGTTACTGCCTCTTGTGGTCATATCTTTTCCCTTGATCAGCCCCCAAATCCTTCAAACCCCCTACAACCACTTCATGCACTTACACCTAGTACAACTGCCCTCCCACAAGAAGCTTGAGTACAGTATGTGGCTGAGAATGCTAGCGGGGCTTAGGGACTCAGGAGCCATTGGTCCAGGATTAGTTTCTGTCCTTCATAAGGGACAGAATAGAAAGCTCAGGGCACCATTTGGTTTCAAATTGCAGATTGTGATGCCAGTGCTACCCCTGCTGTGTAATTATTTCTGAAACACCTGCTACCATAGTACATGATTCAAGTACTTTGACCAGCAAGGCCCCACTGAGGACACACTGAAGGCCACATTACACAATCCTATGATTTTCTCACATTTGCAGATGGAATATCTGAGCAACTCACCCCAGCCATTGTTTGAGTGTTCTCTCATTTTCTGGGATGCAGTCACCTTTGTGATTCAAGACAGATGGCATGAGATAACAACAGGAACCATAGATGATGATCTATTTCAGAGAATTGGTCTTTTCCCTCATACAGAACCATATGGAGAGTCAAGTGCTGACCTCTAGTGGTAGTGGAGATGGTGAAACCACTGTATCTCAATGATTGCTTGACAAGTATTGTCCCAAATTTTTACTAGAATGTGTATTAACTTGACTTTATGAGGCATTATACTTGATTTTTTAAATGTAAGTGTTAAAAACACAACAATACTTAATCTTTTTTTTTAGGTAGCTTTCTGGTCATTACAATTTTTTCCCATGGCTGATTAAGAGCCAGGTCATTACCCTCCCTAATAAGGTAGAAGGAACTGGAATATTTGTGCAAACACAATAGATAAAATACATGTCCAATGCCAATCATAAAGCACTGCTTTAGGGCATGAGGACCTGAACTGCTGACACCAGTGGGTCACTGACAGCTTTTAGCAAGCCACTAAGATTTCTGTGTACTGTATAATATAATCCTTTTCCCACAACATACCAGCCCCACAGCTCACTCAGAATCTGTAGGCTGCATACAGTTCAAAACATCTGTATCTGGCTCAAGCTCCCAATAAAAGTTTCTGGGCACCTAACTTTACTATGTTTCCTGGGGGAAAATTTACATTTGTGGTTTTTCTTCAAGCCAGCAATCTCTACTGCTAGAAGGTCAAGGGAGGATAAGACTGGGGTGTAGAAGTGGCTGTATACCCTCTGTCTGATATCTTGTCGCCTACTTTCAATAACAGCTCACGCCACCGATTCTAGTCAAAGCTCTCAGTAAGCACTTGCTCTCTGTAGGCCTTCCTCCTGCCGGCTCCTGGCTTAAGCTCCAGTGACAAAGCTCCAAGCAGGTCCTGGTAGTTTTCAGAAGCAGTTCCTGCCAATAGCTCTTTGCAGGCTCTCAGTGTCTCCAGTCTTTTAGTTTTTCTCAGTGCAAAAACAAACAGCATTATCCTCTGATCTTTATGTCAAGCTCTCACTTTCTTCTTCTTCCTAAACCCATTTTTCCCCAAACTCACTTTTTAAAACTAATAAGGCTGATTTTTCTGGACTGGCAGTCTCACTGACAATTTCCTTAACCATACAGGCTGAATCTTGTGTTCATGCAGTTGAATGCTACTCAAACCATCTTACTCAATTCCTTAATCATTCTGATTTCCTGTTTCAGTCCCAAGAAGATGACATTAGCCACCCACTAATTCCACTCCTGTTTCTGTGCTGACCAGCATTGCTGGAGAAGATTGCACAACCATGCAAACTGGAGCCAATAAATTTAAAGAGTTTACTACATAGAGTAAAATTTAATAAGGCTGAAAAGGTATGTCTCAAAGACAAGCAAAACAAGGGAGAGTATAGTGAGTGGGATAGATGAAGTTGAGCATAGGGTTCATATTAATGAATACAATGAATATATATATAAAATATGTATATTCATCTGTCATAGTATAATATAAATAATTATCCAACACTAAATAGATACTGAGTGAATGAGTGAGTAAAAAGACGTGCATCGTAATGATTCCGGCACCCAGGAATGACTGAGGTTGGCACTGCTTGAAGAACTAAGAGGCCCGATCAAGTGAAAGACTTGACGAGGGAGAAGGGAGGTTACACAGCCCACCGGAAGACGACTCTTCCAAGTGGGCTGTGAGCATGGCCTCACATACTCTTCTTTTCAGTGGAAGATTTTAGAACTCAGGAAACAAATTAGTGCTTGATAGAGATTAATGTCAATTAATCTTGTGAGCTTGAATCATCACTCTGCCTTGTAAATATTTACAATTCTTCTATTAACTATGCATTCCCCTGACATTTACACTTTATTCATAAGCAGCCTCTGTTTTCACCTGTAATTGCTAATAAAGATGGGTAAAAGCACCACAGATTGGGGTTGCCACAGATCATTATGGAAATAACACTCTTTTCTGCTTCTTTTGAAAACAGAATTTGCCTCACTTTGGACTACACTGAGGCAACTCATTTCTGCAGAATTGGAAGCTAATTTCTAGAAAGTTCCATGTAAAGTCAAATGAAAAAGAAGAGTCAACCGAGTCTTCTGCTGTCATGTGAATCAGAATACTTGGTACCGTGTCAACAAGGAGAAATTAAGCTTATCTATGAGGCACAGAGACCCAAGTGCTAATGTGCAAAGTAGTTCACTTTGATTTTTTTTTTTTTTAAGAGTCTGGGTCTCACTCTGCCACATAGGCTGGAGCGCAGTGGTGCAATCATGGCTCACTGCAGCCTCAAAGTCCTGGGCTCAAGAGATCCTCCCACCTCAGCCTCCCAAATAGCTAGGACCACAGGCACATGCCACCATGCCTGTCTATAAGTTAATCTCTAATTAGGGTTTTGTTTTGTTTAGAGACAGGGTCTTGCTCTGTCACCCAAGCTGGAGTGCAGTGGCATGATCATAGCTCACTACAGCCTCAAATTCCTGGGCTCAATTGATCCTCCCACTTCAGCCTGCTAAATTACTGGGATTACAGGCAAGAGCCACCACACCCAGCCTCACTCCGATTTTGTGGCTCTCTAAAAAGCCAAGGAAGAGCTAGATCTTTGCGTGTTTTCTTACACAGGATTTTGTTAGCTCTTGCACCCAGCATGCCAGAGAAACCAGTCAGCCTCATTTTGGGGCATCATAATCTTGTTTCTAGTCCACTTCAAAAATGTACGTATTGGTGCAAATAAAAACCAATGTTTATGTTACAAATGAGATTTTAAACACTGAAGGGACATTATCTAAATTGCAAACCTGGCTGTTTTTTACAGTTTTCCTTTTCTCATCCCCTAACTACTTTTCACTTGAAGGTCCCAGAATCATATAAAACTTCTCTGGTTTCCAAATGGAAACTAGTATCTTTCCTTGCTGATCTGCCCCTCCTCTGTTTACTGGGTCAGTAAATAACTCCCTGTTCAGCAAAGTGACCAAACTAATTATTTGAGAAATGGTCCTGAAGAAGCTGAGATTACCATCAGGGAGAAAACAGACGTTCTATATTGTCTAATTCCTTTTTGCATTCAGCAAATACTAGCATGGTGCTAGGGCCGGAAGTACAATGAGAGACCAGGCCCAGTGTCTGCCCTCAAGGAACTGATGGAGTGGGAGAGGCAGAAAAGCAGAAAGGGAATTACTGTCTGTGAGGCTGCAGTGCTCTGCTGGGACAGCACAGTGGGCCAGGGAGCAAATGAAAGGCCTCAGGAAGGTGCTTGGCTGTGCCCCCGCAGGCCGCCACTCCCCGAAGCCACCTGAATGCCTCCTTGTCATCACTCTGGGTGGGATGTTTGGGTTTCTTTTGTCCTCCCCACCCACAGTTAAATTCTTTTTGCTTACACACCTCTTAGACTAATAATGAGAAATTGTGTCCCTTCAACATTTTTAACTTGGTATCTAAAATTCTTTATAAGATTAAACAGATGGAAAGAATGTAATTTTCAGCATATTATAAACATCAGCATGTTAAAATAAAACAGTTGTAACATTCTTTTAAATGTATTCAATGGAATCTAAATGTCACATAATCTAAATATCCCCTACATACACACACACACACACACATTCTGTATCCATTCCTCTCATTCACATACTCACACTTCTTGGCACACCACCCTGCACCCATGCCCTAGCTGAGTTTGGAAACTGCCATTCTGTAGGGTTGGTTCTCAGGCTCTTGTGTATCCTTTGTAGCACCCAGTACCCATGTGCCAGACTTTGGCTAAACATTTTGCATGCATCATCTCATGTAATCCTCCACAACCCTCTGAGATCGGATCATTATCTGCACTTTACTTATGAAGAGAATGAGGCTGAGAAAAGTGAGTTGAATTCAGGTCTTTCCGAATATCTTGCACTCTTTTTTAGATATGGGATCTTGCTGTGTTGCCCAGGCTGGAGTGCAGTTGCTATTCACAGGCTCAGTCATAGCATACTACAGCCTCAAACTCCTGGGCTCAAGAGACCCTCCCACCTCAGCCTCCTGAGTAGCTAGGACTATAGGCAAGCACCACCACACTCAGAAATATCTTGTGCTCTTAACTGCTACATTATATTTAGGATACATTTCAATTGAGTGATGTTAGTGTTTATGTGAACATCTCAAAGAGAATGTGGAACTTCCAGCACACTCCTAACACTCCCTACCCTCTTCTGCTTTTCTTCACAGCATTTAGCAACATCTGATATGCTGTGTGTCTTACTTATTTGCTCATTATTAAGCCTCCCCCTTCCCCTGGCCCTATTTAGAACAGGTTTAAGGAAGCAGGAATTTGGTCTGTTTTGTTGACTGCTATTTTCTCAGTACCTAGGACAGTGGCCAACACAGAGGCGGTGCTCAACACATATTCGTTGAATAATGAACAAGACTTGCTGGTATAAAGCCATTGATAGTGTCAGAGACTCTAGACATACTGGTGTTGTTACGTGCTCTGATCAGCCTTCTTGGCTTCTGCTATCATTAGGTAGCAGTATGGATCAACAATCTAATGACTTTGGAGTGAAGGTCCTTTATGTACCAACAAGAAAACAGGAAATCTAATCATACACCCACAGTACTTGCTGAGCAACAAACAGTAAGATGACACATTTTATTTACCTGTTTCAACACAGAATCGGGTGGCCTTGCTGCAGGAATATGGTAGGGCTGCTCTTTGAGTCATTATCGCCCATTGTTCACTGCTCGGGGTTAGGGCACATCAGGATGTGTTTGGAAAACTGGTAGCAATGGCCTCCCAGAAGTTCCACAGAGCTGAAGAGGCTTCCAGAAAGGAATCCAAGCCATGACTGTGGCAGCCCCAGCTGGGTACATCTAAAGAACCAGTGGGACAGACTGACACAAACCTCTCTTAGGCTGGGGAGGGAATTGTAGAATCTTCTGGAAAAGAATGCCTCTTAGGAAAGAAAGAGCCAGGTGTGGAGACCTTGACACAGGAGCAGGGGGGACTGTTGGATAAGATTGAGAGTCTAAGCAGAGCGACACTACTGCTAGTGTCTGGCTCACCCCCTGAGCATGTGTCTGGGTCCTAGAGAAAAAGAGAGCTACAAGGAAAACTGGAAGGAGCTTTTCTACCATGCTTTGAACTCACAGGGGGCTCTAACAGAGCATATCACAAAGAGGAGGGAGGGAGCCATCCCCTAAGCCCAGCCTCATCCCTGCCAGAGGTACAGCCCAGCAGGCTTTGGTGCTCCCTCGGCTCTCAAGGTAAACAGCAGAAAAGGCTTCTGGGCCTGAAGGAGCGGTCAGAGGATTTGGGGACTGAGTGGTTGGCAAGGAGCACCAGCTGCGCCTACCATGCCTGGCAGGGAGGTGCAGCTGAGTGGCAGGGGAGCTGTAGCAGCAGAGTCTAGCACCCAGGGCTGTGTCTAGCAGTGACCGTGGACATGCCAACATAGCAAATGGCAAAGCAGCATCAGCTACAGGGTGGCAACATGGCTTGGTGGACAATGCCACTACATGGAGATGAACTGGCTCCCAGGCCCTGGAAGGCTTCCTCAGAGGAGACTTCTAGAAGAAGGATGGCAGAGACTGCAGTGAACCCAAGTTCTCAAGTCACTTGAAAGGGTCTTGAGCCTGAGTATTGAGGTTATATAGAGAGCAGTCTTTGAGTTCCTTATTTCAGCAGTCTCCCATCTCCCCAATTGTTCAATCATCCCACCGTCCACTAGTGACTCTCCCTTCTCCTCACTTCCTTCACTAGCTTTCTAACTCAAAATTCCTGTTGGCTCTTGGAGCAATATCTAAATTAGGTGGAAAGGCAAAACATGTCAGTTTAAAGTTCAGGCAAATGTATGAATGATGGATAACCTCCATCATTTTAGGTCTATCTGAATTTTAAAAGATTAACTCAAATAAGTATCCTTCAGACAGCATGATAAGGGGGAGACTTAAGACTTTTAGGCAGTGGGAGAAGAGGGTAAAATATTTGCTTATCTCAGGCAAATACTGGTCAGATTAAGTGACATGATCTAGCAATGATAAAATCAGATTAAATGAGCCTAAGACTTCAATCCCTTTGGGATGATTATGATCTGCAATACTAAAGGAAGATTTATTCCATAATGAAGGCTCTGGATGACACTATACCATGAGTTTCACCCTGTGATATGCCACTTTTGACTTGGATCACAAATTCATCTTATGTTAGATAAATGGTTTTGGAACAGCAGCACCAAAGGGCAGGATAATTTTAGACTTGGATATTTGTTCATTCACAATAGTACCTGGTATTTTCACTGTGCTTTGCCACCAAGAGCTTGGCGTCCCTTGAAAAAAAAAAAGATCTCATTTCTCTTCACAAAATGTCAATAAGGCAAGAACTTCAATACCTGATGGATTGGCACAGTAAAAGCCTTCCTCTTGTCACCTTTCCCAGCTGTCCTTTGAGGTAGCTGGGGACTCCATTTTATCAGCTGACTAATGACATATGGTTGAGTTTCAGATGACATAGGAAAAAGTGCTTTATTCACAGGAAGACTCTATGATAAAGATCTACAAATAGACATGGGAGGGACTGAGATAGGTCTTTGAGGCTGCTGTTTATGGTTAATTCTGTAAAAGAATGAAGAACTGGAGATACTGATAATTTCTTTCCCAACTTTGTCCCCTTTTTTAGAGAACACTGTCCCTTTCCCTTCTGGTAAAAGTTGGATCGCACCTCCTTGCTAAGTGATAGTGGGAAGCTGTGATTCCCTGAATCAGAGCTAGTTAGACGTGAATGGGCATCTGATCTGGCTGGATCCATGAGATTCTTGCTCTAGGAATCTGGGATCAGGACATGCAAATACTGAAAAGGGATCAGGAATCAAGATTGTTTCTTTTTCCCCACCTCTATCTACCTCTCTGGACTATGGGGTTTCCCTCTCCGAGAGGCGAAAAGTTGGTTTTAAAAAGACAGCCTTGATGGGAAACAACCTAAATATCTATCATTAGGAAACTAATTAAGCCATGGGACATCCATGTCATGGAATACTACATGGTAATATGAAAAGAATGAGAAATCCTTTCATGAACTGATCATTCCTTAGAATTATCTTTAAGATATGTTGTTAAGAAAATACAAAGTACAGGCTAGGAGGGAGAACACACCACCATGGGTAGAAGAAAGGAAAATATAACATATATGCTTAGGCTGTTTACACAATATAATTATTATGTGAGGGTTTAAGGCTACAAATTTTAGATAATGGGACTTGGACAATTGGGGAGATGGTAGGCTGTTGAAATAGATTTTAAATTTTCTGTTTGTTTCATTTGTTTCTCATTTTTCTTGTTCTTTTTTCTTGTCTTCCTGTGGGTTATTTGAACATTTTTAGGATTCCATGTTGATTTATTTGTGTGTATTGGAACGTGTCATTTTGTGTGGGTTTCCCAGTGACTGGGTATTATATATGTGTATGTGTGTGTGACATCACAATCTATTGATATCAGTTTGAGTGAAGGTGCAAACCTTACTCCCACTTTGGCTGCTTTATCCTCCCGTTTTTAAATATCATTGTTTTGAGTATCACATGGTATTATAAATTTCGTCCCAATCATCATACATGAAAACTCACTAGGAAAAGGACAGTCTCTTGTATTTTCCCATATTTCTGCTTTCTCCCTTGTTCTTTCCTTCTTCCTGATCGCCTAAGATTCCTTCCTTTATCATTTCCTTTCTTTTGAAGAACTTCCTTTAGCCATTCTTTAAGAGGAGATCTGCTAGTGACAAACTCTTTTAGATTTCCTTTATGTGAGAACGTATTTCCCCTTCACTCCTGAAATACAGTTTCACCAGATATAGAATTTTCTGCTGACAGTTCTTCTCTTTCATCACTTGAAAAATGTTTTGTCACTTTCTTCAGGCTTCTGTTGCTTTAGATGAGAAATATGCTGCCATTCAAATGGGTGTTTGGCCATGCATTGTTTCTCCCTGACTGCTTCCACATTTTTTTCTTTGTCTTTAGTTTTCAGAAGTTTAATTATAATGTTCTTGTCATGGATTGCTTTGGGTTTATCCTGTTGGAGTTCTCTCAGCCTCTTAAGTCTGTAGGTTTCTATCTTTTGCCAAATGTGGGCAATTTCCAGCCATTACTTCTCTGAGTACTCTTTTAGTCCCATTGTTTCACTCCTCTCCATCTAGGACGGCAATGCTATAAATGTTGGGTCTTTGTTATTGTCCCACAGGTTTCTGAGGCTCTGTTTTCAGTTTATTGCTTATCGATTATTCAGATCGGGCACATTCTATTGATCTGTCCTCAATTTCTATTCTCTGTCATCTCCACTGTACTATTAATCTTATCTAGTTAGTTTTATTATTTATGTTTTTTTTTTTTTTTTTTTTTTTTGGTTCTGTAGTTTCCATTTGGTTCTTTTTTGTAACTCCTATTTCTTCACTGGGAATTTCCATTTTTTTACTTGCTTCAAGAGAAGCATTACTTGTTGAATTATTTTATGATGTCATTACTTGTCATTACTCATTGAATTATTTTATGATGGTTACTTTAAAATGCTTTTCAGATGGTTCCAACATCTGGTTCATCTCAGCACAGGAGTTAGCTGATTTTCTTTTCTTATTCAAGTTATGATTTTCTCGCTTCTTTGTAGGATGGGTGATTTTGTTTGTATCTGGATATTTTGGCTATCATGTTGGGAGATTCTGGTTTCTATTTAAATTGTTTTATTTTAGCAGGCAGTCCCCTTCTTTAGGTTTAGCATGCAGGTTCTAGCCTACTTTTGTGAGTGGTTCCAATAACAATCTGCTTTTCAGAGTCTTTACGGTGCTTCTTTGGTTTGTTTGGTTTGTCTCCTGCTTCTGAGGCTCCCAACACTCCTTGTTGGTAGTAGCTGAGGAACCAGGTGCCTTTAGTTGAAGGAAGGGAGTCTCCAGCCTGTGGGGACAGAAGCATTCCTGGGCTGGGTGCTTGTGGTGGAATCCTCCTTACTAACGTCCTCTGCCAAGTGGGGTCTCTAGGTGAGAGACAGGAGTCCCAGACTGGTGGTGGGAAAAGAGAGCACTTCCCCGGCAAGATGTTGATGGAGGGCTTTCAGTTGATGCCACTTGCTGTTTCTGTGGGACTTGTCTAATGTTGTTGGCAGGACTTCTGTTCAATTTGGAGGAAGAATAAGGTTAACTGGATGCCTTCTCTTGCTAGATTGGGTATTGGGAAAAGCTGGGCCTGGGTTATCTTTTGTTGGGTTGGGATGGAGGGGATTATAAAATGCCCTGCTGCTGTGACCTAGGATTTCTGACCAATTAACCTTCCTCTTTCTACCTTTCAGAGTTCTCTTTTGGTTGTCTCTTGTGTTATATTTCCAAGGTTTTTAGGTGTGCTTAGCAGGGAGAGAAAAATCTACACCATCTTGCTTAGACTGGAAGTTCTGTATATATGCTTATTTATTTATTCCGAGACACAGTCTCACTCTGTCGCCCAGGCTGAAGTACAGCAGCATGATCTCGGTTCTCGGCTCACTGCAACCTCTGCCTCCCAGGTTCAAGCGATTCTCTTGCCTCAGCCTCCAGAGCAGCTGGGATTACAGGCATGCATCACCATGCCCAGCTAATTTTTATATTTTTAGTAGAGATGGGGTTTTGCCATGTTGGCCAGGCTGGTCTCAAACTCCTGACCTCAAGTGATCCACCTGCCTTGGCCTCCCAAAGTTCTGAGATTACAGGTGTGAGCCACCGTGCCTGGCCTATATATGCTTATTTAGACATAAGATCTCTCTAGAAGGGTACACAAAGAATTGATAATATTGCTTCCCCTGGGGAAGTGATTTGGGGGATATGAGGTAAGAGAAAGACTTTTTTATATACCTGTTTTCATTTTAATCAAATGAAAGATTATCTTTTTAAAAATAAAATGCAAAAGAAGAAAGAAGTCTTCTAACTCAGCCTTGTTTTCAAGAGCACAGCCAAATATTATAACAGTGGCCAAGTTGTGTATGGATTCAACAGTTGGTAATTTTATTAAATTTCACTGATTTTTAATTTCACTATATTGTGACTGCTTTGATCCAGATCCCACAATATAAGAATAATAGTCTCAGTGGATTTCCAGCTTGCTCATACATTTTGAATAACTTGCAGAATACAAATATGTAATTTAGGGAGAAGTAGATGCTTTTGGCAGCATACTAGTACCCTAATCACCTGAAAAAATAATATTTGTATCACATTAAAACAAAATTAATAGCAAGACACTAATTACATGAATAGACTTTATGTTGTAATTGTTAAATTTGCAAACAACTCAGCATAATTAATGCCTTAATTAACATATGACCTGAAATTTTAGCTTACAAAATTAATAAAGACAAGAGTCACATTTTTAAAGTAAAGTGGATTTTAAAAATTACAAGGAAGTTGGATGTCACTTTTTTCCCTCCCCGTTTTGGGGAGCAGTTTTGTAGTTATTACAAAAATTAGTTAACTGACAATGCAATTATGGCATTCCCTCCCACCTCCCCTCCCCCAGCACAGTGTCCCAGCCTGAAGCCTTCAGTCAAATTCAGTGATCTTCAGCCAAGGACGTCCACCAACAGGTGTGGGCAGCTCCCAGGCACACTCCTCTGGATAGGTCTAGGGCAAGATGGAAAAGCAAAGACTTTTCTCTCCCTAGCACCTTAAGGGAAATATAAACTAGAAGATTGATATTCACTTTGATCAGACTCTACCATTTTCATGTAACCATTTGGTTCCAAATTGCAGTTCGCACCATTGTCATTTCTTCTTCAAAACATGCTTCTCAAAGGCATTTCAGTCCTACAGTTTGCCAGTGGTGAAGGTTCCAATCCAAACCCAGAGAATTTCCCATTAATAGATAAATATAGAGACTCAATAAGTATTAGTGGGCTAAGGATTTGGAAAAAAATTAGATCTGGAATTTAACCTCATTCCTTTTTCATATTTTGGCATATGAAATATGCCAAAATAAACCTCAATTGGATCAAGATTTAGTGTCAAAGCAAAATCATAAATGTGCCAGAAGAAGATAAGGTGAATATTTTTATAGTGTTGTAATTGCAAGAGGTCTTTTAACCATAATTGGTAAAACAAAAGTCATAAAAGAAATGACTAACAAATTTGCCTAATTTTAAACTTCTGAACAGTAAGAAAAAGCACATAGGTTAAAAAAACCTAATTCAAGACTAAATCAAGAAGTAACTGATTAAAATCTGAAAATTTATTTATACTTTGATTCTTTTTTTCCCATAAAGGCATAGCTTTTTACCTCATAAGAAAATAAGTAATTGAAAATATGCATTGTAATATATGTACATTAAGTATAAGGAATAAGTAAAAGAACTTATGTGTTCAATAACAACTTGCAATGTGACTAAACAAATTACAGAATAACCATAGACTAACACCATTAAAAATCAGACTATTTAGTAACATCAAGATATTTTCATGATAAGACCTTGTTAATAAAAAAAAAAAAAAAAAAAAAAAAAGCAGTAGTAGTCCAGGCGTAGTGGCTCACTCCTGTAATCCCAGCACTTTAGGAGGCCAAGGTGGGAGGATCACCTGAGGTGGGGAGTTCAAGACCAGCCTGACCAACATGGAGAAAACCCATCTCTACTAAAAATACAAAATCAGCCGGGCATGGTGACAGGCACCTGTAGTCCCAGCTACTCAGGAGGCTGAGGCAAGAGAATCACTTGAACCCGGGAGGTGGACGTTGCGGTGAGTTGAGATCGCGCCATTACACTCCAGCCTGGGCAACAAGAGTGAAACTCCATCTCAGAAATAAATAAATAAATAAATAAATAAAAATAAAATAAAAAAGAGGTAGTTGAAGAATATAGACTAATACAACCTGATTTTTAAATGTCTTTTCTAGATAGAAAAAAAAAAAAGACTGGAAAGAAACAAAATAATAATGATAATTATTACTAGAGGTAGGATTATGGATAAATGTTATTGCCTTCATTTTTGGTAATTTGCAAATTCTCTACAATAAGCAAATTAGTTTTGTACTCAACATATCTTTTGCAAGTTGGAAAACAGTTTAATCATCAGTCACCAAAACCCACAGGTGTATCTTAAATGCTTACAAGCACAGATTATTCCACTATTTCTGTTATCACCGTGACCTTCATGGTAGAGTATCACAAGTCAAAAGTTTCTGGTTGTTTCATCTACTTAAAACTATATGTAAGAAAGAACCTGAGTCTTAGCAAATTTAGGCTTCAATGTGAAACTGTCAAGGCTCTTCTGGCACTTTGGGAGGCCAAAGTGGGAGGATTACTTGAAGCTGGGGGTTCAAGACCAGCCTGGACAACAAAGCAAGATCCCATCTTTTTAAAAAGGTAATTTCAAAAAATTAGCTAGGCCTGGTGGTCCTGATAGCCTGAGTAGCTAGCCTGAAGTCCTAGCTACTCAGCAGGCTGAGGTGGGAGGATTGCTTGAGCCCAGGGGTTCGAGGCTGCAGTGAGCTGTGATCAGACCACTGCACTTCAGCCTGGGTGACAAAAGTGATGCCCTATCTCTAAACAAACAAGCAAACAAACAAACACTCTCCTGGAAAGATTTTCTCTCTCTGAAAGCAGCTGCCTTGTCCCGAAGGTGGTTAAAGTCCACACATCTTTCTTCCTCCAACTAGCCAAGAGACAGTTAAATACCTCAAAATGCCCTATGAGGTCCCAAAACATTGTCAAGACAAGTATCGGACAGGCTACATGCCTTACAGGTGGGACAAATATCAGAATTTTGAGAAATTCATTAAACTCATCATGGAATTCTTAGAGGACTGACATACTACAGCGCCAGTGCAGAATATCTCCTGGAGTAGGAAGCCCTGAACTAGTGTTTCTTCTGTCACTGATATGCCTTTCTAGACTTCGGTGTAGAAGCAGATGATTTTTTTTTGTGTTTTGAGTTGGGGATTTGTCCCTTCGACTTTAATTTTACAGCTTCCCTCATATGTTTGGGTTGTAGTAGTGGCATTTCTCCCTCAATATTTTTTTATTCCTTGGATACTTAAAATAAAAACTTTGAAATGTCTTTTTCAAAGTTTTCCAGAAATAACTAACTTGGAACTAGACTATAAAAGCTCAAAAGTAAGGGCTTGAGAAATATGGCTTACAAATACAGCATTCCACCCAACTCCTTTTATTAAAAAAGAATTCCTCTACCTGACTCTGTGACGCTATATCAGATGGGTTAAATGACAGTGGTTGGCAGGGTGCAGTGACTCATACCTGTAACCCCAGCACTTTGGGAGGCCAAGGTGGGCAAATCACCTGAGGTCAGGAGTTCAAGACCAGCCTGGCCAACATGGTGAAACCCCGTCTCTACAAAAAAAAAAAAAAAAAAAAAATTAGCTGGGTATCGTGGCACGTGTCTGTAATCCCAGTTACTTGGGATGCTGAGGCAGAGAATTGCTTGAACCCAGGAGGCGGAGGTTGGAGTAAGCCAAGATTGAGCCACTGCACTCCAGCCTGGGCGACAGACTGAGACTGTCAAAGAAGGAAAAAAAAAATGACAGCGATTGGTTGTGGTCGGTTCACTCATTTCTCTCTCTCTCTCTCTCTCTCTCTCTCTCTCACTGCAGGTCTAAGACATAGGCTGCCCTTTCCTAAGGTCCAGCATCATCAGTGAGTTCTTCCATAAAATCAGTGCCATGCCTGTCCATTTCTCACTCCTATGTTGTAGAGCAGGGAACATTAGATCTAAAATTTAGATTACCTGGTCTTAGCAAGAAGCTTATGTCTTTAATGGAGGCACCTACCAGTCACAAAATAACTATCACTAGTAGCACAAGAAAAGTCACCATTGAACTCTGTACCTGTAGGTTTTCTTAATTTCTTCATTTGATGCTCCCTTACGCAGACCAAGAATTTCGTATAGAGCTTCTCCTGTTGTTGACAGAGTCCGCTGTCTTTGGTTAGGTACGTTACATGCCATTTTCTAAGGCTGCAAAACTAAAAGAGAGAAAATAGCCATGAAGGTTATGCACACTACTTCCCACTCTCTAAAGGGGAAGACAGCTCATTTTTGACCTTTTGGAAAATGACAATCTAAAGAATATTTGTGTACCAACTGCAAAAAGAGGGGAGAAAAGGGTTAGGAGAGCCAAAAGCAGAGCTCTGAATCAGGGTGTTAAAGGGTACAGGCAGCCATGCAAATGGAACAGGGCTTCGTCCACACGGTTAAATAGAAGCAAAATGTCATCTAAACACCCAGTGAATTCAGAATTGTTGAGAATCAATCCTCACAGGCCGGGCAAATGTAGAGCTTTTTGGTCTTCTAATTTTTTCTGGAATTTGCTTAACTTCTTTTTCATATATTTTCCAAATTTAGCCAGCAATGGAAGTGGTGGATATGGGGCAAGCAGTGGCTGGGGGATGTTGTCCAAATTAAGCTAAATTTCAGTTAAATAGGAGGAATAAGTTCAAGAAATCTGTTGTACAACTTGGTGACAATAGTCAATAACAGTATATTATATATGTATGTGAAAATAGCTAGGAGAGTATATTTTAAGTGTTCTTACCACACAACAAAAAGAGAAATGAGCTAATGTGTTTGCTTACCTTAGCAATTAGCTTACCTTAACCATTCCATCATGTATGTACACATAAGGCAAAACATCACACTGTACACCATAAATATACACAATTTTTGTTTGTCAAATAAATAAACAAATCGACATAATAATTCAAATCCTAGGACTACACAATATAGAGTTAGAGGCCATCTAGGCCATCTTAACAAATGCCTTTTGGGGTGTTCTGGCCAGAGATCATAGTAGTAGATAATTTTCTTATTAGCCATTTAGCTTTTCTTTTTCTGGTGAGTGCATAGGTTCCCCCACTGCAACTTGTGCTTTTCCTGAGACCTACCTCAGTCTTACCCAATCTCCGTTAGTCCACCAGGTGGAAGTACCTGACCCAAGTCAAACCAATTAGAATTCTTCCCTAAGATTTTAAAAATATAGAACAATCTCTCAGATGGTGAAAATTATACAATTGAACATTTGAGTATTGTTGGCTGGCCTGAATTAAGAGACGGTGAAAGAGAGTGAGAGCCTCAGTGGGGTTCAGTTCCTGGCTCCGGTTGTTCTCGGGTCCACCTGCAACTCTTACCCTACAACAGTTTGTCTATCAACCCTTCCTTGGATTGAGCCAATAAAATTCCTCTCCATGTACAACTGTACACGCATAGTTTTTCACCTAGCTTGTGTGTTTCAGCTAGGTTTTGGTCACTGTCAACCAGGACTCCTAAATGCTGTTATACTCTCTCAATTAAACACCAGTGGCAGCTCCCTGAGCATCGCCAAGCCAGACAAACTATTGTGGAAGTTTCTTAAATCACTGCACCTACTCTGCCTTTAAGTTGAATGTGGCTTCTGGGTACTTGGGAAAGAATACTTTGGGGAAATAATAGTGATAAACTAAGATATTAAAACCCAACAGATTTCAAATGTGTTGTGTTGACATTTCTAGTACAGGTAAGAAGAGTTATGTCTGCTTTATCGATTTTTCTCTATATGCAACATCCAAAAGAAACCATTTTGATAGTTTCAATTTGAGGGAAAAATGTATTTCCTCTTCATCATCTATGTCATAAAATAAGAGAGATGTCATGACTCCCATAAATCAACAGATAGTTGTAAAATCAATTTTAACAAGGCACAGAGAAGCATAATTTTCATGCTTGTGAGCACCGTGCTCTATGACTCACTCACTTTGATTGCTTCCTACTTGGATCTTGCTGTCACTAATCCAGGAAAGAGATATACAGTTTACTGAAGATAATCTACTACACGGATTATGATAACACCCACAGCCGACAATTTAATTATGGTCATGCACCACTTGACAATGAGGCTATGTTCCGAGAAATGCATCCTTAGGGGATTTTGTCATCGTGTGAACATCACAGAGTGTATTTACACAAACCTAGATGGGAAAGCCTACTACACACCAAGGCTATATGGTATAACCTATTGCTCCTAGACTACAAACTTGTACAGTGTGTTACTGTACTGAATATTGTAGTCAACTTTTTAACACCTAAACACAGAAAAGGTACAGTAAAAATGTAGTATAAAATATAAAAATTGGTACATCTGTATAGGGCATTTGCCACAAATGGAGCTCAAAGGACTGGAAGTTGTTCTGGATGAGTCAGTGAGTAAGGGATGAGTGAATGTGAAGGTCTACGTCATGATTGTACACTTTTATATAACGGGCAATGCAGTAGGTTTGTTTACACCAGTACTGCCACAGACATGAGTCATGTGTCACACTACATTATGACAGCTACAATGTCACTAGGCAACAGTAATTCTTCAACTCCATTACAATCTTCCGGGACCACCATTGTATATGTAGTCTGACGTTGACCAAAATGTTGCTATTCAGATGACTACATTTATTCAGAAGCCTAAAGTGTGGATTAGGTCTTCAGAGAGGTTGCAGACTAATATGGGATCCAAATGTATAAGCCAAAAATGAAACTAGTGTTCAGGGTCAGAGAAGTACCAAGTATAGAGATCAAACAGAGGAGCGATCTCCTGGAGGACAGGATTCTGCTTGGGAACCATGCCATTAGAGGCCTCACTTTGTACTTGGCACGGATTAGGTATCTGGCAAATGTCCGCGGGGTGATTCAAGAGCAAGTGCTTAACTTGAGTGAGAGTGGGAGGGATGGCCTCGCAGAAATGGTGAAGCCTGAACTGAAAGCAATACTACCACTTGCTTCTGTAGAACTTGGTTCACATTTTTCTATTACAGCCCTTCTATCTAAGTCTAACCTCAGATCTGTATGGCCTTGGTGGCCAGTGACTCTCTTGGTCATCTATTTGCATAAATCAACACGAAGTAGGACTTCTGGGTTTGGGGGCTGAAAGAGGAGGGAGGAAATTTTGACTGGGATCTAGCTCAGAGAGAAGATGAGGGGAGTCTAGACTAGATGATGCCCACTGGTCCCCTGCCCTACCCAAGAATGTGTTTTTGAGCTCCTCTGGGGGAGAAATTAGAGACTGAAGAGATGTTTGCATGAGCCCTCTGTAGAGACTAAAGGAAACAACGATCTGCAACTCTGAAACCATTTCATAGGGAGAGGCAGCACCCAGGCCACGCTGGGCCAACATTTTGCTACAAAGAAAGTAGCAACAGAGAACGTGGCAGAAAGTCAGGGGACACTGCTGCCTGCCCCTTCCCCCGCCCCTTCCTTCCTGCCCCTGCCCCTTCCTTCCCTCCTATCAGGCCTGATAGGAGAAGGGCTGGTCACAGAAGGCACAGAGTCATTTCAGAAAACATTTGCAATACCTGCTAGGGATACTCAGAAATATTTGGGGTGTTTGGAAGCTCCAGAATCACAATGTAGGAAAGACTCAGTACCAGCAAGGGGCAGGAAGAGTGAGGGTGGGCAGCTGGGTGGTGGGGTGTCGGGGAACTTCAGGTTGCTTTGTATATACTTTAGCTGGGGTTAAGAAAACATCATTGATTCAAATTTTAAAATGGGCATGGTGTGGACTAATGCTAATGGAGAAAATGGGGATGAAGGGTGGACACTAATCTCCCTGAGCACTGGCACATCTTTGGGAGGATTTTGCAGGAGGTGGGGCCCTGTATTTGTAGAGGTGAGGTCTAACAGCACAGCAAAATGAATAAATGAATACCAGGAAGGTCACATTTATTCCCACAGCCAATGGGCCTGGGAACAACAGGGTTTTTACACTCAACAAAACATTATCCACTTAAATATCTCTGCACCACCATACCCTGAGCTCCTCAGGGGCTGGAATCCAATTTTCTATTAATCTTTGAAATACAAGTGACATAGCACAGGGCTATGTTCCATAAAAGTCTTAAGAGCTATCATATTGCATGAAAGGGAAGGAAAACAGAGAATTATTCTTTACTGAGCCCCTCCTATGCACCAGAAAGACAACTTTCATATGTCGTATCATTTAATCCTGTTATCAGTACTTGGGGGCTTCAGAGAGGGAGCCCCAAAAGTTTAGGAGTAAGATAAATAAAACTGTTTTCTGAGAGGTAAAATGGGAGATCAGTGCATGCTGGATCAGGAAAAAAGCTGTCTTATAAAATCATCTTAAAGAGATAAATGGCTCGTGGGCCTGCAAGACCTGATAGAACCTGATTAACTGCATAATCATAACTGACAGTGTCAGGTTCTTCTTGTGTTGGTTATTCAGGAGGATGAGCAGACACAGGCAGAGAAAAACAAACGTGGAGGCCAATCCAAGCGCTATTGCAAGGAAGGCGGGAAGGGACTCAGGCCCCATTGGCCAGGCGGTTGCTCTTGAGAGAAGCCCATCCAGCAATTTCAGCCCTTGTTGTTAAACATTGGACTCATCTAACTCCATGCTGACAAGTCTCCTTCTGGCTACTATCTGGCATCCTACATAAATCTCCCTCAAGGAAGAGAATGCACTGGTCACGTGGATTCAGTTCTTTTCACTGGTCTCAGGGACACTTCTATCTCCTGGTAAATGAATAAATTGGCATCTGATGATGATTTGTCTTGCCCTGAGATCCACCCACAAGGAGGACATGAATTGGTCACATTGACACAAGTGATCTTCTTCCAAGGATAACTGTTTCCCTTCATAAAATAATAGACATCCAGAGTTCATGCGCCATCCGGAGAGCGTGGCTGCAGGGAGTGCGGTCTTCAGCAAGGCCCTGCTCTCTGGCTGCCGCCAACTCAGCTGGTTGAGCTTCAAAGGCTGAGAACCGGACAGCCTTTCACTGTTTTGACCACGGTAAGTTCATGATGTGGTGATGAATGCTGTCATATGAAGTCTCTTAGAAGAGAAGCAGCCTGCAGCCCCCTAGGGGCAGCAGGCATATACCTCTCTGCTTTGCAATCTCATTTTATGGATGAGGGAATTGAGTCTCCCAGAAGTAAAGCAACTTGCCCAGGTTCACAGAGGTGAGTTTGGAATTTAGAGCTATCTGGTTCTAAAGCCCATGTTCTTACTAGAGTGTCATATTGAATAACACTTGACATGTCTAAGATGCTTTACAATTTACAATTTCCCCCAACTAGTATCTCATCTAATCCTCACAAGAACTCTGAATAGCAGTGACACTGAAGCAGCCTTGCACTGTGTCCAGCTACAGGTTGTGAGGGACCCTGCAGCTCTGTCCAGGGTGGGGGGCCACATGGAGGCGCAGTGGGATATAAGGGCTACTGCAGCAAGTGTTTTCCCTCTGCACAGCCACTGAGCCTGCACGTGGACTAAGAGGGAGCTCCTAACGCAGCTAGTGAGGAAAGTAGAGTTAGCTGGAAGTAGAGGAATGTGTGGGTTATGCAAGAATTTCAGAACATCTGCAGAGAGCCCAGTTTGTAAGTCACACAGGAAAGAAGATTCCTGGCCTCTGGGTTAAAACCTCCTGAGGATCTCCAGGAAGCCCTGTGGCTCAGGGCTCCAGGAAACACATGAGCCACAGCCCTGAGTGTTTCTAGTCTTGTTAAACTTACTCTTACCACCTATGAAAAACCACTCTCTCCTCTCCATTCCCAAACTCCTGGTTCTTATTTTCCCTGCTGACTGGGTGGTGACAGGAGGGGGGCACATTAGGTTTGGCATTGGGCAGCACTTTTATTGGGTACACCAGTGTTTGTGAGCGAAGCAGCCTAACGTTATCATTCATGCTTTTCACAGAGGAAGACTCCGAGGTTTCTGGAGTTGAGGGTGCCTGAATCCTGTCCAGTATCTTTTCCAGTGTAAGGAAAGCAGCCCCGGGGAGCCTGCAAAGCCCTCTGGTGCCCTTTGAGGATGGTTTTCTCCAAGGCTGCCTCCTTCAAAATTATCCCAGGTGTGGAAAAAGAGAGATGGGTTCAAGCGGAGGCTGCTCCCAGCCCCTTCCAGAGAACAGTCCTGGAAACAGCCTGGAGCCTGTCTTTCCCTGCCCCAGGCCTTTGCTTCTCTACCCTCCCTTTTCTAGTAGGGAGAAAAAAAGGGCAGATTCCATTTCTCAAAGAGTGTCATACCTAGAAACTCATACCCGGGAAGACACAGTAGCTAGCTAATTCTTTGGTTTATGATGTTTTTTCCAATCATCACTTCATTTAGAAATTGAATCACATTATAATCTATTCCCACTAAATGAAATGCAGTAGTCAACTTGTTTTACAATATGGATTGATCAATATTCAGAATGGGTAGTATAGAGTGTATATTGTCTGTTTCCTCTTCTTTTGCCCTGATCCCAAAGATTTCCTTTCAGACAGACAACATCTTTTAATGAAGAAACTTTTTTAAAAAGTCCATTTGCATTATGTTAAAATGCAAGCAAAAGATAGTTGTTCAATGTGGGAAGTAGTTGGCTGACTCCACAGACTGAAACATAAAGGAACCAAAAGATCATAAGGCTGCTTTGTGCCTCAAGCAGCAACAACACACTACTTTTTCTGCCTCCTTGTTAAGTTAGAAACCAGATTCTTCATATATTACTGATTTCTATGATATTGAGTTTCAGATTCAATAGAGCAATACATTGAAACCTTTAATGGGTGTAAAGATGTTATCTCCTGAGAACGTAATAACATAAAAACTCTTCCTTAAGTAACCTTAAATAGTGGGCCCAAAACCTTTTTAAATGCCTTATATAAAATACAACTTTTGAAACTCTTTTTTCTGTAACCTTTTGAATTATAATATTCTTATGCAAATTTCAAGTCTTTATTATTTATTCATAGTCCCTCATCTATCAGGCATCCAATGGGGAGAAAAATCTTGTCTAGCAAAGTCATTAAGTGACTTAATTTTGAACATCCAACACATGATACTTAATCTTCTGAACTTAAAATTACTTTCTAACTGCACGACAAAGCCATTAATATTACAAAAAGCATTGACCTCTTTAGAGTGACTACCAAACCAGGTACTGCTCACGTGCCTCTTGATAATGGATGTAATCGAAAGAAGGTACAGCCCCCCAATGACAACAGGCAATGACTCAAAATGAACAAAAATTTTAAAGATTCCAATTCCAGGGGTCCTAAGAGTGCGGTTCTAAATTTTTCATGTTGAAATGAAATCTTCATTTCGAAGCAAAAGAAGCTTCACCTATATCTATTATGTGAATTTGAAAAAATAGAAAAAGTCAAACTATGCCTTTCTTGGCAGGGTCCCTTCACAACTGAGAAAATGAATGTGGGCAGAGGAGATTAGATCATTAAACACAGCAAACACTCTCTCATGGCATTCCCTGGAGAAATCAACATGCTTTGCCGTTTTGTCATTACTTCTTTGATTCCTTCGTAGAAATTCGTTTAGTGGAGCAAAATTCCCATAAGCCCAAATAATGTATCTTAAAGCTAAATGCACATCCAAAATGCAAATCTTATGTTTAAAAGTAAAAATTCTCCCTAGAATGATTACTTATTTGCTGTTTGAAAACAATGGTCTCAGCCAGGCATGGTGGCACACAATGGCCTCAGCCAGGCATGGAGGCCAAGGTGGGTGGATCACCTGAGGTCGGGAGTTCCAGACCAGCCTGGCCAACATGGTGAAACCCTGTCTCTACTAAAAATACAAAAATTAGCCGTGGTAGCGGGTGCCTGCAATCCCAGCTACTCAGGGGGCTGAGGCAGGAGAATCACTTGAACCTGGGAGGTGGAGGTTGCAGTGATCCAAGGTGGTGCCACTGTACTCCAGCCTGGATGACAGAGAACCCGTCTCAAAAAAAAAAAAAAAAGGTTTTTTCATTGCCCTAGTCGTTATATAAATGGCAACCTGAAGATGTGGCAAGTCAGAATGTTACTAGTAAACCACAGTACCTGTTCCCGGAACCCGGAACCCCAATTCTGTATCCGCAAACAGGAACAACTTGCTGTTTTCAACTGGTCTGGAAATAATGTGCAAGGAAATAAAAGAAGGCAACAACAAAAGCTGCTGTTCCATACCTGTTCCACTGTTTCAAAGCAAACAGCTGCTCATTTCCATCCTTCCCCCTGTGCAGGGTTAAGCGGGTCAATAGAGTCAGGTTACTTTTCATTTGTTACTTTGCCAGCCAGTTGGTTATCTCTCTGGAAAACACAACAATGAGAGAATGAAACATGCATGACCGTAAAGCTTGCAATTACAAGGCATCCACTGATACCAAAATATATGCCGCATCCCACTTCTGATCCTTTGTCAACTGGTGCTTGGTTCAACCAAACACCACTGAAGAACTGCCTCCAGTGTCTCCACCAGGACTCTCCATTAAGGAAATAAGCTCATCTCCTGACATGTGAAGTGGGTTCCTTCAAACTTCATTTTCTTTTTGGTCTACGGCTAGTACTGATCAGTTGATTTAAAATTACTGGAAAGACCATGCAATATTAATAAGCGGGAAACTTTAATTGCTCACTATTTATTAACCCAATATTTTCAAATCTGCATATGTAACCCTTGTCTAGTTAACAGGCATTGAGTCACAGTACTGACTGAGGTGGTTTTAAGAGTTAAGGCGTCTCGTGCTAATGCCCATACTCTCACAGACATTAAAAATTCTCGTGAGACAACAACTCTTATGATTTCGAGTAAGATCCCACAGACTAAAAATGTGTTACGTGAGACAGGTTTTATTCCTGAATTTGGCACAGTGGGGTCCTGAAACCTGAAGGAGTAGTTTAAGTGTGCTGCTTACCAAGATAAGTAGCCCAGCTTCAGGCAATTTTGTGTGAATGATTTAGAGCACTCTCGCCTCTAGAGGGCATTGGTATTTTAGATACCTTTGGATTTCCAGCCAGAGTTTATGAAGCTGCCCATCATCACATAAGAAGAAGAAGGAAGAGGAGGAGGAGGAAGGAGGAGGGAGGAGGAGGAGGGAGGAGGGAGGAAGGAGGAAGGAGGAGGGAGGAGAAGAACAAGAAGAAGATAAAGAAGAAGGAAGAAGAGGAAGAAGGAAGAAGAAGAAGAAACACAAACAAATTTAGAACTAAATACCCAAGTTCCAGCATCACCTCAGTTTAAGGACAGTGTCCTTTGATGACATAAAAGTAGTTGCTATATACATATGGTGAGCTTTGTATGTTTATTGCAGCACTATTCACAATAGCAAAGACTTGGAATCAACCCAAATGTCCATCAGTGACAGACTGGATTAAGAAAATGTGGCACATATACACCATGGAATACTATACAGCCATAAAAAAGGATGAGTTCATGTCCTTTGTAGGGACATGGATGCAGCTGGAAACCATCATTCTCAGCAAACTATCGTAAGAACAGAAAACCAAACACCACATGTTCTCACTCATAGGTGGGAATTGAACAATGAGATCACTTGGACACAGGAAGGAGAACATCACACACAAGGGCCTATTGTGGGGAAGGGGGAGGGGGGAGGGATAGCATTAGGAGATATACCTAATGTAAATGACGAGTTAATGGGTGCAGCACACAAACATGGCACATGTATACATATGTAACAAACCTGCATGTTGTGCACATGTACCCTAGAACTTAAAGTATAATAAATAAATAAATAAATAAATAAATAAATAAATAAATATGGTGAGCTTATGGGTAGCTTTTTAAAAATGTATGTTTTAGTTTATGTTTCAGATTTAGTCTAATAAGAAATACTTTTAGTAAGAGTCATTCTTTTTGCACAATTAATCACTCTCCTTAACCATTAATCTTTATTTTAAAGTATTACATAGAACATTAGTTTCAAAAAGTTAAGTAACGCAGAACTCTTCAGCGAAGTGGAACTGTAGCTGAGTTTCAAAGAGAAAGTGCAGTATTCATTCAACAATTAGTCACCTATTGAATTCAAACACTGGACTAACTGCCAGAAATATACTGATAAACAAAAGTCAACACAGACCCTGGGTGTGTGAGTCAAAGAGTTACAGCCTTCCGAGAGAGGCAGCGAGCAATCAAATGGTCACCCAAAAAAGTGGAAAAGTGAGACTTTGGAGAGATACTACAAGAACATAAAATCAGTGAACAGGGGAAGATTAGAGAAAGCTTCCCTGAACAAAAACATCTAGGCAGAGATCTGAAAAGAACTAGATAAAGGAGTTGCTGGTAGTAGCAAATATATTCCAAGCAGGTGGAAGAGCATGTTCAAAGGTCCTATGTGCTTAAGTCGGAGAAATTAAAAGGACATACTGATGCGTACTGTCATACATAGGACGTCATTACATGCCTGTAAGCATATGGCTTCCGATATCAAAAGATACGTCCAGAGATCAATGGGATCATATTCCACATAACCAAGTAAGGCTTTCTAGAAGTGGTGAGTTTCAAATGATGTTTGCAAAAGGAAATAACTCATGGTTAGCACATTAAACAATTCTTTGATTCAAAATGCACTAATGTATTGTAAAAGCATTGCCAAGTGGATCATTTATATTTTGAAAAAGAGAACTTAGTAGATCTTCCAAGATTGAACCAAAGAGTCCTGTCTGTGAGGTGGGAAACTGAAGATAGAACCATGATGGGGAGGAGGGTTTTACATGCTAATCTTCCTTGTTTTCTCTATTTGTGGGGTCTTCACCATTCCTTTAGGGGCTTCTAGAGAACTTTTATCCACCTCTTTCAATTGCCACATATGGCTAGGGTTATTTTAAGAAATGACTGGTGCACCACCACAGAATCTGCAGCAGGTACCAGCTGAATTATTTGAATATTCCACCTGAACTATCTAACACATAAGCATTAGGGTTACATAGTCTTTCTTTTAAATTTCATATCTCAGCAAGCTCAAACACCACTTGTTTTGAACATGCGATGTGCAAGGACATGATGAACAAACACATTATTATTACTAATATTGTTATTATTTTTACTACCTCTCTACATCATTTGTGTTATTAGTATTACAATATATGAAACTCAAGCCATCACTTTGTAAATTTCAAAGAGATAAATCATCTGGTCAAGATTCATTGCATTAACTTACTTGGGAAAGGGAAAAAAACAGGTGGTTGCTTTGATTGCATAAAATGAAAAAGCTGTCGCTACTACTTCAGTATCTAAGATGTCGCTACTGAACAATTCTGGCAATTCTTCTGTAAAATCAAGTGCCTATATGTTTCTTCAGAAGAACAAACTGGTTAATTCCTATTATGTTTTATCATTTTACAAAGTTAAAAAAAGTCCCTTTTAAAGAGAAGTTACAAAGGGGAGAGAATTTTAATGTGCTGAAATCTATAAACATGTATAAAACATAGAAATACAGAAGGAGAAGCAGAGAGACCTAGATTATAACTCTCTCTAGAAGCACTTGGAAAGATTTTAAGAATTCTGACACCTGGGGCCCACCCAGACTATCCCAAAGCAAAAATCTGGCTCA
Source organism: Macaca fascicularis (assembly GCF_037993035.2). NCBI lineage: Eukaryota > Metazoa > Chordata > Mammalia > Primates > Cercopithecidae > Macaca > Macaca fascicularis. The sequence goes on along the minus strand of NC_088382.1, from coordinate 76,028,173 downwards.
GTGGTGCTGGGCTTGTGTACTTTTTAAGGCTCATGAGGTGGTTCTAAAGAGCTGCCTGGATTGAGAGCCCTGTTTACCCCGTGTCAGAGAGATCTGACTGCCGACAGCTCTCCAGTCTAGCAATGTGGAAAACACCTGCTGACCAGCAGCTGTCTGGAGGAATTTCCCACTGCCTGGGTTTCCCAAGAAAACATTTACTGAAGATAATGGCATCCTTGTGAAAAAACACAAAATAAAATTCAGTTTGACTCAAGAAGGAGTATCCAAAAACATTCTTATTTCTTAAACATTGGACAAGTCACTTTTTTTTTTTCTTTTTTTGAGTCTCACTCTGTTGCCAGGCTGGAGTGCAGTGTAGTGGCATGATCTTGGCTCACTGCAACCTCTGCCTCCCGGGTTCAAGCGATTCTCCTGCCTCAGCCTCCCAAGTAGCTGGGACTATAGGCATGTGCCCCTACTCCCGGCTAATTTTTTGTATTTTAGTAGAGACGGGGTTTCACCATGTTAGCCAGGATGGTCTCGATCTCCTGACCTCATCGAGAGGTCACACCTGCCTGCCTCGGCCCCCCAAACACAGGTGTGAGCCACCGTGTGTGGCCTCAAGTCACTTTCTTGAAGCCTATGTCTCCCCTGAAAATCATCATAAAATATAAACCCATTTTACTTTTTATCTCCTAGAACTTTTATCAAATGTCTATTACGACTTGCTAAGAATTATACTAAGAACTTTTATATACATAGATTATTTTCTAGGGTTGAAGTTTGGGAAAGTTTTAAGAAGGTACTCTCTCCCTGCCTCCCAAAATGGGAACACAGTACACTGGAAGAGCTTTAAGAATCTGAATGTGTAATCTTGATAGATTTCATTCCAAATTTAAAATGCATCAGTGGATGGAATGAGTTATACAACAAATGGAAATTGCTCCCCCGTATCACAGTGCAAGGCACTATACTGGGTATTTTGGGAGACTAAGAGGTGGTGATGATGATGATGATGTTGTTTGTGATAGTAGCTAACACTAACTAGATTATCTCATTGAAGCCCTAAAAAGTATAAAGTGGACTGGGCGCAGTGGGTCACGCCTGTAATCCCAGCACTTTGGGAGGCCAAAGCTGGTGGATCACCTGAGGTCGGGAGTTTGAGACCAGCCTGGCCAACATGATGAAACCCGATCTCTACTAAAAGTACAAAAAATTAGCCAGGCATGGTGGTGGGCACCTATAATCCCACCTACTCAGGAGACTGAGGCAGGAGAATCGCTTGAACCCAGGAGGCAGAGGTTGCAGTGAGCCAAGATCGCACCACTGCACTCCAGCCTGGGCAACAAGAGGGAAATTCCATCTCAAAAAAAAAAAAAAAAGTATGAAGTGGGTGTTTTTATGCACTCATTTTCTAGAGGAGGAATTTAAGATTGAGGAGGTTGAGTGAATTGCCCAAGGTGACCAGCCAATAAACAGTGGACTCTGGCTTTGAAATCAGGCTGGTTGATTCCATAGCTTAAGCTGTCACCCATTACAGAGCTTTGCTTCAGGAGCTTGTAATTCCAGGGGACTGCTGCCTACTATATTCCCTTGCTCACCAGTCTATGACTGTGCCAAGTGGTGCATGTTTTAAAGCTCAAGAAAAACATTGGGGTAATGGACTTAAACAAGGAACTACCAAGCGTGTTCACTAATAAAATCCAACTCACAGTTCCAGTGTCAAGGTTAAGAACTTACTTCCTTTGGTTAAGTAAACTTTTGGTTAAGTAAAGCTCAGAACCTGAGAACTGTGCTACAAAAAAATATTGACTGAGTCTTGGTCCCTGCTAGGCAACATAATATGTATTTCACATGTGTGAAATTTAAACACCTTGTTGCTTACTTACAGTAAGCAATTGCTGTAATAAACCAAGGAGGCTTCGAGTCAAACAGATGTATTTGTTTGACAAAACGTAAATAGAACTTTGGTCCCTGATTTTGCCAGTAGTTATTTTCTGTTCCCATTAGCCTAAGATGTCTCTAGTGTTAGCTTTAAAAAGGGTAGAAAACAAAAACAAGGACGGTATTCCCTGCTCAGGACAAAAGTCCTTTCTAGTGGGGTTTCTAATATGGAGGTTGCTCTGCAAATTGTTATCTGAATGTGGCTAAGCAACCACAAAGCCATGAGTACCCAGAACCCAAAATACTTTCCAATTCTATTTGTTTGGTGATGGTAACAGCATGGGCCTGAAGATATATCTTTATCTTAACTCTAAATAAACCTCTTTCACTCAGCCCAAGTAACAGACACATATTTGAAAGAGAAGGAAATGCTAAAGATTCCCTCCTGAGATTAATGACACCACTTACGTCACACTGGATCAATTCCTAAGTGCTTTCACAGGTCATATCGTATCTATTATTTGGTACTATTAACAGGTGCCCATTTTAAGAAAGGTAACCTGTTAGGTGTGATTGTGTGACTTCTGCCAAGCATGAGCATCAGTCATGAGGGTCATAAATCTGGAACTGGAATCCAAGTGGTCTGCTATCAAATTATGTCCTTCTTGATCCCAGTTAAATAAAAATACTGAATGGAGCAAGCAAATTGTAAATGACAAAGGGAACCCCCTCATGGCCAGGTAGTCCCCACAGTGGTCACTGGTCTTGGAAGCAGGGCAGTCCCTCTGCCCGCCTTCTGGGCCCACTGCACCAAGCAGATCATGGCCTTGCATGAGTTCCCATTATCCACAGTGGATCTTCTCGGTGGAATGTTTCAACTTGCTTGTGGAGGTCACAGCCATGCCCTCATATTCTCTTTTATAGATATACATTCTCCCCTCATTTTGCTGAAGTTTTCTCTTTCATACAAAAAGCCAAGGCTCACTAAATTGCCATCAACTCATTAATAGAGCTTCTGGTCTGCAAAGCCATCTGCTTTCCTGCAGAGCGAGTGCTCCTTTGCTATTTACAACATGCTGTTGCTAAGAACAGTCTTGCTCTCTGCTGAGTGTCATCAGAAGGTGCCCATAACCGTATGGCTAACATTGAGTGGCCTGTCCCAGAGGTGAGAATGGAAAAGCCCCTGTCTGAATGAGTTGTGTCATCTGCCACAGATTCTTCCACAAGCACACACACCCCCTTGGGGCCCAGACACTTGTGATTAGACAGGCGATGGTGCTGGTAGCATCTGCCTCTGCTGCCCACCTCTGGCAAGGCACCTCTCCCACGTGGTCTCTCCTCCCAGGCCTCAGGTCACCCTGGAGGTCAGCCCAGCCACCCCTTCACAGGGCCCCCAGTACCCACGAAGCCTCCCATGCCCTCAGTAGCTCTGCTCCTGCTCCTTCCAGAGCCTTTTAGGAGCCTTTAGAAAATTTTCTATATTTCTCCAGAACCATAAATGCTCTGCTGTCAGTGGGAAGCTACCAGAGGGCAGCTGTCAGTGGGAAGCTATCAGCGGGAAACTGTTCAAGACCCCAGACACACACACTGGTGAACTGGTCCCTGTTGCCGAAGCCCAACCGCTGTTGAGGCAACAACAGTGCAACCTCAGCCATCCTTCGACCTTCCCTGGAGAATCCTCCATTCTCCCAGGGCCGGGTCTCACCTCCAGATGCGAAGCGGAACAACTCACAGAACCAGTTTAAAAGGATGAGCCCAGGAAGTAATGAGCTGGGTCCCTGCAAGAGGCAGCTCTGACCTGGGACACAGTCGTAGCCCTGCTGCAGAGCAGACCAGAGCTGGACAATCTCACGACTGGGTGGGAGAGCAGGAAAGGAGTGCTGCCCCACAGGCCCCCTGCCCCAGGCCCTGGGCGTGAACATCCAGCAAGTGGTCCCAAAAGCCTCCTCTGCAACTTTCTTAGAAGTCCGAGCAAAATATTCAAATGAATCCATGTTCAATTCAGCACTTCTTAGTTCTTAAACTTAAAAAGAAAAAGAAAAGTTGGGTGCCAGGATTGCAGTCCTAAAGCAAGACCGACCCACCATTCAGTATGACTGTGGTGCCCTCTGGTGTTCATAAAGAAAGAAACTGTAAACAGGAGTTACAATTTCAAACTGTTTCTCACTCCAAATCACCCTTGATTTTCCATGTGCCTGATGCCTGTCTCTCAGCCACCTAAGATGACGAGAACTGCCTAGAAAAACACTCCTGGAAACATCCGCGTGGGGCAGGTCACGTCTGGAGAGGACGCTGCCCTCTTGGTGCATTCTTCTGAAACTAGAGTTTTGCAATAGCGTCCCACAGCTCGTCTGTTGGGGGATTTATAAGCTACAAAAATCTGAGTTTTTTTTGTAAGGCTTCTGTCTGAAGGGAGAAACATTTGAGCAACTGTGGAAATTCTGAGATCTCCACTCCATCCACTCTTCAGCTATGTCAAGACGAAAGACCCCTGAGAGATCCAGGTAGCAAATGACAACAAAAACCCAGGAACCAACCAGAGACAATCAGCCAGTTCACCAGCAGTGAATAAGTGCTGCTGGGGGCTGCTGGGGGAATGCCAAGGCTAAGAGATGTCCTTCACCTCTCAGAACAACAATACCTGGCACCTCGTGGGAAGGACCCGATCATGGTAAAGAAAACACGTGCTGGAAGAGGGAAGGTCCCCTAGGAACAGAGACAGGGAAAGGCAAAAGCCGACCTTCCCTTTGCTGTTCACGTGGAAGAACTTCCATGCCCTCCTGCCCAAACGTGAGGCTGTGACAGGGTTGTCAGTTTCCCCGCGCTGCCGTCAATGGCACAAACCGCGTGGCTTAAAACAACAGGAATGTCTTCTCTTACAGGTGTGGAGGCCAGAAGTCTGAAGTCAAGGTGTCTGCGGGGTTGGTTGTTTCTGGAGCTCCGAGGGGAGTCGGTTCCCTGTCTTTCTCTTGGCCTCTTGTGCCGCCAGCAATCATTGGTGTGTGTCACCGTGGTGTGCCTCCAATGTCACATGCTGTTCTGCCCTGGGTCTGCGTCTTCACATGGTTTTCCCCACTCTGTTTGTATCTATCTGTATCTCTTCTTGTTTTCTAAGGAGGACTCCAGTCACATCGGATTAAGGGCCCACCCTACTCCAGTAAGGCCTCATCTTAACTTAGATCTTAATTATATCTTCAAAGACCCTGCTTTGAAATAAGACCACATCCACAGGTACCAGAGATTAGGACATGTCTCTTTTAGAGGCACAACACATTCAATCCACAACAGGATTGTAAAATTGCGCAGATTTGGAGATTTATTTAGGCCTAGGCAGTGGTGCTGGGAAATATTTGATAAACTAGATTTCCAGGGATAGGGGGGCATTAGTTGAGGGAAGCCCTGGTTTGTAATGTTTGCTGATTTCGCTTCCAGGCCTATTTCAAGCTATCAACATAACACCTGGCTTGCAAAACTCCTGAAAATTCAGCAATGCGTGGCTCTCTTTCATTAGTACTAACCATGCCCTTGGGCCTATTTTATGAAAAATGTCAATAGCTAAAAGGAGTTATTTATTACAGTTTTTTAATGCATATTTTGTATTATTGAGGATAAGATGTCCCAACAACTTTTGATTATCTACATGTAAAATGACCAATCTGTATGTAATTCATATCCAATTTCAAATCTGAGCATGCATCCAGGTAGATCTGTTTTCTGGGTCTCCATTACCCTAAAACAGCATCAGCCTTCTCCTCCCAGCCCCTCCAGACACCTGCCCCCACCTCTGATGTCCTCACCACTCACAGATTTCCCATCTCCCTAGGTGTGACAACTCCACCATATTCTTTGAGGTGACCCTGGCACTCAGCTTCTACTCTTTCTATGCCAACCTTGTCATTTGGCCTGGGGCCCTTCAGCACCACCGTGGCCCTCTCAGCCAGCAACCCCTCCCTTGTCAGATCTTGGATGCCCTCCACCTCTCAAATCTGAAACTCCAGCCTCGCCTCTCTGCCCACCACTGCCACCTTGCCAACAACTCCCTTATGCACGTGATGCTTACATCTCGCTGATACTTCTGAGCTCCCCAAACCTATCTGCTGGGTCCCTTTCTTCAGCCCCTTTCCTGTTCAGTGAAATCTCTGGGATCACCATTGTAACTGCTGCCTTGTCAATATGCCTAACTCTATCCACCACCCCAGGCAACACTGGACCGCATGTCCATCTGCTGGTGGGGTGAATGCTGGAGCTGCAGATCCAGGGTCTCCAGTGCTAGGGGTCTGCAACCCTACCCAGCACCCTCTGTGTGTCCCAGTAAGACCTTTTACCATTCTCTACCACTCTTCAGCATTCCCATCTCACTTCCAGCAAAAGACATTCCCACCTACATCACACACACACACACACACACACACAAATAGAATACTCCCTTGTTAACAAAGTGTGTTCACATAGGGTCATTTGACCCACACACCTGGGACAGGCAGGCACGGCAAGTGTTATTATTCCCACTTTATAAATCAAGAAACTGAGGCTCAGAGGGGTTTCATGTACACATCAGACAGTTATTAACAGAGCGAGGGTAGGAACATGGGTCTCCCAATTCTGAGCATCCCAGGTCAAGCCGTGCGGTGATTTTACCAGTGAGACCTTGGTATCCAGAACGAGCTCCCACATCTCTGGACACCATCCAAATTCTCTATCCACCTCTAGGGTGTGCTGCCTTCTCAACTATGATTCAATTGCTCTCAAGGCACCTAAAGTTTATTTACCCTTCATGCTACCAAAAAAAAAAAAAAAAAACTAGAATGATCTTGAAAGCAAGAAGCAGTTTTTTTTTCCTTTCCTCTGAGAGTTGTTACCACTGATTGTGTTTCCTTGTGCAAGTGTTTGGCTGGTAGAGGATTCTCAGAGTCCTCGGCTGAAACAAGACAGTTGACCCTCGGCTCCTGTGGTCTGCTTCAGAGCTCGGGAGCTGACCAAAGGGTCTGATCAGGAAACATCTTCCCATGGAAGCCAAATGCGTGTCTGGAGACCCATCAAGGTATCATAGAGAAGAATCCGCTGGGTGGATCCAATGCTGTGGGCTTACATGGATGAGATGATTTTCTGTAAACACATAATACGAGCCAAAGCCACTTCCTCTGGGAATGGGAGTCCTAAGTGAGTCATATTCTAGTCAATTAGGAATCTCAGCTCTTTCCCGGGCCTTCCAGCAAAGCATGCACACCAGAGGGAATCTGCTTCTGTTAATATAAAAAGTACTTCCCTATCCCAGTTCCTCTTCCAGTACCTTTGTTTGTGTTGCACCCACATGGCTGTACATGGAGGCAAATATGCAAAACAGGTGCCAACCTCCCGTGTGGCCCTGGGCCAGCCTGCGTGCCTTCCCGCAAGGCCACCTCCAGGATGTCTTGTTCTTTGACCTGCCTGCACTGGGTCAGTCCAGGGGGCTGACCCCATCCCATCCCGTAAGAACTGATGTCTGTGGGATACACCAGAAGCACTGGACTGGGACACGGATGGCTTGGCTTCTAACTGTGTGAACTTGGGGAAGGCCCAGGCCCTCCTGAGTCTCTGATTCCTCCTCTGCAAAATGAGAGTTTTGCTATGGGCGAAGCTAACTGGCCAATGCCATGAGGACTGCTTATGTTGTCACGATGAAGGGGACTCCGTAGAGCAGAGAGTGCTGCGGGAAGTTGAGGACAAAGGAGCTCCTTTTATACAATATTTATTTAGGGGCTCATAGTTATGTTTAGAACTGAACAATGTTTTTGCCAAGCTCTAGTGGAAATGGAAAATGAGGAACAGCAATGTATCAGGCGATGAGGAGCAAATAAAAAGAAGGGAAAGCCCAGGCCTGCTCATGGGTGAATCAGCAGGCAGCACACACCTGCGGAGCCATTGATTCATGCACATTTTAAGCAGTTTTTATGGACAGATTTTGAGGAGCGATGGAACAGGATTGGACTGGTCCATGGGGCCATTTAAGGCAACCTAGGGTACTCTTGGTGGCTCTGAGGACAACAGTTTAAAAGGATGCCTCCTAGTCCTTGCCCATGGCTGCCTCATGGGGAAGCTGTCACTGTCTCCCTCCCAAACAGGGTGGGGTGGTGGGAAGAACACAGAAATGTTGTGAACATTAAATAATAATATCCACACAAAACACGAGCACGTAGCTTTCAACAAATGCTAGATTCGTGCTCTGTGGGTCATCTCAAAGGCCAAGGAAAGGGGAGCCTTCTCCAGGCTCCCAGCTGCACTCAGGTCCCACATGTTCAGGCGTGCCTGCCCCACTGCTGCCCTGAGTTTTGGCCAGTGGCCAATGCCTTCAGCTCTCCTCCATCCTAAGGAGGGAGCCCCAGGCCCTGTGGGGAGCACAGCACCAGTGCTGGGAGGCAGTGGTCATACTGGTTCAGAGTACCCAGCTGAGTCTTAGACTTGTGTTGAAATCTTGGTCCTGCCATTTACTGGCTGTGCTGCCTTAGACAAGTGTTACTTCAATTCTCTGAGGCTCAGTTCTTCATCTCTAAAGTGTGCAAACATTTGTTAAATAAACAGCTGTGGAGTAAATGGGAATAAGGCCACTTTCCACATGGGAGGTCTTTGTGGCAATTAAATGAGGTAATTACTAGGCCAACTGATGACATAGTAGGTACAATGATTAATTTTATGTGTCTACTTGACTAGGCTGCAGGGTGCCCAGATATTTGGTCAAACATGATTCTGGGTGTGTCTGCATGCGTGTTTTGGGTGAGACCAACATTTGAATCATTCAATCATTTGAATCAGTTGACTGAGTAAAGCAGGTTGCTGCTGCCCACTCCACCCTCATCCAATCAGTTGAAGGCCTGAATGGAACAAAAAGACTGACCCTCCTGCCTCACCACTTTGAGCTGGGACATTGGTTTTTTTTTCTACCTCCAAACTCAAACTGAAACATTGGCTCTTCCTGGGTCTCAGGCATGCTGAATGCAGATCTGGGACTTGTCAGCCTCCATAACCATATGGGCCAACTCCTTATTTTATATATGTATATATATGAAATACATACATTACACACATATGTCCATCTCTCCTATTGGTGCTGTTTCTCTGAAGAACCATGACTAGTACAATAGGTGCTTAAGAAAAAAAAATAGGTTGCTTTTAATGATTGCTATTTCTGTTATCTCAAAACTAAGCAAGAAATGACGTCTAAATGTAAAGCTGACTGAAATTATGTTAAGGGATAGGAGGAAATGCCAATAATGACCTAAATAGCACTTATTATTTGTATGCTATTCAGATGGTATCTTTCATCTTCTAAAATGAGCATTTATAATAACATGTGTGTGTATCAACTGTGGCAATATCATTACCTTAAATTCTGGGAAACACATTTCTATTTTTTATTTTATTTTATTTTTATTTTTATTTTTTTGAGATGGAGACTCGCTCTGTCACCCGGGCGGGAGTGCAGTAGCCGGATCTCAGCTCACTGCAAGCTCCGCCTCCCGGGTTTACACTGCCTCAGCCTCCGGAGTAGCTGGGACTACAGGCGCCCGCCTAATTTTTTGTATTTTTTTAGTAGACACGGGGTTTCACCGTGTTAGCCAGGATGGTCTCGATCTCCTGACCTCGTGATCCGCCCATCTCGGCCTCCCAAAGTGCTGGGATTACAGGCTTGAGCCACTGCGCCCGGCCACATTTTTAAATATATATTGATAACTACCTCCTTCTAGTTGTATAGTTCTTTAAAATTAAAGAATTATATTAATTGGACTATGATTTTACCATTTCCTAGTTATGATGAAATCGCTGATATGCAAACCTGACGGTCTGCTAACGAGGGTGAAGAAAGTGCTCACTGATTGCTTCTGCAACTTACAGAGGTAGTGAGGGGCTCTCACGAACATGCGCCCAGGAGAAAGCCATCACTACGAGATTCCAGACACAAGGGAGGACCGTGAGCAGCCTCAAGATGTGAATAAGGAAAGACTCACGCCTGTAATTTCAGCACTTTGGGAGGATGAGGCAGGCAGATCACTTGAGGTTAGGAGTTCAAGACCAGCCTGGCCAAAATGGTGAAACACGTGTCTCTACGAAAAATACAAAAATTAGCAGGGAATGGTGGTGGGCACCTGTAATCCCAGCTACTGGGGAGGCTGAGGCACAAGAAACACTTGAACCTGGGAGGTGGAGATTGCAGTGAGCTGAGATCGTGCCACTGCAATCCAGCCTAGGTGACAGAACAAGACTCTGTCTCAAAAATAAATAAATAAATAAATAAGAAAAAAAAAAAAAAAGAACATGCCACAACAGCACAGACTACAGGTGGAGGAGGAAAAGAAGGAGACCTCACCGCTCTATCAAGTGGACTTACCAATAGAGGAAGGGGGCAGTGGTGGCAGGGGAGGGACAGAGCAAGTTGATCGTGACCCATGATTCTGGAGATGAACTACTTTCTGACAATATGAGCATGCCTTGAAGTGATTCATAAGAAAAGATGCAGTCAGAAGACATGGTATGTTTAGTTCCTTTAAGGTTCTAGGTAGGAGTAAAGGACATAAGGGGATTTTAATCTTTTGTTCTACAGGCCATGACTTTGAAGAGAAAGGAAGATGTAGGAAGGGGACTGTTGGCCCGGGATGCTGTCAAAAGACACAGTTGATTTTCTGGTGATGACTCTGAGCTACCAGATATTAAATAGCCATCAAGGAGCACCATGAAGACTATGACGGCTATCAAATAACCCAGCTGGCAGAAGACTTGCCTCCTAATGAAGACTTTCAACTGAAATCTGAGTTGGAGAGGAAGACAGGCTCCATTATATTTACACTATGAAGGGCAATAAAAGATAAAATGCCCAATATTTTTTAGAAAACATAGCAGGAAGACTACCAGGAACAGTATTTATAGGCACAGTTGTTTATTCACCAAAGTTTATTGAATAACTAGTTGCCCTGGAGACTGTAACAAATGAATGAGATCCAGGCCCCATATCAACTGGAAGTGTCTTCTCCGAAGCAAATGTCTGAGGAGCTGTCGACTACCCCCACTCTCACTGTCAAAAGTTTCATCTCTGAGAAGGGAGAGAGAGACCCAGTCTCTTTAGAGGGCATCAGCAGGAAGTGATGCTGTGCCGTGGACAGTATCATTTCTAGGCATGCCAGAAACCCAGGTGTCTCCCTTCTCTCACCCTCTCCATTTAAACCATGCCGATCAATTAACCAGGCCTAATCGCGCCTCCTTTCTAAAGCTCTCTGAAGTCTACTCTCTTCCTCTGTTTCTTGAATAGAGGTAGTGAACTTGGTCACTACCCTTGACCAAGCTTATTATCTCCTGCCAGCCTTCTCTAACTGACAGTCCTTTCTCCAGTCTTTCTCTGGTCCCCATATACTAATTCCTTTAAAATGCAAATATTATCCCATCACTGCCCTGCTGATAACTCTTCAAACTTCCCCGTTGATCTTTAGCTAAAAGTCCAGCTTCTTAGCAGGGCCAATCCCTAGGACTTGCCCCTGCCTCCAGTGCCATTTCTTCCCAATGCTGTCCTGTCCACTCAAACCCAGTTTCTATTAACTACTATGCACGTTTAGCTCCATGAACACACCATTCTCTCTGTCCTCTGAGTCTTTACACATGCTCTTCCCTGTCTCAAAACATTCTTCTACTCCCTTCACCCTGGTCTCCCAATCTCACCTGGCTCACTTCTTCAGCACAAAGGGTCAAAATTTTTTAAATGTCAGGAGAATGTCATACAAATGATGGAGGTAGGAAGCAGTGGCCCCTGGGAAGCAGGAATCCCACAGGAGGCCGCATTAGGAGTTCAACTATCAGAAAAGCTGTAGAAATTGCATGAGCAAGACCATGGAGGCAAGAAAAGTATTGGGCAAGCTGGAAAATTGAAGGCAGACAGATCCGCCTGGTGCATAAGAGGTGGGGAGGAATGGGTAAATGGGTGGCCAAGGGGAGAGGCTTGGTCCAGTGAAGCTGGAGAAGGTGAGAGGCCTTGAAAACCAAGCAAAGGAGTTTAGTCCTTGTCTTACAAACAATGGGAAAAACTTGAAACTGGGGAGTGCTGGTTTCTATTTTAGAAAGGTGTGGCCAACGAGTGCAGAGGAATGGGGCTGGAGAGATGAGTGACCTTAGAGGAAGATGAGGAGATGAGGGCCCAGACCAGGGTGGCAGCAGGAAGAACTGGCTGAGGCAATGGGTTCGGAAAAGATGTGGAGATCCAACCCCCTAAACTCAATGCTCAGTGACCGAATGCAGCAGTAGAGAGTGACTCAGGAATCAGAGGGCACTTGAGATCCTCGCCAGAGAAACTGGGAATATGGTGAGGCCCATTGGCTGAGGTGGGAATCACAAAGGGGGAGCAGGTTTGGGGAAGATAATGAGTTAGTTTTGGAACATGTTGGCTTCAGGGTGTAGGCTCTAGAAGCCCACGTGCATAATTAAAGTCAGACACAGCCCTGGTTTCAGCATGCAGGGCTGTTCACGGAAACCACCTGTTAGAGTTCATTTTGTCCTTCCTGGTGTCCTTGTGTTTCCATGACTCCTCTTTTTCATATCCCAATGAAGCAATGTGAATTGTTTGCTTTGCACGCCAAGAACAAGTCGTCAAAGCGCAGGGAGAGTGGACATGAGCGTCGGTGAGTGGGAGAAGAGTGGTTGTGCCAGGGCCAAAATTTTCACTAGGAAATTGTTTTTCTCCCTAAGTTTGTGTCAATCAGTCATACTCTGTTTCTCTTCTTTTCAAGATTCCTCCCAAGTGTCAGTGCTGACCTGCCCTCATGAGCAACCTGAACACTCCAGACAACACTGCTTCTTCGCTCTGAGCCCCTGGGGCACTTTGAAGTCCACAGTGCGCACATTTTTCACATAGTTTTGTAGTTTCCTCTTTGCTTTTGAACTCTTTGCAGGTGTACATCTTGTCTCCTTAACTAAATTCTTAACTCTTAAAGAGCCCAACTTATGTCAAACATTTTATTTTACTGTTGTCACAGTGCCTAGTACAGTCCCAGGTGCATATTAAGTTTTTAAAAGTACAAACTGGATTGAAACTGACATTGAATTCATTTGTCATAGAAAGGAGACTGGAAAACAACCTCCTTGAAAGGACATAGTATGAGAGGAGATAAGGTCGATGTGGGGAGGGAGATAGTGCCAGTTCCTACCATGCAGAGGAACATATCCTAACTTAAAAAAAAGCTTTCCCTCTCTTGTAGTAATAATGATTTTGCATTCTAAATATACTTGAAAGGACGAGAATACTGGTCTTCTAGGTGCCAAGTAAGTTGTCTTCTCAACTGGCTAAAACGTCCGTTTTCCTGAGACCATTTTTTGTGATCAACAATATTGGTAATATAAAAATGTGGAACTTGTCATTTATAGTGAATTACACGCTGTAGTACTCAGTGCCACTCAAATGGCAAGACTGAGAGTGAATCTTTCACTTCCTATTGGTTAGAGCTCCATTTGTGTGGCCATCATGATGTTTGGGTAACTTAAAAGGAGAATATCCATGACTCAGCTCATGACATTTTCCCCAGGCAGAAGAGACGGAACAACCCCAGTATTATGGTGGCCAGATTGTGTACTTGTCATATTGGAGGATGATGTCTATGGGAGAGGTGAGGAGAGGAGGCAGGAAGCTGGTTTTGTAAATCGATGAATCCCAAAGATTTCTGGGGCTGTCCTGCTACCAGTGCCTGGCACTCTACCATCCTCATCACATATAATATGGATCCCTGCTCCCTGGACAGCAGGATGCCCTTTACCATTACAGGACATTGGAATAATGGAACCACAACTTGTAGCTTTGGTCTCAGTAGGAGACACAATTAAGAGGAGGAGGACGAGGAGGAGGTGTGGCTTGAAAGGAGGATGGGTAGGTCAGGTGATGGGTATCCTAAAAGCCCAAACTTGACCACCACACAATCTATGCATTTTTAAAAATTGCACTTGTACCCCATATATTTATACAAATACAATACAAATTAAAGCACATCAGGTTCTACTCTCTGGAGTAGCATGAAGCATGCCTCCGGAGGTCAGCAAAGATGACGGGAAAAGACACTCACTAGAGTGCTTGCTTCACAGCTGTGCCAAGGACTTGACTCCCCATGCATTTCAGAGCATACCTTCCCCCTTCTGAGGTTCCCACGGGATAGCAGGGTAAACAGCAGGAGAGCTCCTTCTCAGCCCTGGTGGCACCAACGCCCCTTGGCTCTGGGTCACATTCCTCCACAGACTTCACGGGCCTCAGGTTACAAAGGCCCTGTTGCACAATTCTTGGGAGAGTGGGCATAGGGGCTGGGCTGGGATGACAGGCAGTGTCCTGCGCGTGTCGGAGATCCAGCGTGGCCGCTTGCCAAGGCACCTCAGGGGATGGCAGCAAAAGGAGACTCTGCTGTCTCAGGATCTTCAGAGAGGTAGCTTCCTTTGCTTTTTTTCCTTCCGAATCTCTTAAATAAAACTTGTCAAGGCTGCATCTTCTCCGGTAATTCAAGAGAAAACATTTCAAAAGTTTACTTGGCATACCTGTGTTTCATTTTACTGGAGAGATTTGAAACTTCAAAACCACAATGAAGAATTCTGAAACTAAAACTTCTTTTATCCCTCTGTTTTTCACAATCAGCTTTCTCCTGTAGTTATATGGCGTGGTGTGTGTAAAATTACTCAATATATTACACAACTTTTAAAATTAATATGGAAGCTGAAAGCTATAACAACAACTGTTTAAAGCCTATGCCATGATGGAATGCTATTTCTTATGCTCCTTCTTGTTGGTAATTGCTTCATAATTATCTTTTATTAAAGGCAATCTGCATATAAAACCAGAAACATATGGATAATCCTTACAGGAAGTTCACATTTTAGTTGGCTAAAAAACAATCTAATGACCTAGAAAATACTTATCAGACCTCTCTAAGGCTAATGATGGCGCTGATGACTATAAAAATTAGGTCTCTATTTATATTTAAAAATTCTTCATTTCATTTCCTTTTCTTTCAGAATTTGGATCTTTGGACTGATACTATTATATTTGCAATGAATTTAATTGGAAAAACGCTGAGTACCTGCACCCAGGCACTGCCCTGGCTCAAACTTGCAGATTAATTATGGATGCAAGACATATATAGCATCATGTATGCCAAACCCTGGACAAGTCTAAGGAGGCTCCTCCTATACTATCATATTAATTCCAAATAGAATATTAATTCATTGGATAAGTCAGAGAAGGCTCATATAGAAGATATATGAGGTAAGTAAGGGTAGGTCAGTTACCATGGATGGATGTAATAGCCAGCCTCACGCCTGCCAGATAAAGTGTTTACTCATCTGTACATTCAAGGGTGTACACACACATGTTCATAAACAAAGTATTGTCTACCTAAACTGGAAAAGACAAGGCCACAGGAAGACTATATATTTATTATAAAGTAAAAATCTGGTAAATTGTGTAAATTTTTTTTTAAGAAAAAAAAAGATTACTTCTAATCAGCCCTCAATTTACTGTAGCTAGTCAGTTTCCCTGGATTTATTTTCACTGTTATCTCAGTCTTTTGAATGGGGTCTTTGGTGCTTTTTCTTGTCGTTAACCAAAGCTTATTTTGTATGGCGATGCAGAGGCTAGGAGAATACCTACTTTTACCAATAACCACACCAAAGTGATAAACGAGATTTCCTCTTTTTAGCATATTCTAACTTAGAAAATCAAAGAGTTAGTTCAAATATGAACCAACACATTCATTCATTGTGGGGCGGAGTGTATTGGAGAGGCCACCAGGCTGAGAGTGAGGGGGCTTAAACTTGAGTCCCCAGCACTAACTAGCTTGATCCCCTTAGCCGAGACACTTCTGTGTCTGGTTTCTCCTGGAAACGAAGCTGTGGAATGGATGATCTTCTAGTTTCCCTCTGACTCTAAAATTCTGCAGTATGTGACAGGCTGCAGCAGCATGTGACTAACACAAGGGTCAGGGAACGTTACAGTCAATAAATGCAAATGGAGATGTTAGGACTTTCTGTGTTTTGTGGGTATTATCTGAGGTTCAGCTTAAACTTAGTTTTCAATGGCTATCAAGGAAGGAAGGCTAAAAACTGGACCAATGAGATTTTAATGTTCAAGGTTTGAGTGGTTATGATTAGATCATAACCGAATTGTGAAAATCACAGTGACTTCTGTACAGCAGTTGAATGTGTGCTATAAAGTTAATGTGCAAGTGTATTTTGTTTTTATCTGGATCTCTCAGTTTTACATGCTGTGGGGACGATTACTACTTTCATAGAATGTGAGAGTATTGGCCTTACTGCTATGACATATTTATTCGTGATGTGCTGGAGGTCAAGGAGAGTTAGAATTGTGTCCTGTGGATAGAGATTCCATCTCTTCTTCCTCTTGTCAATGGCTGTTTGGGTCCCCTGTGGGTGACTGACCTACCTGTCAGAACAGGGACTCCGGCTCCCACTGAGGGAGCATCGCCATCAACTCTGACCTTGCAGGCAGAGCTCAGCGTGCCTGCCTGAGCTGTCCTGTGCTCCAACTCCGGGGTTGCAGTGTGCTAAGACCCAAGGGAGTCCACATGGGGATGAGTCAGGGCCTGGCGCTGGCCCCGTGCTCCGCCCCACTGGTAAACAGAACAGTTCTTTGCTGTCACTGAGAGCCTCTCGGGGCCCCAAGACTGCAGGAAGAAACAAGTATTGTAGAAGCCAAAACCCCAAGGCAAGGTAAAGAAAACAGAACTGTCCACATCCCCAGCAATGATTTCACTGGCGGGAGTTGCTGGGAGCTGGGTGGGGGGTCCCGTATATGGTTCCAGCAGAACTGTTTTACTTACTTCTCAGCCAAAAGCCCCTTCTCTTTTACTGTTTATAGGGGTGGCCTTTTGCCTTTCAAGGTTTGAACTTTCAAAACTCGACCTTAGAGTCAGTCTTGCTTGCTAACCCATAATTTAACTTTTCACCTTTTATTACTTTTGTTTGTTTTTGTACTGGCTTCTATTAAAATACTTCCTTCAGTGAACTTATTTTTGTTTACTCTTCCCTGTCATTCCAGGGAGAAGCTATTGAAAGACAAAAACCTCTATATAGAAATATATCACCAGCAGCACAAGTGGACTACAGCCTCAGAAATGTCCTCACCGTCCAGCTTCATGACAAGCAGACTGGCTGTTGGCAGAATGCACCCAGCTCTGCTTCTGCTCGTATGGAACCTTACATTACCCTAACACAGCTGGGGCACATGCTATCTGTGCTTATACTGTTCTTCCTAAGCTTGGAGACACACTTGCCTTGAGATCTCTCCTCTTTTTCCTTTAGACATTGGCAACTCCTGTTCCGAGCTTAGCAATGCCACGTACCTGAACTGGAGGCATGGCTGGCTGATCCCTTCTAGCTCCCTCCAGCAGCGTCCCACCTTGGCTATATCAGTAACTGCACCTCCTGTTATATCTCCTTCCCGGTTGTCAAGGTCAAACCTGGGCTGGGTATTGTGATGTCACAGAGTGGAATCCTCATTCCCCCAGATGGTCCAGCTAAGGCCCTCCTGGACAGCACTTCCTCTCCTGCCCACGGCGGGAGGTTGGGAAGGACATTCCCCCATTTCCACTTGCTCTACCATTCAAAACCTTGTGAGGGCCCTCAGGGAAGAATCCCCTTGCAGGTTATAAACTGACCTGCAGAATTATGGGATCTTAACTATGGGGAGAGACCTAGAAGATCAGCTCATGACCAGATTCTCATCTAACTCCTTTTTTTTTTTTACAGATAAGGAACTGAGGCCCCACGTGGTGAAGTGACAGAGCTGATTCTAGAGCCCAGGTGCTCTCAGTGTCAGCCTCTGCCATTCTGACCACGCTGCACTCAGATCTTGCTCTACTCTCTGGAGTTTGTCCATATCACAGTTTTCTGGTATGCAGCTCATCAGACGATTTTTACCTGAATCCACACATGACAAGAGACCATTTGGGTAATGTACATTATGGGAGGAGAACAGAGTCTCAGTGAAGATCATTAGTTTCCCTAGCAATGTAGATGCCAGGAGTGGCTGGCTGTGGTCCTAGCCTAGACTCAGAAATCCTAAGCCACCAGACCAATTCTAGATTAACAAGTAAGGTGACTTCTGAGTAACTAATATTTTCATTGAGATTTGATGATAAGCAGCAAAGCTCAAACAAAAGTCCAGAGTTAGTGTTGGCAGGGTGAGGTGGCTCATGCCTGTAATCCCAGCACTTTGGGAGGCTGAGGTGGGAGGATCACTTGAGCCCAGGAGTTTGAGACCAGCTGGGCAATATAGTGAGATCCCATCTCTACAAAAAATACAAAAATTAGCCGGGTGTAGTGGTGCATGCCTGTAGTTCTAACTACTCAGGAGGCTGACAGGGGAGGATCGCTTGAGCCCAAGAGGTCTAAGCTGCAATGAGTTGAGATTGCACCACTGCACTCCAGCCTGGACCGCAGAATGAGACCTTATTTAAAACATACACACACATGCACACACACACACAGTATTGACTACAGCGCTATACCAGGTTCTAGTGTTGTGTAGGGGACAGGGAGGAGCAATCTGTAAAGAAATAGCGTCTCACTGGAACTTCGTTCTTCATTCTTTCATATCCTTCATTTTTTTCTAGACACTAACCCTATATGGTACTAAAAAATTATCTGAATTGCGTGAGACGACGTACCTGTGAAGTCAGAGAATTAGGCTTTAAGAATCTCTCAAGAGGAGAACATATATTGGGCTTTTATAATACTTTATATATTTTACATCATGCTTCATTTACAAGCTATTTTCACATATATCACTCTATTTAATCTTCACAACTTGGTGAGATAACCAGTATTATTTTTAGTATAATTTTATGGATGAGAAAATTACAACTTAGAGAAGTTGTGTCTTGCACGATATCACAAAGCTAATTAAGTGGAAAGGTTACTTAACATTAACTACAAACCAGATCTTCCACCAAGCCTTTTCCCCACCACACGCCTTGGCTGGTTGGGGAGAAATTGCCATTTGGTCCCAGAACACACTTGAAGGCCACTGCCTTAAGCAACGCTTTGAGTAACAAGGAAGAAAGTATTCCCATAGGTCATAAATGCTGCTTTACTGACTTCCTAAATGTCTTCATAAAAACTTAGGGAAATGATTAATGGACACCAATTTTAAACTTTAAAATAATATAATTATTGCCCTTCCATTCAACAATTCCACATCTATGAATTCTCCTAAGAGAACCATTACAGATATGAAAAATATTTAGCTACAAGAGGTTTTTTTGAAGCACTGTTTATAACAGAAAACAAATATAAAGCTCAACATTGGAAAAGTGTTAAAATGGATTATGCTGAACTCATGAAAGTAACGTGCATTTCCCACACTTTGATTATTCATGTGGCATCTTCAGAATATTGCCATCTGCACTAATATTTACTTAACATTTCTCCTTTAATTCACACATTTTACTGGAATAAAATTATTTAAAGGTTTGTTTTATTATTAACGTAAGTAGAAATACAGTATTAATTGCCTTAAATGTCAGATGACAATAAAAACAAATACAATGAAAACAAAGTAATGTTATGAATGCATTAATTTGGTCCCAATACCTTGAAGAAAACACATGACTGATTTAATAAAATCACAATTAATACGCTTTTTTGCCATCACAAACTTCACCTTTCTACATTTAAAAAAATATCTTTTTTCATCTCTGATCTAGAAAAGGTTCAATGGAAAGAAGAAATGCAGTGTGTGTCTGATCCCAAATCACAGTTAGATATATTTATGCATACCTTACATTCTAAATCAGTAATTCTCAAAACTTGCTTGAAAGGTCACCTTGCTTAGAAGAGGGTATTTCCCTGGCAGGATATGCAGGGATCAATGCCTCTTTGCTCAAACAGTCTTCCTCCAACTATCATCTCAGGGCAAATAATGATGACATCTTTCCTTGTGTTTTGTCTTGGCCGAGCATACTCAATGCTGTACATTCTGTGGAGGTGTGGATTATGCCACATCCCTTGAGCATACATCCCTGTGATGAAACAGGTGCACACCTGTAGCAGAGTCAGGCAAAGCCTTACACCTGAAGCACACAGAGGCTCCAGGTCCCCACGGCAGTGATGAGGGAAGCCTGCACACCTCTTCAGAAGCAGGCATTCTGCAGGCTGAGTGAAAGTTATAGATATTTGTAAGTCAGAGTTCAAAGGTTTTTGCTCAGTTATGGAGAAGGATTTTGTGGGGGGAAATGCTAATTTTGTCAACATTTAAATTCCACTTCAAGGCAGAATTTCTCAAATTGTGTTCTACAGACTATATATATATATACACACACACACACACACACACACACACACACACGCAGATTCCCACACAGCTTCCTGCATTTACTGCCTCCAAATCTCAGGGACTGAGTGAGAGACTCATGTTAAGTCAAGCTCCTCCAGGAGCTTGTGGTGTAGGTGTACACAAATACTTGAGAACAATGCTCTAGGCCAGAAGTTCCCAAACTTCAGAGCAAACCAACGGAGTGCCTGGAGGACTTGTTTTTGGTTTTTTTTTGTTGTTGTTTATTTGTTTTGTTTTCTGAGATGGAGTCTCACTCTGTCGCCTAGGCTGGAGTGCAGTGGCACAATGTCAGCTCACTGCCACCTCCATCTCCCAGGTTCAAGCAATTCTCTGCCTCAGCCTCCCTAGTAGCTGAGATTACAGGCGCCCACCCCCTCCACCGCCACCATGCCCAGCTAATTTTT
Organism: Macaca fascicularis; assembly: GCF_037993035.2. Classification (NCBI taxonomy): domain Eukaryota; kingdom Metazoa; phylum Chordata; class Mammalia; order Primates; family Cercopithecidae; genus Macaca; species Macaca fascicularis. The sequence goes on along the minus strand of NC_088382.1, from coordinate 76,007,569 downwards.
TGTAATTTTAGTAGAGACGGAGTTTCACCATTTTGGCCAGGCTGGTCTTGAACTCCTGACCTCGTGATCCACCTGCCTCAGCCTCCCAAAGTGCTGGGATTACAGGAGTGAGCCACCGCACCCAGCTGAGGACTTGTTAAAACACAAATTGCAGGCCCCACCCATCAAGTTTCTGGTTTTGAATATCTAGAGTGAGTCTCAAGACTTGACATTTTTAGCAGGTTCCTAGGCCTGATGGTGGACACCAGACTTTGAGAGCTACTGCACTTGGACAAAGAAATTGAATGTACAGTATAGAGTGCTCTCGATAGTAGTACAGAATGTAAAGTATTGAGTACACGCTAAAGGCATTTCCAAAGGCCTAGGAAATGGAGTTTGGACCTTGGGTCTTTACATATTCAGAAAAGAATTGGTATAGAAAGGAATTTTGTTCTTATTTTGCTTTTGGTTTTTGTTCTTTAGGATTTTTTCTACAAATAATTTTTATTTTTCCACTAAAATGCTTGTAGTCTATGTCCATACATTCAGGATTCTTCAAGGTTAAACAGAATCACTTTTCCTTATTTTGTACCTTTTAAAATAAGGAAAATGAAAATGAACACAATTGATGTCTGACTTTTCAGATGCCTGAATTAATTTGATTTCAGTGACCCACTGGAAACCAGTGTCAGCATAACAACAGTTACCAGAGCTAAATCTACAAAGTAGGTAAGGAATATAAACAAACTAAGCGCTAGAGATTTTAATTAAGCCTAGTGACTCTGAAGTTGGACTCTCTCTTAAAAGATGTTGAGAATTCAATGTAATCCTGAAAAAGTACATCTAAATTCAGGAATTTTTACCAACCAAATACTTAACGCTTAATAGAAATGGAAGTGTGCCTATAGAATCAGAAAGATCTTTCTGTTGAATCAGAAACATATTGCTAATGTTTGTAGCTATGGGACCCACCTCATGTACACACAAAATCATAACATTTTCTTAAAACAAAGGTAGTACTATATACCCCAACAGAATTCATTTTTAAGGAGTGCTAATGACATTATTAAAAGAAAATGTCAGCCAAACTGCAATAAAGCATTTCTAGGCCAATAAAAGTAGTTTGAGTTGAATGCTCTAAAAGTATTGGCTTTGAAAGGTTAAAATAATAAGTGATCATAGATCCAAGAAATACAATGCTCAAGTCATTAGCAGAGGCATTTTATGCTGTATTGTAAGTAAAGTGTAAGGGATGTATTGGTTTAGATCCTATAAGGTGATCCCTTTAAGACCAGTGCCTGCCCTTTCTATGTGGCTCTTCTCTGAAGAACAGAAAGTTATATATAGGACCAAGAACCCACGCATTTTAGAAACTAAAAAAAAAAAAAAGTTATATTTGACTTTGTGATACATTTGTGTGATTCCATTCAGACATAACTGTCTGATATTTTGGAAGTGCTTTTAACCAAACATGAGACACACTGTGAAGACCTACATTCCCAAAGATTGCAGCTAATATTGGTCTAGCTTTCCCAGTGAGTCCCTGTCTCAGAAAACTTTTCTACTTTCTCCACCCATGGTAGAAATCTGTCTCTTCTCCTTTTTCTTTACCCCCAAATAGTCACAATTGCAGAAACACATAATGCCATAAAGACCATGCCAAGTACAAGTGGTCTCTGCTGTGGTCTGAAAGTTCTACAAAATTCGTATGTTGAAACTTAATCTTCATTGTGGTGGTATTGAGAGGTGGGGCCTTTTGCAGAGTGACTAAATCACTCATTGTGTTAGTTCGTCCTCATGCTGCTCTGAAGAAATACCCAAGACTGGGTAATTTATAAAGAAAGAGGTTTAATTGATTCACGGTTCCGCATTGCTGGGGAGGCCTCAGGAAACTTACAGTTGTGGCAGAAGGCAAAGGAGAAGCAGGCACCTTCTTCCCAGTGTGGCAGAATGGAGCGAGTGTGAGCAGGGGAAATGCTGGACGCTTATAAAACCATTAGATCTCGTGAGACTCACTCATTATCACAAGAACAGCATGAGGGAAACCACCTCCATAATCCCATCACTTCCCACTGGATCCCTCCCACAACATGTGGGGATTATGAGGATTACAATTCAAGATGAAATTTGAGTGGGGACACAGCCAAACCATATCACTCATGAATGGATTAGTGCCTTATGAAAGGGCTGGAGGAAACCAGCTGAGGCACTGTTACTCTTTTGCTTTTCTGTCATGTGAGGACACAGCATTTGACTCTTCCAGAGGATGTGGCTATAAGGCACTACCTTGGAAGCAGAAAGCAGTCTTCACCAAGGCCGGTGCCTTGGTCTTACACTTCCCAGCCTCCAGCACTGTGAGAAACAAAATCCTGTTATATATAAATGACCCAGCCTATGGTCCTTCTCTATAGTAGCATAAATGAACCAAGACAGTCTCCAACCTCAATTATGCCCTCAGCACAGGGCAGTTCTCTCACTGTCCACTGCACAGTCATTGCAAACTCTCACCAATCTCTGGAAGCCTTTCATTTATGTCCCTCTCATTCTTAGCAGTGAGCCTCATTTCCTCTGCTAAAAACTCAGAAACCATTAACTATTCCCATTTTCAATTCCAAACCTACCCTACTCTAAATACATCCACATCTATGCCCACTCTTAACACCTTCCTGCAGCTCAGTGGAAAGGCATTCTCTTTCAGACCAAGGCTAATACCTCTCTATGTGACCTGAGCCCCCATTTAATACTGCTACTTTTAAGAATTTGCTCCTTCAATTATTCCCTTTAACTAATTTCTACCAGTGTCTCTCTCTCTCTCTCTCTCTTTTCTGGCTCTCCCATCTCAGCATAAAAACATTCTCAAGTCTTTTCTATTCATAAAAACACGAAACCTCCCTGAACCCCAAGCCCCTCTCCCCAACACAGCTACTTAAAGTTCTCTCTTTTCTTCCAAGCTAAGCTAATGGAAAAAATAATAATAATCTACTGCATTTCCTCTCAAGCCATAAGGCTGATGTCTGAAACAAGACAAGGAGAAGATAAAAGAACATAGGCTTGTTAATCATTTTATACTTAATCATTTCCCTTCATGGCGTCACTACCAAATTCTCCCAGGACTTCTTCAAGCTACAGCTAGAAGACAGACTACCCATGTCCTTGCCTCAAAGACTGTTTGCAGCATTTTAATGTGATCTTTCTCACTATAATGCTGTTGCCAGGATATCGGGGAATGTAGTATGTGTAGTTCAGGGTCAGGTGGACTCAGGATCCCTCCAGTTACCCTCCAGCTGTGTTTCTGGCTTACCTTGGTGTTGGAATCACAGGAAAGCAAGTGTTTGGAAGTGTCCTCTCCTCATGAGATCTTGGTGTCATCTGTATGTTCCCTTGAAACCACTGACTTTTCATTTTTACTAAGCCACCTCTGATCACCTTCCCTTTTATTTTCAGATGAATTATCCTCTGAATTCCCCCTGTACTTAATACTCTTATAGCATTAAGAAACCTAAAGAAATCTACCTTGATCTTTTCTCTGAGCAGTTTAGGGTGAGTTCTACCCAGTTTATTTCCATAACTACTCCTTGATTCTAAGATTAAATTGGTTAGGAGATAACTAAGAGCTAATAACAGCTTTTTAGCAAAAGAAAATAAGACTACCATATACATCAAGGCATTAATTGAACACATGTTCCAATTTAAGAGATGCTTAAATGTAGAAAAAGGGACTGCTGTTTGGAAAATATGGAATACAGTATTGGCCAGACACCAGAGCCAGGCCTGTACTCCCAGGGCTGTGGGTGGCCAAGGCCAGGAGTTGGAGATCAGCCCAGACAACAGAGAGAGACTGCATCTTTACAAAAATTTTAAAAAATTATCTGAGCCTGGTGGCATGCACCTGTAGTCCTAGCTAGTCGGGAGACTGAGGTAAGGGGGATCACTTGAGCCCAGGAGTTTGAGGTTACAATGAGCAATGATTGCCCCACTGCACTCCAGCCTGAGCAACAGAGCCAAACACTGCCTCAAAATAAAAAAAAGAAAAGAAAAGAAGAAAAAAAAAAGAAATACAGTATTTATTTTTGTTGGCTACTTAGTATACAAAACACTCCCATGGGATAGAAAGGGTCACAGTAATACCTGCTGGAAGAACTACCCCACAGAGCAGGGAGACAAAAGTCACACACAACTCAACTGCAAATCAAGTGTGAAAACAGCGTTGTTAGGACTACTATTTTTGCAGTTACAGCCTGAATTCCAATCCTTGCCCAATTTTTTCATCTATAAAGAGGAAAGAATGATACCTTCCTTGCAGGAGTGCTGCAAAGAAGAAAGGAGACACCGACTGTAGACTTTAGCATGGTTGAAGCATAGTAGAAGTTCTCAATGACAAAGCAGTGTGATTTTTTTACTATTATTAGCTTTATTATAGAGAAAAAATAGATGCTCTATGGATTTAAAGAAGGAAGAGATCATCTTTTCTTGGGAAACACAAGAAATACTTCATTTAGCATGTGGTCTTTGAGAAGAGCCTCGAAGGATGAGTGATACTTCTTTAGGGCAAGGTGGAGAACCGCTTCTCCCAGCTCTCTGCAATCCTGACAGGCACCATGAGCCTGCCAGCATGACCACCTTGAGAGTCATGGGCAGAGATGACACTTTGTACATGTTAAAATTTATAATACTTATTTATAATTGTACCTGATGAACTTTTTAATTCAATAAATTCCTATTTATATCATTGCTTTGAAACAGGCAATACTTGTTGAGGGGCTATAATGTTCATAAAATAGTCGGAAAAGCAAATAAAGGATATTTTGAATAAGTGTTACTGTGAAATCATTTCAAAAGCATGTACTAGTTATTAATGATAGGCAGTGCGTTATGTGCCTCTGGCTTGGCATCCTGTCTCTGGAGTACATGTTGTAAAGGAAGAAAAGTGGGTAATTATATTTTACATGAACATCAAATTGAGTGTTCCTTCCTTGTAGTTTTGTATAGTAAAATGTGGCAAGATTGTCCCCAGTTAATGCCAGGAAAAAATAAAAAATAAATGTTATTTAAAAGCATGTCTCTTAGAAACACAAGTGAAACTTGCTCACGTGGTTTGCAGTCATTGAACGTAGATCAGCTCCTGTGAAAACAAACTCCATGGGTAAGTCTGAATTATTTTGTTATGTTGGTATTTTGTTGCATCATATGTTGCTTAAAGTGAAATTAAATATATAGTTTGTATCAGAGTGAAATAAATATCAATGTTATTATTGGTTAATCCATTATTGACAGACTCTAATCTCTGTTATGATAAGGATTTTAATTCTATCTATATTTATCTTAACAGGTGCAAACTTACAGTTCAAAAAATGAACAAGTAACTTTTCAATCTTGTTCTATAAATATAAAAGTTAATTTTTGTCTCAGATGTCTGTTTTAACAATTATCTTCAAGGTATTTATAATAAAAACGCAGTTGAAAATGTGCCCTTAATACTTGTGTATTCTGCATAAAAATGATCTAACATAAGTCATTCTAGAACATAAGATTCTAACATTTATTAGGATTCTATATCTCTAGCTGATTCCCAAGCTATTTCTTGCTTTTTTTTTTTTTTTTTTTTTTGGTGGTGGTGGTTGTTTTTTGTTTTTGTTTTTGTTTTGTTTTGTTTTGAGATGAAGTCTTGCACTGTCCCCCCAGGCTGGAGTGCAGTGGTATAATCTTGGCTCGCTGCAACCTCTGCCTCCCAGGTTCAAGCTATTCTTCTGCCTCAACCTCCCGAGTAGCTAGGAATACAGGCATGCACCACCACACCTGGCTAATTTTTTGTATTTTTAATAGAGATGGGGTTTCACTATGTTGGCCAGGTTGGTCTTGAACTCCTCAACTTGTGATCCACCCGCCTGGGCTTCCCAAAGTGCTGGGATTACAGACATGAGCCGCCATGACTGGCCCAGTATTTATTTATTATAGAATCTTGTCTGGGACTATATTATTGCCTGGGTTTTTTTTCCTTCAACTTTTAAGTTCAGGGGTACACGTGCAGGATGTGCAGATTTGTTACATAGGTAAACATGTGCCATGGTGGTTTGCTACACAGATCATCCCATCACCCAGGTATTAAGCCCAACACCCATTAGCTATTCTGCCTGATGCTTTCCCTCCCCCTCACCGCCCATCAACAGGCCCCAGTGTGTGGTGTTCGCTGCCGTGTGTCCATGTGTTCTCGTCATTCAGCTCCCACTTATAAATGAGAACGTGCATTGTTCGATTTTCTGTTCCTGTGTTACTTTGCTGAGGATAATGGCTTCCAACTCCATCCATGTGCCTGCAAAGGACATGATCTTGTTTCTCTTTATGGCTGCATAGTATTCCATGGTATATATGTACCACATTTTCTTTATCCAGAGTATCATTGATGGGCATCTAGGTTGATTCCATGTCTTTGCTATTGTGAATAGTGCCACAATGAACATACGTATGCATGTCTTTATAAAAGAATAACTTATGTTCCTTTGGGTAGATACCCAGTAATGGGATTGCTGGATCAAATGGTATTTCTGCCTCTAGGTCTCTGAGGAATTGCCACACTGTCATCCACAATGGTTGAACTATAATTTACATCCCCACCAACACTGTAAAAATATTCCTTTTTCTCTGCAACCATGCCAGCATCTATTGTTTCTTGAATTTTTAATAATCTCCATTGTGACTGTCATAAGATGGTATCTCATTGTGGGTTTGATCTGCACTTAATGATCAGAGACGTTGAGCTTTTTTTCCCACATTTTTTTTGGCCACATGTATGTCTTCTTTTGGGAAGTGACTGTTCATGTCCTTTGCCCACTTTTTAATGGGGTTGTTTTTTCTTGTAGATTTGTTTAAGTTTCTTGTAGATCCTGGATATTAGATCTTTGTCAGATGGAAAGATTGCAAAAATTTTCTCCCACTCTGTAGGTTGTCTGTTCACTCTGATAGTTTCTTTTGCTGTGCAGAAGCTCTTTGGTTTAATTAGATCCGATTTGTCCATTTATTTTGCTTTTGATGTAATTGCTTTTGACATTTTCATCATAAAATCTTTGCCTGTGCCTATGTCCTGAATGGTATTGCCTAGATTTTCTTCTGTGTTTTTTGTTTGTTTGTTTTTTGTTTTTTGTTTTTTTTGTAGTTTTTAAGTTTTTAATCCATCTTGAGTTCATTTTTTATATAGTGTAAGGAAGGCGTCCAGATTCCATTTTCTGCATATCATTGCCTGAGTTTTAGTAGTATCACTAGTTATTAAAGTTTTATATAAAACACTGCATAAAGAATACTTTATTGGATTCTAGTCATTTGGAAACATTTCTAGCATCTCTCAGGGGTGTGGTGTTTGGAATACTCTAATCTGATTTTGGATATAGAGTGCCTTCTTATCCAAAAAAGTCCTTCAACTTTCTTTCCTACCTACTTCCTCACTTTTAAATCCCAAATAGAACTATTCCTCCCTTCCTTGGGAAACTTTACCAGCGGAATTAATCAGCTTTGTTATGATAATGTTGTGTAACACAATTTCTGAGTTTAGCTGGGCGTGGTGGCACATGCTTGTAGTCCCAGCTACTTGGAAGACTGAGGTGGGAGGATTATTTGATCCCAGGTGGTCAAGGCTGCAGTGAGCTCTGATAGCACTGCTGCAATATAGCCTAGGCAACAGAGTGAGACCTTGTCTCAAAAAAAAAAAAAAAAAAAAAAAAAGAACTCAGTGGTTTGCAGTACCAAAACATTTACTTCTTGCCCACAGGTTGACTGGTCAGCTACAGCAGCCTTGCTCTGTGGTTTAGGTGAGGCTTAGGTCTGTCCCATGAGTCTCTCATTTTGGGACCTACATTGGAGAAACAGTGGCTACCTGGGGCAAGCTCTTCTTAATGGTAGAGCAGGAAGGAACACAAAAGACTGAGATGTCAAGGCAAAGGGTGCAGACACATTCAAAGCCTCTGCTCACATTCATTGCCCAGAACAACTCCATGATCAGCCCCAGCATCAGTGGAGAGATTATGATACTCCTAATATAGGTGAGGAAAGGAGACAGAGTGAATATTTGCTGAACAGCACCCCCACCAAACATATAAGGGTGGAACAGAGATAGGTTAACAAAAATCAACATCCTGTGCCAAAAGGGGAAGCAGTCACTGTTCTGTGGCACTTGTGAAATCCCACTGGGCAAACATTCTGCTGGATGGGTCACTGGGCGGCAGAGCAGGCCTGAAAGCCTAAATACCCTACAAGCTCATGTTCCAGCCCAGGCCAACACCATGTACTACCCACAGGCTCCCCAAAAAGAGAAATGACCAAACACAGAAATGAATTAAACCGTCGTATCTGGGCCACAGATGATGAATCTGAAATCCTGCACCCACTTAAATCCTGTACCAAGAGACGCCTCTCTTCTGAGGTGTCAGGAAGTGAGTAAAGAAAAAAGAAAGCAAAGAAAGCAAAGTCAATGGAGCAGTAAAAAGAATCAATTAATCAATTGATCAATTCAGGAAACTTGAAATAATTTTCCTTTTCGGGATCAAGGAACTAGAAGACAAGAATTCCTGCCTGAGAAAGGAGTGGAAGACCTCATGAGATACCTTCTTCAGACTCGCTGGCAGCCTTCCTGGGATGTGGAAAACACTGTTCGTTATTCCTTCCTTTTCATTTAGATGAAGAGTTGACTACTTGCACAGTCATACAGTTGATGGCATTGTCAGGAATAATCTGTAAATAATCTGTAACACTCATGTTTACTCATAAACAGATCCCTCTTTCCTGGACCAAATTGCGGTTTCCTTTGGAAACTATTTTAATCAAGGCTTTTTTGTTTCAAAGTAACATCACCTCACATCAAACTAACTCAAGCCAGTCAAGTGGCTGGGGTAAGGATTCTGGGGAATCTCATAAAACTCGAGGTCAAGAGAGTGGCCTTGTGAGTGACTGGTATGAGCAATTGGCTGCACAGTAAAAACTGAGGCCAAATCTGAGCAGGATGTGTTGGAATTGATGTTTTCATGTAATTAGCAATGCCACTCGCTCAGGGAACCCAATGTTGGACTTGTCAAATGCCAGCTGTGTCTGTCATCCCTTTCACACTGAAGCTGAGCACCCCCACCATGTTCTCCACACAGAACCATCATGGAACTGTCCCCAACACATGGCAGCCACTGGTGGAACCAGATGTGGGCATAGTGCCCAAAGGCAGCTTATGCACTGCTGGCCAGAAACCCATGAGGTGGGCCTGTGCAAAGATCTCACCCAATGGTAATCACAGTAGTTAACCAAGTCAATTAGTTTTGGTTACTTTGGACTGGGAAATATGGAAGATGAATTTTGGGGAGTACCCAATTCAGTCCATAACAATGCCCTCTCCCTTTAAAAAAGTGTCTTGTATGAGTCTATGTGATTTCGATAGTCTAGCAGACTCTATTAGGACTCTGTTGTAAGCAACAGAAAAACCAAACAGCTTAAGGAAAAAGGGCATTCACTGACTTGAGTAACTGAAAAGAGTCCAAGAGTGTCACTATCTTTAGGCATGTCTAGATCCAGAACACAAATGCTGGCATTGTATCTGTTGGGGTTCTGGCAGGAAATAGATGGCTCTGTCCAACTGGGTTTTAAAAAGAAGACTGCTTACAAAGATGAGGGCAGGGCTTAGGAAATTTAAGGGATATTGAAGGACCAGATTAAGTAATAGTGGGACACTGTCGTAGCTAACCCTGAAGGAGCAAAGCAAGGGTGGCTGCTGGAACCTGAAGACCAAGAGCTGTGTGGAGACAGTCCCCTGACACAGCTGAAGCCTTCAGTAGTGAGACACAGCCAGCCCCAGGGGACCCCACAGAGAGGGAAATAAATAACCCAATTTTTCTGTCAGCACGCCTATTTGGAAGTCAAAGAAGAAGAGTTTATGTAGTCAGCTGAGAGAGAGGAGGAGAGGGTAGACCTGGGGCAAATGGAAGATATGCAGCACCATCACAAAGTCAGACTTGCTCTCCACCCTCTTCCTAATCAGGGTCTTACTAAACAGCCTCACAGTTTGCAAGATACAGGAGGAGAGCTTCTCTTGTCAAAGGTTTTTGAGCAACATCCCCCGCCATTGGATTTAGTCCTAATGACCTGGCTTATATAACCAAATCCATCTCTATTTCAATCTATATTTATGCCCATCTCTAAATCAATCACTGAGGCCAAAATAGGACTGAGCAGGTCATGATGACCTGAAGACCCCTGGAGCTCGGAGGGTGAGTTCAGTCGTATTGAGCACAGCGTGTGGAATAGAGTGGCTGCCCAAAGGAAAATTCAGGCATTGTTAACAGAAGAAGGGGGAGTTCATAGAGGCTGATCAGGCAAAAACAGCATGTGTACATTACATTATCCATACTACTCATAGTACAATCCTTGGTAAATAAGTAATGACTGGTTGCATGGATTGGATGCAGTGTTTTGAGAACTATCCATTGCACATAGCTGGTGCTCAATACATGTTTTCAGAAATGTGTTGGAATATAAATGTTAATAATCATCAAATTAGAATTCTATGGACAGAATTATTTTGCAATTGGCTAGGAGACTTCTGAATCCAGAGGATATTTTTTCCACTTCCAGTCTTTAGAGTGATCCTTATGAATGTTGACTTATGATTATTAGCTGCTTGTTTGTAGAAATCTATATTTACATCCCAAACACTGTCTCTTTCAGTGTTCTGAATTATTTTATAAACTCTATTTATTTGCTTTCATTAGACCACAGTCTTGAGAATTTCTGGCTTGTTTACACACATCACCAAGTTTTTTTTTTTAAGACTCATTTAGCGAAATATCATCATGAAAGAGGCAACAAACTGAAGTAAGATTAGTGAACAATTTAAAGTTAATAAGCCTTCTTTGTTTTTGTCCATGAAGGATGACTATCAATGTTGCTAAGAGCTGTTTATTAAACTGATAAAAATAAATATTGTCTTTAAAAAGTCAGGCTGCCTTCATCTGATCACAAAGGTGAGCTTGTAAAATTAATCCTTCTGGTGTTTGCTTGTCATTCAAGCATAACTTTTCTTCTACCTACACCCACTGTTTTTTTGTTGTTGTTGTTGTTCAGCTCCAGCAAGTTTTTGGCTGTGGTTCTATCAATGGCTCTTTGAATAGGAAGTCCTGATGGTAGGATGTAAGCAATATTTTTTTTTAAGTGGGAGGAGAGAGTTAGATTGGGCTGACATTAAAAATCAAAGAACCTTCAAAGTGTAAGACTCACCATTATTAGGGTTTTAATGCCATTGAAAGTTTCAGTTAGGGAAACTTTTCCCTTTGTGTCTCCTGTAGTCTGGAGAGTGATTATACTTTCATTTATTTATTCCTTAAATATTTATTGAAGGCCTGCTTTGTGGAAGGCAAGATATATGCAGTAGACAAGAGAAATGTGGATTAGTACCCACCCACTTTAATGAAACTTATTCTACTACGGGGGTCCCCAAATGCACAAATGATGGGACTGTCAGGGCATCTGTAGATACGTGTGTATAAATGTGTGTGATGTAGTGAAGTTACTGTACATGCTCATCTTTGCACAGAGCAATGGTGGTTAATGAGGATGTCAGGGAGAATAGGAGAGAGAGCCTGAAATCTTGTGGCATTTGCTTCTTGATTCTTTGCCAGCAAAGGCAAGCAGTAATGTAAAGAGCTCCCAAAATCATACCCATTGGATTTTGATATGTGTGATGCACAGGAAAAGTGGAAGATTTAACTTCCTTCTTACCTCTTACATACACATCTCACCTATCTAAATTCCTGTCTCTTCTGCTAAGCTTTTCTGATTATTTCAGCCCAGAATGATCTCACTGCCTCCTTACTCTCAACTCTTATAGTGCTTAGACTTCATTACCTACTCCCTCACAGTAGGATCTGATTTTTGGAGGTCTCCCTGTGCTCCTTAAGGGCAGGGACCAGATTTAATGCTTTTTAAATATATTGTATGGCCCATCATCTGGGGCAGAGTGGGAGCTCTAGAACTACTGACTAAATTGACATGAATGCTTTGCCCAAGTTAATATTAAACTCAGTTTGCATTTTCTTGGGCCATAAACCACCCAGTAATTAGAGGGCCATTTATGAAGGAGGAGCTCTGAATGTACCAGTAACGGAACAAATCTTGTCTGGTGGCTGGAGGAAGTAGACATGGCCTAATAAAAATCTGATCAATTAGGTCAAAACTGACCCAGACAACATCAGAGCTGGAAGTTTATACAAAAATCATTTGGTACACAATCCCCTCACTTTACAGGAAGGAAGCCAGGGCCCATCGAGTTTGTAGCCCGCTCAAGGTCACACTGAGTTTGTGGTAGGTCCCATTGAATTGGTGATAGAACTGATAACTATAGCTATTGACCAAGTCTGTGCTGGGTAAAGCATCAGGCTTGAGAACCGACTAGATGTAGGCTTAACCTGGTGTTTGCCAAGTCCTCACAGTAATAACGACCATGTTTCAAACCTGTTTGAATGTTCCTGGCACCATGTCAAATGCTTCCCATCTGGTAATAACATGACTTCCATTAATCTTCACCACAAGTGAGGGAGACACTGTATCAGAGTTCCACCTGAGAAACCAAACCAGCAAGGGATATTCAGAATTTTTATGTGTAGGTTTATGTCATTGTGGGGTTGGTTGGGGAAGTCCAAAATCCAGAGGGCAGGCCATTGAGAAAGGCAGGCTGGAATTTGAGGCACTCAGGGAAGCTGGTCCACAGATGGACTTTCTTCTTCAGGGAAGCCTTAACCTGCTTTCAAATCCTTTCAACTGATTGAATCAGGACCACCCAGATTATCTAGAATAACCTTCCTTACTTAAGGGCAATTGATTATGGACTTTAACGACATCTACAAAACACGTTCTCTGATTGAGGACAGCGATGCCTGGAATAGCATCTGTGATTGAATAAACCGACCATCCTGGATACTACTTTTCACTGGTTTCCCAAGTCACAGGGCTGGTTAGTGGCAGAGCCAGATCCCAGGCCTGCTCTGCCTGTCTCCATGGTCCATGTCTGAGATGCACAAGATGGTCTGTGCATGTAAACTTGGGCAAGTTCTTACACTACTCTGAGCCCCAGATTCTTTCCCCTATGAAATGTAGGAACTCATATTTATGGCACAGTGTTATGTTAATCAAATGGGGAAAAGTGATTTGTTAGCACTTAGTAGGGGCTCAACAAATGTTAGATATTTCCTTCCCCTTTGCACTACATCAATGGCCCCCAACTTTTTGGTATCAGCAGCCAGTTTCGTGGAAGACAATTTTTCCATGGACCAGGAGTGGGGGGTGGTTTTGGGATGATTCAAGCACATTGCATTTATTGTGCACTTTATGTCTATTATTATTACATTGTAATATATGATTAGGTAATTATACAACTCCCAATAATGTAGAATCAGTGGGAGCCCTGACTTGATTTCTTCCAACTAGACGGTTCTATTTGGGAGTGATGGGAGGCAGTGACACCTGAAGTGTTACTGAAGATTACTTCATAATCTCATTTTGGTTGCTGTCACTGCAGAAAGCCCTGCTTCATAAAGACAGGATGTTGGAAATGGCAGCAAGCTTTTTGATGCACTTGTAGCAATCTCAGGATATTCTGCCTTGACTTTAATCCAAAAGGTATGGTGATTTGAAGTTATCTCAAACATACTTTTAAGGTCACTGTCATTTGTGATCTCAACCACTTGACCCACCTGGCTTATTCAGAAATGGTTCACAGACCCATTCCTTCCCAGTTTGGGGGTCTTTTGTGGTTGGAAGTAATGCTTAAACTCTTTTGAAAGCTAAGATAGGTGATTATGTGCCAGGCCCTGGCTTGGTCTCTTTCAAAATCTTTGCTAATGCTTGAAACATGTCAGAAATTCCAATGTTCACTCGTTACTCACATAATTCCATTTTGGCTTTGAAGGTAGTCACTTTATTTGCCTACTTGAACACAGTTGTCATTCTCCCCTGAAGTGACAGATTGAGTCTGTTGAGCAGGTTGAATATGTTGCACAAGTAAGCAAATTTTGTGACCCATTCTGTGTCGCTGAAATGTGCTGCCAGTGGCGACTGTTTTTCTAAAAGAAATCCCTGGTGCAGCTCTAGTAACTCAAAAACTCTGGCCAGTGATCTACCTTTAGAAAGCTATCTCACTTCTGTGTATAAAGAAGACATGTGTGTTCTGTGTCCATCTCCTCACAGAGCTGAGCAAACAGATGTGAGTTAAGGGCATATACTTTAATGTAGTTGATAATTTTAATCACATTCTGCAAAACGTTGTTAAGTTCAGATGGCATTTTTCGGCTAATCAGCATTTCTCTCTAGATGACACACTCCATAGACTCACATTCAGAAGCTACCTCTTTGATCCAAGCAGTGAAACCCGAAAGCCATCCAGTCATGGTAGCAACTCTGTCCGTGCACATATTGACACAAAATGAACTATTCAGTTTTTCTGATATGTGATCATTCAAAGGCTTGAATAGTTCTGTAGCTGTGGTGTTGGTTGGCAACAAAAGTGCACATAACACGTTCTCATGCCCATCCTCCTGAAAAATATATCGCACAAAACAAGCATTGTTGCCTTATTATCAGCATAGGTAGACTCGTCAACTTGGATTGTGAACCACAGTTACTCATTAATCCTCTCTAACAATTGTGCTTCAATATCCTCTGTTATTTCATCAATTTGCCTAGTTATGGTGCTAGCCAAAAGAGGAATACGTGCCACCTTTTGAACCACAGCCTCTTCTAAAAGTTCACAACAAATGTCCTTAACTCCTTAGCAGCAGGCAGGATCAACTCTTCACCAATAGAAATGGGATTCTTAGGTTTAGAAATGTGGTTAGCCACTAAGAATGATGGTCTCAGTGCAGACACATTTGATGAAGTGTTGGCCTTCAATAATTGCTTCTATTCTTCGTGTTCACATTGTTTTTCTTTTGAAAAACTCCAAAGGCAGGGTGCAGGTCTACACATGGCAAAGCAGTTTTGAAGGCTTCATGGCTTCATTGGATATCTGGTCACCACATACTATATAAGCGGGCTTGGAGAATGTGAATCACCTGTTGCAATGAACTTGTAATTTAAGTAGGACTTAGCATTTTCTTTTAAATTAAGCTTTCTTTTTGTTGCAGTCTTGGAGTCTCCTTCTTTCTCATCATTGGGTCTTTCCCCTTTTCGAAGAGGCTCTCCAGTGGCATTTGTTTTTTTTTCTGATTTTGGCTAGTTTGTGGACTTACCAAAACTGTGACTGAGACAAGTGCTCAGTGCAGGAAAGAGGCACAGATGAAAGTGGCAAATAAAATAATAGACCACATGCAGACTAAAATAAGTGTCAGATTCATACTTAAAGCCTGCCACCAGATGCAGTTTAATTGTCACTTGCCACCCACTGATAGGGTTTTGATATGAGTCTGCAAGCAATTGATTTATTATGGTCTCTGTTCAGTCAAACCTCTCTGTTAATGTTAGTCTGAATTAGCAGCCACTCCACAGTGCTAGCATCACTGCTTCAGCTCCACCTCAGATCATCAGGCATTAGCTTCTCATAAGGAGCACCCAACCAAGATCTGATGGCATTGCATGCGCAGTTCACAATAGGGTTTTCGCTCCTGTGAGAATCTAATGCCACTGCTGATCTGACCGGAGGTGGAGCTCAGGTAGTAATGCAAGTGATGGTGAATGGCTGTAAATACAGATGAAGCTTTGCTTGCTCACCTCCTGCTGTGCAGCCCAGTTCCTAACAGGCCTGCACTACATCACCGACTCACACTCACGTGGGAGCTGTGCTACCAGTTCAAATCAAAATCAATTCCACAAGAGAAACTCTTGCTCAGATGTGGGTTTCTTTCTGAAACCTTACACAAACATCAATTTCAAGGAGTAGCATATCCATGACCGTCTCCACATATCCTTGGACATTATTTCCGATATTCTCCATATCCTTTTCCTGCTTTGACACCTACCTGCAAGAGGACTGATTTACTTTCTCTACCAGGCAAAGAGGACAAACTGATTCATTCAGGCTCTTGTTCTCTTACTCTTGCTCTGCCTTATCTGAATTCAGATCTCTTTTCTAAGAAAAAGGTATTTCTGCTTTCATGCAATTGTTGTAATAAATGATCTCATGTGCTAGACACTTCATGAGCATGTTCCCAAAATTTACTGTCCTATTATTTCCTTTGAAGGTTGTCTGCAAAGTCAAGATTGGATATGTTGGAAATTCTTTTGTCTCCCTTGACTTGGGTAGAGCAGGAAGGAAGTTAATTACTTCTGTTGTGTTCTCAAGATAAGGGCAGTCACAATCCCAGGTCCAATAACCAAGTAGCACCACCTGATATTTTGCTGTTTACCTTCCCAAACTTGAAATCAACAATTATATATTTTATTTTTATTTATTTATTTAGAGATGGGGGTCTTACCCTGTCATCCAGATTGGAGTGCAGGGGCACAATCATGGTTCGCTGTAACCACAAACTCCTGGGCTCAAGTGAGCCTCCCACCTGAGTAGTTATGACTACAGGCACATGCCATTACACCCAGCTAATTTTTTTATTTTTATTTTTCATAGAGATAGGGTCTCACTGTGTTGCCCAGGTTGGTTTTGAACTCCTGCGCTCAAGCAGTCCTCCTGCCTTGGTCTCCTAAAGTGCTGGGATTACAGGCATGAGTCACTGTACTCAGCTTGAAATCAACAATTTTAGAAGACCTTCATATCCTTGATATTAATTTAATCAAATGGAAATATTTCTTCTCACTGGAAAGTCACAGTTGCATATTTTTGTACCACCAACCTGCACTGCCTAGTGGGGAAGCAGATACTTACTAAACACCTCATCTACCTCCACCTGCCATCCCTGAGCACATCTCACATGAATATCACTGCACCTCATTCAGGTGCAGCAGGGGAAAAACGTATTATGAGTTTCAAACATACTTGGTGTCACAAACATGTGGTCCCACACATGTGAGCCCTCTGTGCCATTTATTTTGTCCCCCTCTCCCACTCTCTACTGTCATTATTCCAAACCTCTATGTTCCCTGAGCCTGTCCTTGCCTCCTAATTTTGCTCTCAGCAGATGATCTTGCTAGCTCGCTTGCAGAGAACTTGGAGGTTGGAGGCTAACAGACAAACTCCCTCAACTTGCTGACTGATCACCTCCTGCTTTCTCACAAAACCTTTCTATGTACACCTTTTCCTTAGTCCCTTCCCTCCATCCTCAGAAGAACAGATATTCATTCGTTTCCTCCTTCTCTCATTCAAGGTCAATGCCTCCATCTGTGCCATTTCCATTCTGGACTTTCAGACTCTTCATCACAAGATCCTACTTAACAGTCTTTTAAAAATGTGTACGTTACCGGGCGCAGTGGCTCACGCCTGTAATCCCAACACTTTGGGAAGCCAAGGCAGGTGAATCACCTGAGGTCAGGGGTTTCAGACCAGCCTGGCCAACAGGCAAAACCCCATTTCTACTAAATATTAGTACATTGCCTGGTCAACATGGCAAAACTCCGTTTCTACAAGAAATTAGCCGGGTGTGGTGGCATGTGCCTGTAATCCCAGCTACTAGGGAGGCTGAGGCAGGAGAATTGCTTGAACCCGGGAGGTGGAGGTTGCAGTGAGTGGAGATCATGCCACTGCACTCCAGGCTGGGCAACAGAGCAAGACTCCATCTCATTAAAAAAAAAAAAAAAAAGTGTATGTCTTGCCAATTATGAATGGAGAGAGAAGGAAGAAAGGAAGAGAAAGAAGGAAGGAGACACAGAGAGACGGAGGGAGAGAGGGAAGAAGGGAGGGAGGGGATAAACTCCTCTAGCTATTGTCCTGTGCCACTCCTCAGACAGGCTGCTCAGGAGACTTGTCCTCATGTCTGGAGTTTGTCATCTTTCACTCTCAATGAACAATCTACGTTTTGCTCCCACCATTCCACTAAAGATGCTTTTGTTAAGGTCACCAGTAACTTCTCAATTGCCAAACCCAATGGATACTTTGCATTCCTTATCAAACTTGACCATTATGAAACATTCGATACTGTCTCCTTAAAAAATGCTTCCTAATTTCCAGAACACCACACACTCATGGTTCTCGTCCACATCCCTGACAGTTTCTCTTCAGAATCTTTCATTGACTCTTTTTTTCCACTTGCTCCCTAAGCGTCTGTCCTGACTCTTGTTTTCTTCTCACTCTACACCTTCTTCCAATGATGTCCAGGCCTCATTAGCACTTTAGTCACTCATTTCCTCTGTGCTACAGACCACTAGAACTTGTACAAGCTGCTTCGGCTATTCTCTGCAGCTCAGGGAATGTCTCTGGGCAATACCTTTCACCCACTGATCAGAACCTTCTTTCATTTGGTTGCCATCCACTTCCTGGTACAAGGGTCCTTGCTCTCTGCTAAACCTCTTTGCATGCATGACTTATTTAGAAGATCAGCCTGGTTTTTGAGTCCACTGTGACAGGAACAAAAACATTAATGCAACAGCCCTTCCAACCTTTCCCCAACTCCTGGCCTCTAGAAGAATCCTGACTTTGCTGGCTTCATTTCTTCTCCTTTCTCACTCTTCAGAAAGCCTCTTCTTACCTCACCAGACTGGAAATCTTCTTTTCAAACATTTCCAAAGATTTCTTCTTTGAAATCTTTGCAGATTGCAAGATATAGAATAAGGAGAAAGTGGGAAGGAGGTAGAGACAGGAGATGTAGGGGCTAGGACTAGAAGAAGGCTTTGCAGAATGTGTAGGAGTGTTGGAGGAGCAGTTTGTGATGAGAGAAAAGTAAACGGGAAAGAGATGGGGTTTTAAGGGTTTCTATGGTCTATGTATTCACTCAAAATGTTAAAGAAACCCAAGCAAAAAATAATAATAATAATAACTATTTTAACAGTGCTTACTGGGTTTGAGCAGGTTTTCTTTGATGGCAGTTCTGCTCTAAAAATGGATAAGGAAGGAGGTTCCAAGATGGCCAAATAGGAACACCTCCAGTCTACAGCTCCCAGTGTGAGCGACACAGAAGATGGGAGATTTCTGCATTTCCAACTGAGGTACCAGGTTCATCTCACTGGGGCTTGTCGAACAGTGGGTACAGGACAGTGGGTGCAGCATATGGACCGTGAGCCGAAGCAGGGCAAGATATCAGGTCACCTGGGAAGCGCAAGGGGTCAGGGAATTCCTTTTCCTAGCTGTGACAAGGGAAGCCATGACAGATGGCAACCTAGAAAATCGGGTCACTCCCACCCTAATACTGTGCTTTTCCAATGGTCTTAACAAATGGCACACCAGGAGATTATATCCTGTGCCTGGCTCGGAGGGTCCCATGCCCATGGAGCCTTGTTCACTGCTAGCACTGCAGTCT
This sequence comes from Macaca fascicularis, assembly GCF_037993035.2. Taxonomy (NCBI): domain Eukaryota; kingdom Metazoa; phylum Chordata; class Mammalia; order Primates; family Cercopithecidae; genus Macaca; species Macaca fascicularis. The sequence continues at coordinate 75,988,235 of NC_088382.1, read as the reverse complement.
GAGATCGAACTGCAAGGTGGCAGTGAGACTGGGGGAGGGGCATCCGCCATTGCTGAGGCTTGAGTAGGTAAACAAAGTGGCCTGGAAACTCGAACTGGGTGGAGCCCACCGCAGCTCAGGGAGGCTTGCCTGCCTCTGTAGACTCCACCTCTGGGGGCAGGACATAGCTGAACAAAAGGCAGCAGAAATTTCTGTAGACTTAAATGTCCCTGTCTGACAGCTTTGGAGACAGTAGTGGTTCTCCAAGCATGGAGTCTGAAATCTGAGAACGGACAGACTGCCTCCTCAAGTGGATCCCTGACTCCCGAGTAGCCTAACTGGGATGCACTTCCCAGTAGGGGCCAACTGACACCTCATATGGTCGAGTACCCCTCTGAGATGAAGCTTCCAGAGGAATGATCAGGCAGCAACATTTGCCGTTCTGCAATATTTGCGATTCTGCAACCTCCACTGGTGATACCCAGGCAAACAGGGTCTAGAGCGGACCTCCAGCAAACTCCAACAGACCTGCAGCTGAAGGTCCTGACTGTTAGAAGGAAAACTAACAAACAGAAAGACATCCACACCAAAACCCCATCTGTACGCCACCATCATCAAAAACCAAAGGCAGATAAAACCACCAAGATGGGGAGAAACCAGAGCAGAAAAGATGAAAATTCTAAAACTCAGAGCACCTCTTCTCCTCCAAAGGAATGCAGCTCCTCACCAGCAACGGAACAAAGCTGGACAGAGAATGACTTTGACGAGTTGAGAGAAGAAGGCTCCAGGAGATTGGTAATAACAAACTTCTCCAAGCTAAAGGAGGATGTCCAAACCCATTGCAAAGAAGCTAAAACCCTTAAAAAAAAGATTGGATGAATGGCTAACTAGAATAAACAGCACAGAGAAGGCCTTAAATGACCTGATGGAACTGAAAACCATGGCACGAGAACTACGTGGCACGTGCACAAGCTTCAGTAGCCAATTCAATCAACTAGAAGAAAGGGTATCAGTGATTGAAGATCAAATGAATGAAATGAAGTGAGAAGAGATGTTTAGAGAAAAAAGAGTAAAAAGAAATGAACAAAGCCTCCAAGTAATATGGGACTATGTGAAAAGACCAAATCGACGTCTGATTGGTGTACCTGAAAGTGACAGGGATAATGGAACCAAGTTGGAAAACATTCTTCAGAATATTATCCAGGAAAACTTCCCCAATCTAGCAAGGCAGGCCAACATTCAAATTCAGGAAATACAGAGAATGCCACAAAGATACTCCTCGAGAAAAGCAACTCCAAGACACATAATTGTCAGATTCACCGAAGTTGAAATGAGGGAAAAAATGTTAAGGGCAGCCAGAGAGAAAGATCGGGTTACCCACAAAGGGAAGCCCATCAGACTAACAGCAGATGTCTCGGCAGAAATTCTACAAGCCACAAGAGAGTGGGGGCCAATATTCAACATTCTTAAAGAAAAGAATTTTCAACCCAGAATTTCATATCCAGCCAAACTAAGCTTCATAAGTGAAGGAGAAATAAAATCCTTTACAGACAAGCAAATGCTGAGAGATTTTGTCACCACTAGGCCTGCCTTGCAAGAACTCCAGAAGGAAGCACTAAACATGGAAAGGAACAACCGGTACCAGTCACTGCAAAAACATGCCAAATTGTAAAGACCATCGATGCTAGGAAGAAATCGCATCAACGAATGAGCAAAATAACCAGCTAACATCATAATGACAGGATCAAATTCCCACATAACAATATTAACCTTAAATGTAAATGGGCTCAAAGATCCAATTAAAAGACACTGGCAAATTGCATAAAGAGTGAACACCTGTCAGTGTGCTGTATTCAGGAGACCCATCTCACATGCAGAGACACACATAGGCTCAAAATAAAGGGATGGAGGAAGATCTACCAAACAAATGGAAAGCAAAGAAAAGCAGGGGTTGCAATCCTAGTCTCTTTGATAAAACAGATTTTAAACCAACAAAGATCATCAGAAGAGACAAAGAAGGCCATTACATAATGGTAAAGGGATCAATTCAACAAGAAGAGCTAACTATCCTAAATATATATGCACCCAATACAGGAGCACCCAGATTCATAAAGCAAGTCCTTAGAGACCTACAAAGAGACTTAGACTCCCATACAATAATAATGGGAGACTTTGACACCCCACTGTCAACATTAGGCAGATCCATGAGACAGAAAGTTAACAAGGATATCCAGGAATTGAACTCAGCTCTGCACCAAGCAGACCTAATAGACATCTATAGAACTCTTCACCCCAAATCAACAGATTATACATTCTTTTCAGCACTACATCGCACTTATTCCAAAATAGACCACATAGTTGGAAGTAAAGCACTCCTCAGCAAATGTAAAAGAATGGAAATTATAACAAACTGTCTCTCAGACCACAGTGCAATCAAACTAGAACTCAGGATTAAGAAACTCACTAAAAACCGCTCAACTACATGAAAACTGAACAACCTACTCCTGAATGACTACTGGGTACATAACAAAATGAAGGCAGAAATAAAGATGTTCTTTGAAACCAATGAGAACAAAGATACAACATACCAGAATCTCTGGGACACATTTAAAGCAGTGTGTAGAGGGAAATTTATAGCACTAAATGCCCACAAGAGAAAACAGGAACAATCTAAAATTGACACCCTAACATTACAATTAAAAGAACTAGAGAAGCAAGGGCAAACACATTCAAAAGCTAGCAGAAGGCAAGAAATAACTAAGATCAGAGCGGAACTGAAGGAGGTAGAGACACAAAAACCCTCCAAAAAATCAATGAATCCAGGAGCTGGTTTTTGAAAAGCTCAACAAAATTGATAGCAAGACTAATAAAGAAGAAAAGAGAGAAGAATCAAATAGATGCAATAAAAAATGATAAAGGGGATATCACCACCAACCCCACAGAAATACAAACTACCATCAGAGAATACTATAAATACCTCTATGCAAATAAACTAGAAAATCTAGAAGAAATGGATAAATTCCTGGACACATACATTCTCCCGAGACTAAACCAGGAAGAAGTCGAATCCCTGAATAGACCAATAACAGGCTTTGAAATTGAGGCAGTAATTAAGAGCCTACCAACGAAAAAAAGTCCAGGACCAGAGAGATTCACAGCCGAATTCTACCAGAGGTACCAAGAGGAGCTGGTACCATTCCTTCTGAAACTATTCCAATCAATAGAAAAAGAGGGAATCCTCCCTAATTCATTTTATGATGCCAGCATCATCTTGATACCAAAGCCTGGCAGAGACACAACAAAAAAAGAATTTTAGACCAATATCCCTGAAGAACATCGATGCAAAAATCCTCAGTTAAATACTGGCAAACCGAATCCAGCAGCACATCAAAAAGCTTATCCACCATGATCAAGTGGGCTTCATCCCTGGGATGCAAGGCTGGTTCAACATATGCAAATCAATAAACATAATCCATCACATAAACAGAATCAAAGACAAAAACCACACGATTATCTTAATAGATGCAGAAAAGGCCTTTGACAAACTTCAACAGCCCTTCATGCTAAAAACTCTCAATGAATTAGGTACTGATGGGACGTATCTCAAAATAATAGGAGTTATTTATGACAAACCCACAGCCAATATCATACTGAATGGTCAAAAACTGGAGGCATTCCCTTTGAAAACTGGCACAAGACAGGGACGCCCTCTCTCACCACTCCTATTCAACATAGTGTTGGAAGTTCTGGCCAGGGCAGTCAGTCAGGAGAAAGAAATAAAGGGTATGCAATTAGGAAAACAGGAAGTCAAATTGTCCCTGTTTGCAGATGATATGACTATATATTTAGAAAACCCCATTGTCTCAGCCCAAAACCTCCTTAAGCTGATAAGCAACTTCAGCAAAGTCTCAGGATACAAAATCGGTGTGCAAAAGTCACAAGCATTACTACACACCAGCAACAGACAAACAGAGAGCCAAATCATGAATGAACTCCCATTCACAGTTGCTTCAAAGAGATTAAAATACCTAGGAATCCAACTCACAAGGGATGTGAAGGACCTCTTCAAGGAGAATTATGAACCACTGCTCAACAAAATAAAAGAGGACACAAACAAATGGAAGGATATTCCATGCTCATGGATTGGAAGAATCAATATCGTGAAAATAGGCATACTGCCCAAGGTAGTTTATAGATTCAATGCCATCCCCATCAAGCTACCAATGACTTTCTTCACAGAATTGGAAAAAACTACTTTAAAGTTCATATGGAACCAAAAAAGAGCCTGCATTGCCAAGACAATCCTAAGCCAAAAGAACAAAGCTGGAGGCATCACACTACCTGACTTCAAACTATACTACAAGGCTACAGTAACCAAAACAGTATGGCACTGGTACCAAAACAGAGATATAGACCAATGGAACAGAACAGAACCCTCATAAATAATACCACACAGGCTGGGCGCGGTGACTCAAGCCTGTAATCCCGGCACTTTGGGAGGCTGAGATGGCAAATCACGAGGTCAGGAGATCGAGACCATCCTGGCTAACACAGTGAAACCCCGTCTCCACTAAAAAATACAAAAAACTAGCTGGGTGAGGTGGCGGGCACCTGTAGTCCCAGCTACTCAGGAGGCTGAGGCAGGAGAATGGCGAGAACCTGGGAGGTCGAGCTTGCAGTGAGCTGAGATCTGGCCACCGCACTCCAGCCTGGGTGACAGAGCGAGACTCCGTCTCAAAAAAAAAAAATAATAATAATGATAATAATAATAAACCATCTGATCTTTGACAAACCTGACAAAAATAAGAAATGGGGAAAGGATTCCCTATTTAATAAATAGTGCTGGGAAAACTGGTTAGCCATATGTAGAAAGCTGAAACTGGATCCCTTCCTTACACCTTACACAAAAATTAATTCAAGATGGATTAAAGACTTAAATGTCAGACCTAAAACCATAAAAACCCTAGAAGAAAACCTAGGCAATACCATTCAGGACATAGACATGGGCAAGGACTTGATGTCTAAAACACCAAAAGCAACAGCAACAAAAGCCAAAATTGAGAAATGGGATCTAATTAAACTAAAGAGCTTCTGCACAGCAAAAGAAACTACCATCAGAGTGAACAGGCAACCTATAGAATGGGAGAAAATTTTTACAATCTACGCATCTGACAAAGGGCTAATATCCAGAATCTACAAAGAACTTAAATTTACAAGAAAAAAACCAAACAACCCCATCAAAAAGTGGGCAAAAATATAAACAGCCACTTCTCAAAAGAAGACATTTGTACAGCCAACAGACACATGAAAAACTGCTCATCATCACTGGCCATCAGAGAAATGCAAATCAAAACCATAATGAGATACCATCTTACACCACTTAGAATGGTGATCATTAAAAAGTCAGGAAACAACAGGTGCTGGAGAGGATATGGAGAAATAGGAACACAGGAGTTGGTCCTCCCCTGTTAGAGGACAGAGAGTAAGTGAATCAAATTCATCTTATTTGTTTTGCTTGGTCAGAATAACCTTTAAAAATTATTTCATCTGACAGAATACAAGGTAATATAAGGTTATTTTTAGTCACTTAAAAAAGTTGTACCACTTTCCTAAGTAGTGAAGGATACTTGTATTCTCCACAAGCAGAGTATGAGGACAGATGTGGCAATCACCACAGATCAAAATCATTAATGTCTTTTAAATCATGCATGGCCCCTTTCCTTCAAGGAGCTGAGTCTCTTTACAAAATCTTCATTGCCAAATAGACATGAATCTTTCCAAAACCCAAGGAGAAATGTGAAAGTGTGTGCTTTTTCTTTTTTCTTTTTCTTTCTTTCTTTTTTTTTTTTGAGACGGAATCTCATTCTTGTCACCCAGGCTGGAGTGGAATGGTGCAATCTCGGCTCACTGCAACCTCCACCTCCCTGGTTCAAGCTATTCTCATGCCCCAGCCACCTAAGTAGCTGGGATAACAGGTACTCGCCACGATGCCTGGCTAATTTTTTTGTATTTTTAGTAGGGACAGGGTTTCACCATGTTGGTCAAGCTGGTCTCAAACTCTTGATCTCAGGTGATCCACCTGCCTTAGACTCCCAAAGTACTGGGATTACAGGCGTGAGCCACCACACCCAGCCAAGTGTGTGCTTTTTAAACACAACTTAATTATTTGGGGGAAGCCATCACAGCTCACTTTCAGATGGAAGATGTAGAGAAGATGGCGATTCTCACTAATTTGCTCCACCAACACTTACTAAGCACTTTCTATGCATCAGGCACCGTGCTGTGTGTTAGGGACACAGAGATGAGAGAAATGAATACCATCTCTACTCTCAACAGACTTCCAGAAGAGTGAGAGGTCCTAGAATTACACACTGACTGATGAGGGCCACAAGACCACAGTACCAAGACCATGCACACCACAGGGGCACCTTGTGGAATAGATGGGGATGAAGGGAGACTGCACAGAGGTGGGTCTTGAGAACAAATAGAAGATAGGCCAAAAAGAACATTAAAGGCAGAAGCAGCAGCTCTGCCTTCCATAAATAAAGAAGACAGCCAGGCACAGTGGCTCAAGCCTGTAATCCCAGCATTTTGGGAGGCCAAGGAGGGCAGATCGCTTGGGCTCAGGAGTTAGAGACCAGCCTGGGCAACATGGCAAAACCACATCTCTACAAAAAATACAAAAACTTAGCCAGGCATGGAGGTGCGCACCTGTAATTCCAACTACTCAGGAGGCTGAGGTGGGAAGATTGCTTGGGCCCAGGAGGTGGAGGTTGTAGTGAGATCACGCCATGAGCTCCAGCTGGGGTGACAGAGCAAGATCTTGTCTCTAAATAAATAAATAAATAAATAAAGCACTTTAGGAAACTGGAAGGATTTCAGCATGATTGAAGTAGAGACACGTGGAGGCAAGAAGTGGTAGTCCTGTGAAGGGTATGGCCAGGGGGAGAGAGCAGGTGAGGTAGGACAAAGGCATGAGCAGGGAAAAGAGCAGAGAAGGGGCTCATGAAGCAGCCTCCCCAGCTCCCTGCCCAGCTATAATGGATCCAAATGCCTCTGGGGGACAGAGCCATTTCCCAGGTATGCCCTCTTCTTAGCAACAGCCCTGAGAGAGTTGCCACTTCGGAGTTCACAAAGCCTGTTCTCCGGTGTCTCAGGGACTCTAAGAAGCAGGAAAACTAGTCTCTTCCCATGTCCCCTCTCTAGAAAAAATTTACCCAGGAACCTGTGGCTTCCAAATGGGAGCAGGCCTTCTGACTACTGTAGGCCTTTACTTTTTATCAAGGCCAGCCACCTTCAGCCACCCAAAAGCGATGTTGCCCCCCACTATGGAATAACACCCTGCATTGCATCACCGTGGGAGCGTGCACCCATCGGGGCGACCAAACACGCAGTCTCTGACCTGTATCTCTTAGCCCATTGCTCCTGAGAGTTGTTTAGTAAATCCTCACATACATATTGACTCTCCTGAATTATTATTTAATGATAATGGATCGATGTTCAATAAATACAAACAATCATGATCATTACAATCGGGCTCTACAGTGAGAGAAAAACAAAGAAAAGAGAAACGAAGCAGAGAGGAGTAAGGGAACAGGAAGAATATGGAAGAAGTAAACATTAATATGAGCTTCTTGAGTGCTTACTAAATCACAGGTCCCAAGCTTATCACTTTATGTACCTTATCTTGTTTAATATTTTTGAGGGCTTCACTTGGTTTTGTTTTTTGGTTTCATTTTGAGACAGAGTGTCACTCTGTCACCCAGGCTGGAGTGCAGTGGCTCACTGCAGCCTTGACCTCCTGGGCTCAAGCAATCCTCCCTGCTTCAGCCTCCTGAATAGCTGGAACCACAGACACACATCACCACGCCTGATTAATTTTTCATTTTTATTAGAGGTGTGATCTCTCTATGTTGCCAGGCTGGTCTTGAACTCCTGAGTTCAAGCAATTCTCCCACCTCAGCCTCTCAAACGTTGGGCTTACAGGCATGAGCCACCGCAGAGGGTTTCATTTAATATTTATGGCAACCTATGATATACATTATTATTCTATTTAGCAAGTAAGGAAACCAAGGCTCAGAGAAGTTGAGTAACTCTCCTCCAGCCAAGGGATTGGTTTTCTGACCAAAGACCAGGGTTCTTATTTGTTACATTTAGCTTCTGGTAAGAGAGGGAGAGGTCTTAGGCTTCTCTGTAGAAGCTTTAGTAACAGTTCTTCCTTGAGAAGAAACAGCAGGAGATTCTGCCTTATGTTTTAATAACTAAAGATAAAAGTTTAAATCTTGCTTGGGACACTAAAAATACTCTGTGGACCCAGCCCCTGTTCAGTGATCCACGCCATTTTCCCTGGGCATTCTAGATCATCATCACTTCCCAGACCTGACCCCTCACTACCCTTGCTCTGATTATCCTGATCTTTGTTTATAAACCTTTTATATCCATGTTGAACAGCGACCTCCCAGGAATGACAAGTGTGTTTATACTTTTCAGGGTTCTTTGGCTTAGCAGGGAAGTCAAAGACTAGAATCTGTTGTCTAACATATGATACCACGATAAATCCCCAAATTCAGTATATGCTTTCCCATGGTGTAGGCTTTAAACTTCCCATTAGATACGAAAAAAACAAGTTTCAATAGAATTATCCATGAATGAGTAGTGAGTTGCTTTAAAAGCATTAACTCATAAATGCACTTTGGCTATTTGAGTGTCAAAAGCCCGATTAGAATATGCATTTAAAGATTAAGCATGAGTGTGTATGAAGACCCCTGCTTTTGCTGCACATAACCTAAGTATGTAGTTTTATGATTCATTCTCTGTACCTAGGAGGCAGATGTTCTGTCTTATTTAGCCCACAGATAAAATATTGTGGAGTAAGTAAGCAGTAATATATTTTAGAATAGGTTAATGAGGATCAAAAGTGTATATTAAAATGAGGAATATGTACCCCCATGTCACAATGTTTATAAACAGAAGGTCAGTTTGTATTTAAGTCCAATAAAATTAAATATACCAGGCTATTTTCTTTCATAATTAAAAAAAATTATTTTTAGGAGATCGAGACCATCCTGGCTAACATGGTGAAACCCCGTCTCTACTAAAAAAAAAATACAAAAAAATTAGCTGGGCGTGGTGGCGGGCGCCTGTAGTCCCAGCTACTCGGGAGACTGAGGCAGGAGAATGTCCTGAAGCTGGGAGGCAGAGATCCCACCACTGCACTCCAGCCTGGGAGACAGAGCAAGACTCTGTCGCAAAAGAAAAAAAAAACGTTATTTTTATAGATTTGGGGGTACAAGTGCAGTTTTGTGACATGGATATGCTGTGGAGTGGTGAAGTCTGGTCTTTTGGTGTAACCGTCACCCAAATAGTGTACCTCGTACCCATTAAGTAATTTCTCATCCATCGTCCTGCTCTCACCTTCCCACATTTCTGAGTCTCCAAAGTCTATTATTCCAGTCTCTGGGTCTATGCGTACACATTATTTAGCTCCCACTGATAAGTGAGAACATGCAGTATTTTAACTTTCTGTTTCCGAGTTACTTTACTTAAGATAATGGCCTCGAGTTCCATACATGTTGATGCAAAAGACATTATTTCACTCTTTTTATGGCCAAATAGTATTCCATGGAATTTGTATGTATACACCACATTTTCTTTATCCAATCATCTATTGATGGACATTTAGGTTAATTTCATACCTTTTGTATGGTGAATAGTGCTGCAATAAACATATGAGTGCGGGTATCTCTTTTATATGCTGATTTCTTTTGAGTAGATACCCAGTAGCAGGATTGCTGGAGAAAATGGTAGTTTTATTTTTAGTTCTTTGAGAAATCTCCACACTATTTTCTTTTCCATAGAGGTGGTATTAATCTACCTTCCCACCAACAGTGTATATGTGTTCCCTTTTCCTCCTTGCAGAATACAGGAGCTATGTGGAGAATTGATGGAAGGACATTCCAGACAGAGAGAACAGCAAACACAAAGGCCTCGAAGTGTGAGCCTGCTTGGCATATTTGAGGGAATTTGAGGATGAAATACTTGGTATTTAAATCTCAATCAGCCATAAATATGGTTTTTCATTCTTTTTATTTTTCATAGTTTTTCATTCTTTTAATTTTCTCATTAAGCAGAAAAATGTTTTTGTTTCAATCTATGTTAAAAACCCAAGTTTCCATCCAGGCACAGTGGCTTACATCTGTAATCCCACCACTTTGGGAGGCTGAGGCAGGTGGATTGCTTGAGCTCAGGAGTTCGAGACCAGTCTGGGCAACGTGGTGAAATCCAGTCTCTACAAAAAAATACAAAAATTAGCCGGGCACGGTGAGCATGCCTCTGGTCCCAGCTACCCAGGAGGCTGAGGTGGGAGAATCACTTGAGCCTAGAAGGTCAAGGCTACAGTGAGCCGTGATTGAGCCACTGCACTCCAGCCTGAGTGATAGGGTGAGACCTAGTCTCAAAAAAAAAAAAAAAAAAAAAAAAAAAAAATCCAAGTTTCCTACTCTCTATAAATACTACATAACCAACTCACTTTAATTTTTCATTCTTTTGTTAGTGCTTCCTCCATGCTAGGCACATGTAGACGCTGTTAGGGGCTAGGCACGTGTGGCGAACATTACAGACAGACACATTCCCACCTCCAAGGAATGTAGAGTGTTGAAGAATTTGCAATACCTCACAATCTTCATTTTCATAATCTAGCGTGGGCAGCTTTAGGAGCCAGGATTGAGAATTCAGTCGGAAAGAGAGATGGGAGAGCACTAGTGGAGAAGCAGGAGGGCCTCATGGGCAGACGGGCTCCAGCCTCAGAGGAGGGAGACAAGGAGGCAGGAGAGCAGACAAGCAGACCAACGGGTTCACAGACCACCAGGTTTGCGCCCTTGCAGGTAGGAATTCAAGCCAAGTACCTCAGGCAGCTGCAAGGGGCCTATGTGAAAGGCAGCAGACAACCATGGCAAGAAAGGAGCTGAAACAGCCTGTGTCTTGGCCACTGCACTCAAGGTTTGGTGTGGAGAGTTTTCAAGCATTATTGTCAGGGCCAAAGGACAACATCTCCATTTTTCTGTTGTGCTCAGGCCACAAGTTGAAAAGGCAAAGGCAGGATTGAACCACATTGCTCACCACAGAATTCGGGTGATGCCTGCTTGTTGAGTTGGATCGCCTGGTTCCTGACTCATTACCTGAATTGGACCCCATCCGCCTTCCAGCACTGTGCCCTCCTCACCTCCCAGGGGTGTCCTGGCACCGTCGTTCTCGTCTGCACTGCCAGTTGCCGCTTTCATCTGCACCCTCTTTCCTCAGCCTTCTGCTGAGTACTGACAAGTACCCTCATTGTAGAAAGTGCCAGAGCACAAAGCAATGACATTTCCAGTAAATCTCTCAGATAAGGTGGACTTCGAATGTGTTTCTTTCTTGCAGGAGAGTGCCTAGAAAAATCCAAAACATTTGGTCTTCATTTCAATTCAAATGTGAATAATCAAAATTTTTCATGATGGTTGTTTGTATTGGAGGATCTTTTTCCTTGAGTAGCTCTTTATCTATTTATGTTTTTAAAAGAGGCACACTTATACTTTCTTCCCCGTACATGGATACATAGGTCATACACCTTTTGTATGAGCAGTGAATCGTGTAACTCCATACATGAACATACCTAGTATACATTCATAACCATCCTTATCTGTGAAAGGACAACAGTATTCAAAACGTAAGCCAAAGTAGAATGTGAATGCTGGGCTCAGGACCTTATATATATTTTATAAAAGGTAAAAGAAATCTGGTAGCTGGGCCAGGCACCGTGGCTCACATCTGTAATCCCAGCACTTTGGGAGACTGAGGCGGGTGGATTACCTGAGGTCAGGAGTTTGAGACCAGCCTGGCTAACATGGTGAAACCCCATCTCTACTAAAAATACAAGAAATTGGCCGGGCATGGTGGCACATGCCTGTAATCCCAGCTACTTGGGAGGCTGAGGCAGGAGAATCTCTTGAACCTGGCAGGTGGAAGTTGCAGTGAACCGGGATCACACCACTGCACTCCGGTTTGGGCGACAGAGCCAGACCCTAAAAAAAAAAAAAAAAAAAAAAAAGGAAAGAAAGAAAGGAAGAAAGAAAGAAGAAAGAAATCTGGTAGCTGGCATTCATATAATTAGTTCCAGTATTTGAAGCCTATTGCTTGTTTCTCAGCTGTCTTGGCAACCTGGTGTACAGATAAACTCTCTCTGAGGAGATGAAACCCTTGGAAAGAAGGCCAGATGCTCACACTGACTTAATAAAACTATACTATTACAAGGAGGATTGCATTCACCTTGTTCTATCCTCCTAACTTTTTTTTTATTTAAGTATATTTTTATTTTGTGGGCTCAGAAAGTTTTTCTTGTTAATAACTTTTTTCAGTAATTATGTGTTTTTAAATAAACACATTATACTCCATGCAGAAAATGTGAGAAACATAGATATTCCCTTTACTTCTGAAAACCTTACCTTCTCAACCACCAGCTGAATGATGACGTGCATGGGATCAACCCTAGTGCAACACAAGCTTCACATAATTTATAGACAGGTTCCTTAACTTAGGGATGTGGCAAAGGATTTCTTGGGAATGACAGCTACATCTAGTTTATTAAACAAGTAACTTGGATGTAAATGTGTAGGTGATTCTGGATATGCTGCTTCTTTCTCATTCAGAAGTTGGTAGCAACACCTGGTCAGCCGTGGTGGCTCATTCCTGTATCCCAGCACTTTGGGAGGCCAAGGCAGGCAGATCATGAGATCAGGAGATCGAGACCATCCTGGCTAACACGGTGAAACCCCGTCTCTACTAAACATACAAAACATTAACCAGGTGTGGTGGTGGGCACCTATAGTCCCAGCTACTTGGGAGGCTGAGGCAGGAGAATGGCGTGAACCCGGGAGGCAGAGCTTGCAGTGAGCCAAGATCACGCCACTGTACTCCAACCTGGGCGACAGAGCGAGACTCCGTCTCAAAGAAAAAAAAGTCGGTGGCAACACATAGTGTGGTTGTGGGAATTGTATCAGCATTATCCAGCTTAGATTCCCTTCTTCCTGGCTTGGTGTTTTTATCCTTCCTGGCATGGAGTGTTAATTTCTTATTTTGGAGCACTAATATGCTTTGGGTGTTTGTTACCTCCAAATCTCATGTCGAAATACAATCCCCAATGATGGAGGTGGGGCCTGGTGTGAGGTGATTGGATCATGGGGGTGGATTCTTCATGAATGACTTAGTGCCATCCCCATGGTGATGAGTGAGTTCTCACTTGGTTAATTCATTCGAGATCTGGTTGTTTAAAAGAGTCTGGGACCTTCCCCTTCTCTCTCTTATTCCCACTCTGACCACATGATACACCTGATACTGCTTCATCTTCTGCCATTATTGGAAGCTTCCTGAGGTCCCAACCAGAAGCAGATGCTGGCACCATGCTTCGTGCACAGCCTGCAGAACCATGAGACAACTAAAACTCTTTTCTTTATAAATTTCTCAGCCTCAGGTACTTCTTCATAGTGATGCAAAAAATGACTAATACAGGGCCGTTATTACCAATCCCCCAAAATTTTCAGCCCTGACTTTTGACAAGTACAGACTATAAATATGTAATCATTTGCCTCTCTGGATCACTCTATACACCCTATTTTAAGAAAGACCATTGTACTTCCTATGCAAAACATATCTTAGGGAGCAGCACCAGAAGCGGCATTATATTTTATGTCCAATATCTTGTAGGTTCCATTTTATCTGCCCCCGTAGGCCTCCACTGAACATACTGCTGTCTCTACCTCAAACCCAACATCTAAACTTGAACTAAGCAACTGCTTCATAAAACTAGCTCCCCTGTTGATTTCCTACTTTGGTTACACATTTTCCCAGTCATTAGGCTTAAACTTGCAAAACCATCTTCAATGCTCCTTCTTGGTCCTCTGTCAGTCAACACGTCCCAACCACTTTGAATGTCATCACATCCATTGTACTGCTGCTCCATTTTGCTTCTAGAAAAATTATCACAGTTAGTGTCAAAATGTGGATTCAATAATGTGTCATTACGGGGGCTGAGTGCTAAAAGAGGAATAGTTTAGAGTTTCTGGTTTACTCAACTATATTAAAGATTCTTGTCTGGGAAACATTACACTTATTGTTGAAAAGTTGTTAAAATTTCCGTTGTTTGATTGTAGAAATATTCAGGTTTTTTCCTTCCTTTTTTTCTTTCTCCTTCTTAGTTTGATGGAGAAAAGAAGAGGGAGGGGAATTGCTTTTTTGATGTCCTGGAAGTGACAGAAAGGTTAACATTCTCTCTTTTACCTAGTTGGGCAAACGAAGATGGTGGCTTTAATAATTAGAAGCTGCAGTTTGGTTGATTACTAGGGCCTGGAACAGATGTACTATTAACTGGTCATCATAAGACTCAGGGCTTGTTGCTTACCTGAATTTCAGCAGCTCTCTTCACAGAGATGTTATGTCTTTTACTTTGTTCCAGAGTGTGCTTAGGGGGTTACCAAGTCAAATTGGCCAGCCCACAAACTGTTGAACTTTAGTCCACAAAGTAGTAGCTATAGAAACTGAAAGGGTCATTTAGAAAGGCCATGTTCAGTTAAAGACGTCTGTGGTTAACACCAAAAAAGAAAGAAGGAAAGCCCGTTGACCCTCAATCCACTCTATGAACAGTTTTACTTCTGTTTCTGAACAGTGAAGTGTAAACCATTTTCAAAGCAAAATGTCTCTGAACAAAAGAAGTTATAATGCAACCACAGCTGCCAAGGTCAGGCTGAGCTCTCCCTTTGGATAGGCAAATGATGTTTGATCCTATATACCTTTGACTAATGTGGCTTAAGTAATCAACACTTTTCTAAAAGTTCTTGTAAAAATATCATTCCCTAAAAGATTTCAGTTCTGACATTTATGAGGAACATCAGTTTCTAAAAGGAAATACAGTCACATTTGCTTTACAACACTTGTCACATGTTTAACCAGGGTAGATTTACAAGCTCAGTGTCTTAGGCACATGCTTTTAAAAGTCAAAGTTCAATCTTAAATCTATCCCAATGTGGATAAGAAAAGTGACCATATTTATAACCAACCACTGAAAAGCCAAGAGCAGACAGGAGACATGGGAAGAAGGAGAAAGCTAGTGAGAGTATGTGAAGTGGGGGGAGGGCATGAAATGAGAGTCAAGTCCTCATTCCTTCCCACAGCTCCCAAGATTCCTTCCATCAAAAACACACAAGCCCAGTGCCAAGCACAAGTGTGGGTGTGGATGTGGGCATGTAGGTTATGGCAGTGTGTCCAGAATATAGGAGGCTTTCCCTTTAGGATCTTGCAGTTTCATGAGGGAGACTGATGTAGATCACTAGTTGTGATGAAAAGCTGGCCTTGACAGATGTGTAAACAGCTTTCTGATACGTAGCAGAAGAGCAGGGGCAGAAAGTTTCCTTTCCCCTGGATGGAGCAGGGATGTTCTCATGGAGATGGTAAGACTTGAGCAGGGTCTCTAGTGATTAGTAGGATCAGGAAAGGTAGGAGATGAAAGAAAAGGAGTCAGCCAGACATGGTGACATAGGCTGTTCCCAGAGAACAGCAAATGAATCGCACTCTTAGGACACAATTTGCATAGGGAGTGTATTAGTCCATTTTCACACTGCTGAAAAAGATACCTGAGACTGGGCAATTTACAAAGGAAAGAGGTTTAATTGGACTTACAGTTCCACATGGCTGGAGAAGCCTCACAATCATGATGGAAAGCAAAGAGGAGCAAGTCACATCTTACGTGGATGGCAGCAGGCAAAGAGAGAATGAGGAAGTTGCAAAAGCAGAAACCCCTGATAAAACCATGAGATCTCGTGAGACTTATTCACTACCATGAGAACAGTATGGGGAAAACCGCCTCCATGATTCAATTATCTCCCACCAGGTCCCTCCCACAACACGTGGGAATTATGGGAGTACAATTCAAGATGAGATTTGGGTGGGGACACAGAGCTAAACCATATCATTCCACCCTGGTTCCTGCCAAATCTCATGTCCTCACATTTCAAAATCAATCATGCCTTCCCAACAGTTCCCCAAAGTCTTAACTCATTTCAGCATTAACTCAAAAGTCCACAGTCCAAAGTCTCATCTGAGAAAGGCAAGTCCCTTCCGCCCATGAGCCTGTAAAATCAAAAGGAAGTTAGTTATTTCCTAGATACAAAGGGGATACAGACATTGGGTAAATAGAGCCATTCCAAATGGGAGAAATTGGCCAAAACAAAAGGGCTACAGGCCCCAGGCAAATCTGAAATCCAAAGAGGCAGTCAAATCTTAGAGCTCCAAAGTTAACTCCTTTGATTCCATGTCACACATCCAGGTCACACTGATGAAAAGGTAGGTTCCCATAGTCTTGGGCAACTCTACCCCTGTGGCTTTGCAGGGTGCAGCCTCCCTCCTAGTCACTCTCATGGACTGGTGTTGAGAGTCTGCAGCTTTTCCAAGTGCATGGTGCAAGCTGCCAGTGGATCTACCATTCACAGTCTGGGGGATGGGGATGCTTTTCTCACAGCTCCACTACGCAGTGCCCCAGTAGGGACCCTGTGTGGGGGCTCTGACCCCACATTTCCCTTCTGCACTGCCCTAGCAGAGGTTCTCCATGAGAGCCCCACCCCTGCAGCAAACTTCTGCCTGGGTATCCAGGCATTTCCATACATCTTCTGAAATCTAGGTAGAGGTTTCAAAACCTCAATTCTTGACTTCTGTGCACCCACAGGCTCAACACAACATGAAAGCTGCCAAGGCTTGGGGCTTGCACCATCTGAAGCCATGGCCTAAGCTCTATGTTGGCCCCTTTCAGCCATGGTTGGAGCAGCTTGAACGCAGGGCATCAAGTCCCTTGGCTGCACACAGCTCGGGGATGCTGGACCTCGCCCATGAAACCACTTTTTCTTCCTATGCCTCCAGACCTGTGATGGGAGGAGCTGCCGTGAAGACCTCTGACATGCCCTAGAAATATTTTCCCCATTGCCTTAGGGATTAACATTCTGTGCCTCGTTACTTATGTAAATTTCTGCCTCATTGTCAGGCTGCAAATTTTCTAAACTTTTATGCTCTGTTTCCCTTTTAATACTGAATGTTTTTAACAGCACCCAAGTCACATCTTGAATGCTTTGCTATTTAGAAATTTCTTCGGCCAGATATCCTAAATCATCTCTCTCAAGTTCAAAGTTCTACAAGTCTCTAGGGCAGGGGCAAAATGCCACCAGTCTCTTTGCTAAAACATATCAAGAGTCACATTTGCTCTAGTTCCCAGTAAGTTCCTCATCTCCATCTGAGACCAACTCAGCCTGGATTTCATTGTCCATATCATTATCAGCATTTTCGTCAAAGCCATTCAACAAGTCTCTAGGGAGTTCCAAACTTTCCCACATTTTCCTGTCTTCTTCTGAGCCCTCCAAACTGTTCCAACCTCTGCCCCTTACCCAGTTCCAAAATTGCCTCCAGATTTTGGGGTATCTCTTCAGCAACAACCCACTTCACTGGTACAACTTTACTATATTAGTCCATTTTCATGCTGCTGATAAAGACATACCTGAGACTGGGCAATTTACAAAGGAAGGGGTTTAACTGGACTTACAGTTCCACGTGGCTTGGGAAGCCTCACAATCATGGCAGAAGGTAAAGAGGAGCAAGTCACATCTTATGTGGATAACAGCAGGCAAAGAGAGAATGAGGAAGATGCAAAAGCAGAAACCCCTGATAAAACCATCAGATCTCATAAGACTTATTCACTATGACGAGAACAGTATGGGGGAAACCATCGCCATGATTTAATTATCTCCCACCAGGTCCCTCCCACAACATGTGGGAATTACGGGAGTATAATTCAAGATAAGATTTGGGTGGGGACACAGCCAAACCATATCAGAGAGTGTTTGTCTCAGCCTGCGATATAATTTGTATATTTGTCCCCACCCAAATCTCATGTTCAATTGTAAACCCTAATGTTGGAGGTGGGTCCTGGCGGGAAGTGATTGAATCACAGGGGTAGATTTCTCATGAATGGATTAGCACCATCCCCTTGGTGCTATTCTTGTGATAGTGAGTGAGTTGTCATGAGATCTTGTCATTTAGAACTGTGTGGGACCTCCCTGCCAACTCTCTCTCTTGTTCCTGCTTTTACCATGTGAAATGCATGCTCCTACTTTACTTACTGCCATGACTGTAAGCTTCCTAAGGCCTCAGCACAAGGTGAGCAGACATCAGCACCATGCTTCTCATGAGGCCTGTAGAACTGTGAGGCAATTAAATCTCTTTTCTTTATAAATTACCCAGTCTCAGGTATTTCTTTATAGCAATGCAAGAATGGCCTAATATAGTATATTTATGCTGCTATAACAAAATGCCCGAGATGCAGTAATTTATAAAGAACATACATTTATTTTCTCACAATTCTGGAGACTAGGAAGTCCAAAATCAAGGTGCTGCTGGTTCAGTTGTCTGGTGAAGGCTGCTCTCTGCTTCCAGGATGGTGCACTGTGGTTGCATCCCCAGAAGGGAGAAACACTATGTCCTCACATGGCAGAAGGTGGAAGGGCAAGAGAAGCAAACACTGTGTGAAACCTCTTTTTTAAAATTAATTAATTATTATTATTATTATTATTTTTGAGATGGAGTCTCACTCTGTCTCCCAGGCTGGAGTACAGTGGTGCGATCTCAGCTCACTGCAACCTCCACTTCCTGGGTTCAAGTCAGATTCTCTGGCCTTAGCCTCCCGAGTAGCTGGGACAACAGGCATGTGCCACCACACCTGGCTAATGTTTGTATTTTTAGTAGAGACAGAGTTTTGCCATGTTAGCCAGGTGGTCTCAAACTCCTGACCTCAAGTGATCCACCTGCCTCGGCTTCCCAAAGTGCTGGGATTACAGGCGTGAGCCACCATGCCTGGCCTGAAGCCTCTTTCATAAGGGCCTTCATCCCATTCATGAGAGGAAGAGCTCTCATGACCCAATCACCTCTTAAAGGCCCTACCTCTTAACACTATCACATTGTCCTTAAGCTTCAACTCCTGAATTTTGGAAGAGACATATTCAAACCACAGCATTCCACTCTGGCTCCCCTAAATTCATGTCTCTCTCACGTGCAAAATATATTCATTCCATCCCTCAAAGTCTTAACTCATTCCAGCATCAACTCAAAAGTTTAAAGTCTAGAGTCTTATCTAAACCAGATATAGATAATACTCAAGGCACAATTCACCCTGAGACAAAGTTCCTTCCAGCTGTGAGCCTGCAAAACCAAACAGGTTATGTGCTTCCAAAATACAATTTGGACATTTCTATTCCACAAAGGAGAAATTGGGAAGAATAAGGGGTGACAGATTCCAAGTAAGACCAAAACCCAACAAGGCAAACAACATTAAATCTTGAGGCTAGAGAATAATCTTCTTAGACACCATGTTCTGGATTCTGGACACACTGGGACAGGGGTTAAACCTCCAAGTCTCTTGGCAGCCTTGTGTCCATGGTTTTGCTGGACACTACACACACTAAAGTGCTCACAGGTTGGAGTCAGGTGCCTGTGGCTCTCTTAGGCGGGTGTTGCACACTGGTGGCTCCACAGGTCTGGAGTCTTGGGGACAGCCCTGTTCCCATGGCTCCACTGAGCCCTGCCTTAGAGGCAGCTTTCTGCAGTGGCCCTCCCCTCTTAACTCCAATAAGCATCTCTCTAGTGGGGGCTCTCTTTGGCACCCCTGCTCCTGTGACAGTTCTCTGTCTAGGCTCCGCAGGTCTCTAAGGCATCCTTTGAAATCTAACTGGAGGCAGCCATACCTTTACAGCACTTGCATTCTGCTAGCCTGCAGAATTAACACCACATGGATGCCATTAAGGCTTATGACCTGTACCTTACAGAGAGGTATTCCAAGCCACATGTTCCTGGTTAAACCACAACCGGGGCAGGTGAGAAGGACTGCACAAGAATGCTGGGAGCAGACACTTTTAAGATGGCCTAAGTGAACTCCTATATTCCATGGGAATCCTGGGTTCTTTCCTGGAAACCATTCTGCCCTCAAGGCCCTGTCACTCTGGCTTGTTATGGGCTTGGTAGCCTCAAAGATCTCCAGAATGCCTTCAGGGTCATTCTCCCATTCATATTCTTGATGAATAGCACCTGGCTTCCTCCTGTCTCTACTAATCTCCTCATCAAATGGTTGCTTGGCCACACCCTTGGTGTTCTCTCCTGAACACACTTATTTTCATTCTTTACATGGCAGGCTGAACATTTTTCAAATCTTTAACTTCTACTTCCCTTTTAATGATAAATTCTGTCTTTAAATCATTTCTCTCTTCTCACATTTTCTCATCTTCTCCCATTTTTATAAGCAGTTAAAAGAAGCCATGCACCGCCCTGAATATTTTGCTGCCTAGAAATTTCTTCTGCCACATATCCTAGTTTATCACTCTTAAATTCTGACTTCCACAAAGTATAGGACTTGGACGTAATTCAGTTCTTGGCCATGTGGTAACAAGGATGGCCATTCCCCCAGTTTCCAATACCTTGTTTTAATTTCTAAGAACTCATCAAAATAGCCTTTTCTGTCCATATTTCCACCAGCATTCTGATCAGAACCACTTAAATAATCACTAAGAAGATCAAGGATCTTTTTTCTTCTGAGTGTTCACCAGAATCACCCTTAGTGCTCTGTTCATGGCAATACAGCCTTTTTTTTTTTTTTCAGTATTTACTTTAAGACTGTTCCAGTCTCTACCCATAACCCAGTTTCAAAGCCACTTCCATATTTCCAGGTATTTATTATAGCACTCACCCCACTTCTCACTACCAATGTCTGCCTCAGTCTGTGCTGTAATAGGCGATAACCTAATATCTAAGACTGGACAATTTATAAACAACAGAAATTTATTTTTCACAGGTCTGGAAGCTGAAGAGGCCAAGATTGGAGCACCAGAAGATTCATGTCTCGTGAGGCCTTGCTCTCAGCTGCAATGTGATGACTTCTTGCTGCACCCTCACATGGTGGTAGGGCAATGGAGCTCCCTTCAACCTCTTATATAAGGTCACTGATTCCATCCATGAGAGCTCTGCCCTCATGACTGAATCACCTCCTAAAGACCCACTACTTAATGCTGTTGCACTGGAGATTAAGTTTCAACATGAATTTTGGAGGAGGCACAAACATTCAAATCATAGCCTTTCACCCCTTGCTCACTAAAATTCAAGTCCTTCTTCCATACGAAATGCATTCATTCCATCCCAATAGCCCCCAAGTCTTAACTTGTTCCAGTATCAACTTAAAAGTCTAAAGAGTCTCCTCTAAATCAGATATGGGTGACACTCGAGGTATGATTCATCCTGAGTCAAATTCCCCCTCCTGCTGTGAGTCTGTGAAGTCAAAAAAATTTGCTTGCAAAACACAATGCTTAGACAGGCATAGAACAGACATTCCCATTCCAAAGGGAGAAATAGAAAACAAGAAAAAGTAACAGATGCCAACCAAACCCAAAATCCATCAGGACAAACATTAAATCTTAAGTGTCCAGAATAATCTTCTTTAACTACACGCCCCACCTGCTGGACACACTGGGGGTACAGTTGGACCCCCAAAGTTCTGGTAAGCCCTGCCCTTATGGCTTTGCTTGGTGCCACCCATGCAGTAGCTCTCACACACTGGAGTCATGTGCCTGTGGCTTTTCCAGGCTGGCCTGCATGATGGTAACACTAGAGTTCTGGGGTCTCAGGGGTGCCCCACTCCTATGACTCCACTAGAGATTGCCCTGGTGGGAGCTCTCTGCAGTGGCTCCACACTTGCAGCAATTCTCTGCCTAGGCCCCAAGTATCTCCAGGACATCCTTTGAAATCTAGGTGGACATAGCCATGCCCCCAAGCTCTTGCAGTCTTTGTGCCTGTAAGAGTTAGCACCACGTGGATGCTGCCAGGGTTTACCACTTGTGCCCTCCAGAGGTGTGGCCATAGCTGACCACCCTGCACATGGGCCTACTGGAGCCACATGTGGGGCACCAGAGGAGCTCTACACTGGAACGTGGGTGACAGGAACTTAAGGTGGCCCTAGGCAGGAGTCTCGAGGTCACATGGGCACTTCCATCTGGGCTCTTCCATTGGAACCTATTCTGCCCTCAAGGCTCTGGCACTCTGGGCCTGTGATGGGAGTGGCAGCCCCAAAGATCTCCAAAATGCCTTCAGCGTCATTCTTCCATTGTCTTGATGAATAGCACATGGCTTCCTTCATTCATGCTAATCTCCTCATCAAATGATCTTTTGGCCACACCCTTGGTTTTCTCTGCCAGGCATACTGTCTTATTCTTTACTACCTGGCCAGGATGAGAGTTTTCCAAATCGTTATGTTCTGTCTTCTTTGTGGTTAAAATTCTGTCTTCAATTTGCTTCTCTCTTCTCACATTTTACTATAAGCAGTTAAGAGAAGTCAAGCTGCATCCTCAACACTTTGCTTAGAGATTTCATCCACCAAATATCCTAATTCATCACTCTTAAGTTCTGTTTTCCACAAAACACTAGGACACAAATACAATTCAGCCAAGTTGTTTTTCGCTTTATAACAAGGATGGCTTTTACTCCATCTCCAGTATCATGTTTCTCATTTCCATCTAAGACTTCATCAGAATGGCCCTTACTGTTCATATTTCTACCAACATTCTGTTAATTATTTCTTAATCACTAAGAAGATTGAAGAATTCTCTACTGCCCACCTCTTCTTCTGAGCCCTCACCAAAATCACCCTTAATGTCCTGTTCATGACAATATAGTTTTTTTTCTAGTGTTCACTTCCAAACATTTCCAGCCTCTACCTGTTACCCAGTTCCAAAGCTACTTCCACATTTTCAGGTATTTATAGCAACATCCCATTTCTTACTACCAAATTCTGTTTTGGCCCTTTTGGGCTGCTATGACAAAATGCCTAAGACTGGGTAACTTATAAAGAACAGAAATTTATTTTTCACAGTTCTGGTGGCTGGGGAAGCCAAGATCAACGTGACAGCAGATTCAGTGACTGATAAGGGCTAGTACTCTGCTCCATAGATGGTGCCTTGTTGTTGTGTTCTCACATGGTGGAAGCAGCAGGGAGCTCCCTTTAACCTCTTCTATAAGGTCACTGAATCCATCCATGAGGACTCTGTCCTCATGACTTGATCACCTCCAAAGGGCCACACTATTTAACACTGCTGTATTGGAGATTAGGCTTCAATGTGAATTTTGGAAGGACACAAACCTTCAAACCATAGCAACTTCCAATCAATTTCCTTTTTTATCTAAGTTAGTTTATGATAGGGTTCTGTCACTTGCAATTGGAAGGATCCTGGTTGCCTGTGCTGGTTATCTTCATTTACTTGGCTATTCCCTCCATCTATAGTCCTCATTTTGTCCTGCATCCCCGAAAGCTAACTGCATGGATCACACCCATGGGTTCCCTTGCCCTCCTACTTCTAGTTGGGGTTCACCAGTGAGAGTCTCTAGCAGGAGATGCAGTAAGGGGAGAGTGAGGCTTAGGATTTATTGCCCTGACACTGCTCCATCCAGGCCCTGTGGATTTTGTGCAGGCCTCTCCTGAATGCACAGCTCCTGGCAGCAGCCTTGGAGACAGCAGCTGTCTCCCAGCCTTGGTAACTTCTCCCTTCCTCTGTCCCTTCCCACCAAGATGTGGAAATGGCTCCCTGCTGTGACTAGCCTAAAGTAGGGTACAGTCTTTTGTTGCTCTTTTTAAATCCTGCCAACACATTTGCAAATAGTACTTTTACTAAAATCACCTTAATTACTCAGTTAGAGAGTGTCACCTCCTTTTTCCCAGGATCCTGACTGCTACAAGCCCTCAGCTGACTGGTAGGTTGGGGGTTGTAGGGATGAATCTTTCCTAGACTAGGACTCTTGGGATCTAAATTATAAACAAACTGCTAAACATTCTGGATTATTCTGTTTTGAAACAATACCATCATCAACTGTTAGCCTACAGGTGACATGTTTAGCCCAGGATCTGCAAATCCATAGCTGAGGTACCAGCATTTCCCATTCCCATGTATTTGTATGAATTCATTAATGAAATTACAAGTCTGTCCACTGGGTCTTCAGCAGTCACCATCAGTCCACTGCTTGCCCTTCAAGTATTAACCCCAAAGTCCTGCACTTTTGTCCTGATATCTACTGTGCCCAAGACATGTCCTTGAAATACGGGGATGGCCAAGAATCCCAATGCTCCACTGGAGCCTCACTTCCAGCTGAGAATTTTAGAGCTAAGTCAGGGATCACTTGCCCTGGAAATGCCCAATCCTAACTTTTCTTGGGGCAATCTTTGGAGGCAGACTCCTTGCTCAGGCCCTTCATCACTGCCTGATTGCCTTGGTCACTCTGGCAATTTGTGCCATCTTAAACAGCCTTCCCAAGACTCAGATTACATGGGTAAGGCACTAGGACCCTTAATGAACATTGATGATGAACTTTGCAGACGTCTAGCTAGCCACAAAATTTCATAGTCAGCAACCACAGACTTCTGTACAGCTTTGAAGAAATCGTTATTTATTTATTTATTTTATTTTATTTTTGAGATGGAGTCTAGCTCTGTTGCCAAGGCTGGAGTGCAGTGGTGTGATCTCAGCTCACTGCAACCTCTGCCTCCCAGGTTCAAGTGATTCTCCTGCCTCAGCCTCCCGAGTAGCTGGGATTACAGGCATGTGCCACTGCACCCAGCTAATTTTTGTATTTTTTAGTAGAGATGGGGTTTGGCCAAGTTGGCCAGGCTGGTCTTGAACTCCTGACCTCAGGTGATCTGCCCAGCTCAGCCTCCCAAAGTGCTGGGATTACAGGCATGAGCCACCGCACCCAGCCATATTCTCTTTAAAACCACACTTACCCAAACACAGTGTACTTCCATAGGTGTATTAGTTTCCTAGGACTGCCATAACCAGGTACCACAGACCAGGTGGCTTAAGAAAATAGAGTTGTATTGTCTCACAGTTCTGCAGGCTACAGGTTGAAATCAAGGCATCAGCAGAGCCATGCTCCCTCTGACACCTCTGAGGAGGATTATTCTTGCCTCTTTTCAGCTTCTGGTGGCCTCAGGCATTTCTTGGCTTGTGACGGTGCAACTCCAACCTCTGCTTCCAGCTTCATATGGCTGTCTTCTTCTGTGCATCTCTGTCTCTTCACATGGCATTCTTTGTTATAATGACAAAAATTATATTGGATTCAGGGCCCACACTACTCCAGCAGGACCTCAGCTTAACTCATCACATCTGCAATTACCCTATTTCCAAATAAGGTCACATTCTGAGGTACCGAGTGTGAGAACGTTGACATATCTTTTTTGAGCTATACGGTTCAACCCACAACGATAGGGGGATGCAAGTTTGGCCACAATTCTGCAAAATATTAACCAAAAGTCCAAAACTTTTTCTCTGATTCAAAAAGGCAACAGTGGCAGGCAAACAAAAGTTATGTTAGTGTAAGGATAATCTTGAATCTGTTCTCATTTATTTCTAAAATATATCCTGGGTTTTACTAACTCGCAACTGACAAACACAATGGTTTGTGATAGAAAAAGGCACTACCCAGAGACTTGTTTTCAAGGCTGACTTTCCCCCTTACCAATAGTTGATATTTGAGGAAGATACTTGGTTCTTCAGTTTCTGTTTTCTCATATTTAAAAAGAAGGATTAGTACCTAGTTCATTTATGTTACAGACCATTTGAGATGATAAATAAGATTAAAAAAATAAAAGCACTAGGTAAGCTGTAGCATAACACAAAGGCAAGTGGTTATCATCATTAACATTAACTGTTTATTGACTATAGTCAATTCATTAAAGATATTACTAAATTAATACACACAAATTCTGATTTATAACTCTGGAAAGTATATGTGACCTAAATGGTATGCTCTAAGTTAGAAAGATAAATAGTATGATACAGATTTTTCTTTTTTATATAAAAAGGCTAGGGTTAATTTATTGTCATCATAGAACAAATGCTTGAATAGTAAAGTAATATATTAAGTTAAAACAATATTAAGTCTTTAACTAACTTTTTTTCTTACCTTTGAGGAATTATTTCTCAGTGTAAACAATAAAGTTAATGAAAGAGACAAAAACCAGTCTCCAGGGGAAAAAAGCAAACAGGATTTTAAAATATATTAATAATCATAAAAATTAAGCAAAGTCAGAATGGGATATTTGTTAATTATGATTTTTATTTTATTTTATTTATTTATTTATTTATTTGATGGAGTCTTGCTGTGTTGCTAGACTGGAGTGCAGTGGCGCAATCTCAGCTCACTGCAGCCTCCGCCTCCCGAGTTCAAGCTATTCCCCTGCCTCAGCCTCCCGAGTAGCTGGGACTATAGGCACGCGCCTTCACACCCAGCTAATTTTTTTGTTTTGTTTTGTATTTTAGTAGAGATGGGGTTTCACCCTGTTGGCTAGGGTGGTCTCAATCTCCTGACCTCGTATTGGCCCACCTCAGCCTCCCCAAGTGCTGGGATTACAGGCGTGAGCCACCACACCTGGGCTGTTAATTCTGATTTTTTAAATACTATCCAATCATGGTATACTTATTTCCATACTTGTATCAAGGCTCTGAATTCAGTAAATACCACTTGAAACATTGGCTTTTTCTTTCAAAATTGATTTATGCTTTAGAAAGAACACACCAAGGGAAAGCTACAAACAGGCCATGCAGCTACTTACAATTTAAGGAACTGGAGATTTGGGTAACTTGCCTAGATATTTAAATTGCTTTTAAATTTTAAAAATACTTTTTATAGGCCAGGCATGGTGGCTCACACCTGTAATCCCAGCACTTTGAAAGGCTGAGGTGGGCGGATCACCTGAGGTCAGGAGTTTGAGACCAGCCTGGCCGACATGGCAAAACCCCATTTCTACTAAAAACACAAAAATTAGCTGGGCGTGGTGGTGATCACCTGTAATCCCAGCTACTCGGGATGCTGAGGCAGGAGAATCGCTTGAACCTGGGAGGCGGAGGTTGCAGTAGCTGAGATCACGCCATTGCACTCCAGTCTTGGCAACAGAGCGAGACTCCATCTGAAAGAAAAAAAAAATTATATATGTGTATATATATACACACACACACACACACGTATATATATATACACACACACATATGTGTATATATATACACACACACATATTGTATAAGGATTTTTAAAGTAAAGATTAATTTTTCTTCTTTTACATAAAGATATAGATTTAGTAAAGAAAATATAATTAACAATCTTTACTAAACAAAAATTAGTATTGTACTTAAAAGACAGCATGAAGGATTTAGATTTTTCAATTACGAATCCAAAGCTTATAAAAAGTATGAGTCGCTTGAATGTATTCTGATGGCCAGTCCTGTGGGTCAATGGGCTGAGCAACTAGTCAGGGCCTGAAAGGGGTCTTGTCCAAAAAGCCTGTACAAAACTACCTAGATTTACTCTTCTTCCGGATTAAGTTACCATGTGTCAGATGGTCCCTGTTAATATACAATAGACACCAGGAGAGTCACACCTTGTCTTTAATTCTGTAAGGTAGTATTCATTCTTGACACTTCTAGCATATCTCCATGTCCTGTGGATTCTAACTTCTAGATAAATTCAGAACATACCAATTTGTTCCCATCTCCACTGTCTCTAACATTGTGGCCTCTCACTGGACCACTGTATTATCCTAGCAGGTCATGTCTCCACTCTTGCCCTAGCCTTGCATTCTGCATCATGAGCCAGAATGTCTAAGGTGTATGTCATTCTCTCTAAGATACATTTTTTCCAGTGAATGTCAAGCTTATAATTCAATCCAAACTCAGAAGCAAGGCCTTTCATAATCTGGTCCTGGCTGCCTCTCCAGCTCTCTCTTGGTATTTGGCCTCCCTCCTCCTCACCTACCTATTACCTTAGCCATACGAGAAATAACAAACCATCACCAATAATAATGGCCTCTAGAGAGGCAGTAAAATCGCTGTCTTGACCATTACTAGCTTGGGATTCTATGCCAGTCTGTCTGACTCTCATCTACTTCTTGACCATGTTACTATATAGTCTCTCTGCTAGCTTCCATTATTATTCATTGTTATTAATAATAATGTTTATTATTTTTATTTTAAAAATACTCCCTTGTACAGAATTAAACTCATAGGTGATTTATAAAGTCTTTCTCAAGAATTTTGCCCTAAAACTTACATTAAGAGGAAAGAAGTTTTTCACTTACATCTCCAATAAAAAGAATAGGAAAAGCTATTCTATTTTTCTTCCCATAGGACTAGCCTTTTGAGTGCTTCAGTGAGAGATTTTATGCAGAATGGCAGCCAAGACAAAAAGACAATCTGAGAGCAGGCACATACATTTTAGAGGACAAAAGGAGGAAATTTCTTTATTAATCCTATCATTATATTTTTTCATTTTTACTTGATTGTTTTGTTTTGTGTTTTTTTTTTTTTTTTTTTTTTGAGACAGTGTCTCTCTCTGCCATCCAGGCTAGAGTGTAGTGGCACGATCTCCACTCACTGCAACTTCTGCCTCATGGGTTCAAGAGATTCTTGTGCCTCAGCCTCTTGAGTAACTGGGGCCACAGGTGCACACCACCATGCCTTGCTAATGTTTGTATTTTTTGTAGGGATGGTTTTGTCATGTTGGCCAGGCTGGTCTCGAACTCCTGGCCTCAAGTAATCTGCCCGCCTCAGCCTCCCAAAGTGCTAGGATTACAGGCCCATCATTATTTATTAGGGACTTAAAAAATCATAGGAAATAAAATACTCTGAGGGTTTTAAAAATCTTTTGGAGAAGCAAGAGCTTTAGAAAGACCCATATCTGCTTTATTTTGTGAGTCATTCTTTGAGGCCAAAATCTCACACGTGTCATAAAGAACCATTTTCCCGCTAAGAATGGGTGGCAACCCCATTAGCAGCATGCAGCCTGGCATAAGGCCTGCCTTCCCCTTTATAGGCAGGAAAGTGTGAATTAAATTACACCTGGAAAGTGTGAATTAAATTAGAAGATATTAAGTGTATCGAATAGCTTCCAATTTGGGCCAACCTGACTCTCCCTTCAGTCCTTCCCAATGGATAAATTCTTACCACTGGGCCAGGTGAGGTGGCTCATGCTGGTAATCCTAGCACTTTGGGAGGCTGAGGCAGGCGGATCACATGAGGTCAGGAGTTCGAGACAAGCCTGGCCAAAATGGTGAAACCCCATGTCTACTAAAAATACAAAAATTAGCTGGGTGTGCTTGTGCATACCTATAATCCCAGCTACTCAGGAGCCTGAAGCAGGAGAATCCCTTGAACCCAGGGGGCGGAGATTGCAGTGAACCGAGATCGCGCCACTGCACTCCAGCCTGGGTGACAGAGTGAGACTCCGTCTCAAAAAAAAAAAAAAAAAAAACAACTTCTTACCAGTGGAACATTGTGCCATTCTGTGCTTTCCTTTGATATGATCTCTAGTGGCCATGGGGGTGATGTTGATGGCTTGTTTGCACTTGCCTTAGGGGCTAGGTGGAGGAAATTGGACACAATAATTAATTCATATTCAATGCCCAAGGGTGCATCAAGAAACCTGAACTTGAATCTCAGGTTGCAAAAATGCAATTCAAAGAGAACATTATATTCCTTCTCCCCTGGCATTTTGCTGATAAAATTATCAAGCTCAATGGAAGATTACCCCCTACTATATTACATTCACTTTAAACATCCTCCGATATAAGGAGCAGCAAAACTACAAGTAAAATGATATTACCAATGTACTTCCTTGATTTAAAATACTACCAGCACAAATGCAACTTGAACATTTAAAATGATATTTGGGGGAAAAAATGGATCCTACGTCTGTTGATGACTCCTATAATAAAAACACTTTCTATGGTGCAACTGTGGGTGTTTTTTTTCTTACGTGAGCAATTTTATAATGGAAAAACACTGTGACCTTAACCTTATGAAAAGTTGAAAAATACAGACACACTTTATGTTGAACATAAACAAAAATATCTAACTACCAGGCTTATTTCCTGGCCAGTAAGCATTTGATGTGTTTATGAAGCCTTGTAAAGTATTACAGCAGCTGTGACTGCATGGAAAGACTCTTTGGGCAGGTTGGAGCATGACCTCCATCTTAGGCAGTGTTGTCATCAGCTCTCAGAGGGATACTGACTTTTTACAGTGGCCTATAACATCATCCCTCCTCTCTTCTTTCTTTATATATATATTTAAGTTGTAAAGATAATATATGTTCTTTTTTAATTTGGACAAATAGAAACAATATTTTTTAAATAATTTTTTATTGATTCATTACTTCTCACATCCATTGTTAATATCCTGGTGTATAATCTTACTACTTATTCGTATGCATTGATTAAGGTTGTGTAATCAGACGGGGCATACAATTCTGGCTTCTACTTTTTTTTCGACATAGTATCATCACTTCTGTTTCATTTTATTTTTTATGACATTGTCTCACTCTGTTGCCCAGGCTGGAGTGTAGTGGCCCAATCTCAGCGCAGTGCAGCCTCTGCCTCCAGGGTTCAAGTGATTCTCCTGCCTCAGCTTCCTGAGTAGCTGGGACTACAGGCATGCACCACCATGCCTGGGTAATTTTTTGTATTTTTAGTAGAGACAGGGTTTCACCATGTTGGCCAGGCTGGCCTTGAACTCCTGACTTTAGGTGATCCACCCCTAGTGGCCTCCCAAAATTCTGGGATTACAGGCATGAGCCACTGTACCCGTCCAATTTTTATTTTTTCATTTTTTATTTGAGAGAGGATCTTACTCTGTCACTCAGATTGGAGTCTAGTGGTGCAATCATGATTCACTGCAGCCTCGACCTCCTGGACTCAAGCAATCTTCCCATCTCAGGCCCCCAAGTAACTGGGTCTACAGATGCATGCTACCATGTTCAGCTACTTTTTAAATTTTTTGTAGAGATGAGGTCTCACTGTATTGCCCAGGCTAGTCTCGAACTCCTGGGCTCAAATGATCCTATTGCTCCAGCCTTCCAAAATGTTGGGATTACAGGTGTGTAATCCCTGTAATTGTAAGTGTAAGCCACTGTGCCCAGACACTTCTGTTCATTTTTAAGGCTATTTTAATGACTGCATACCATTACATGAAGTGTTGGTAGCATAGCTTGCTTAACTACCAGCTATTTAGTTTCTGCCCCCTCTCTAACACAGACACTTTCTTCTGCCATTGTAAACAATATTGTAAAGATCACTTTTGTGCAAGAATAAGAGCAACTTCCAAAAGTATAACAGGTCAAAATGTGTTAATATTTATGGTCACCATACCAAATTACTTTCCCAAAGGGCTCTATTATTTTATTTGTACACTAGTTATGTGCAGAGTACCCAGCTAGTTTGCCACACCCTTCATTGCCACTGTATAGTGTGATATTTTTAATGATGTCTTCAATTTAATAGATTGCTATGGTAGCTCAGGGTTATGATTTCTATCTGACTACAAGCAAAGTCATTTTTCCCATAATTTCATATTTCTTCTCTTATAAATGGTCTTGTTGTGCCCTTTCCTACATTGTCTTAATTTTTTTTTAATTGATTTGTGTGACTTTTTTTAAATTTTTTTTGAGACGAAGTCTGGCTCTGTCACCCAAGCTGGAGTACAGTGGCACGATCTTGGCTCACCGCAACCTCACCCTCCTGTGTTCAAGCGATTCTTATGCCTCATCCTCCTGAATAGCTGGGATTACAGGCACACACCACCACACCCAGCTAAAATTTGTATTTTGAGTAGAGATGGGGTTTCACCATGTTGCCCAGGCTGGTCTTGAACTCCTGACCTCAAGTGATCCACCCACCTTGGCCTCCCAAAGTGCTGGGATTATAAGCATGAGTCACTGCGATGGGCTAATTTGTGTGAGTTCTTAATATTTGACGCTTTGGTCTCCTATTTGCTGTAAATGTTTATTTTCCTTTTAAGCTCATACACACAGAATTCTAAAATTTTACTGTAATCAAATCCGTGTGTTTTCTTTTATTGACTTCTGTTGCTTCTATCCTTAAGAAACTCTTCCAATGCATAAAATGAATAAATTCAGTTCCACTTTCTTCTAGATTTTCTGTTTTAAAGTGTTTAACTTTGTAAATTCTCTGAAAATGATTTTCATAATGTTGTGTAGGTCTAAACTGTTTTTCCAATTGCTAGCCAATAATCTCATTCACTTGCCAAATATTTATAGTGTTATATAGTATAGATGTAATTCTTTCATTTGAGGGTAAATCTGTTCTGTTTCATTGAGCTATCTATTTAAGACTTATAGCTGAACTGATTGTGGCTTTTTAATATACAGGCACAGCCCCTATGTCTTTGTAGATAATTTTTTTTTTTTTACTAGAATACTTCTTGGATTATACTTACCAACTTCATCAAACATACTTATTCTAGCACACTTTTTAAATCACTGCTTATATAGGAAAATTATATAATTTTCCCTAAAATTCAATACCTTATTTTAAACAAAACTATGGATGAAATAAATCTTAATAAAGAATAATAAGAATAAAGAATAGTCTTGAGTCAAACAAAATTGGTAGAATATCATACTCATATCATGTCATCATGTGTAGACCATTTTGAAAAGCACATCAAGTGACAGCAAGTGGGATTGTGGCTGAGATATTGCACACAAAGCAATAGTTTGTTAATAACCATATTAAGTATTTGGTGATCAGAGAGTGATGTTTTAAATGTTTTACATACTAGCATGATGTTTTGATATATGGGCATTTGACTGTGTTTTGGTTCCAGGTTATAGAAATTGATTAGGTGCTCTAGTTTGATATGCCAAGCATATACTTTCTTTCATTTAAAATAATGGAGGGAAGCTGGGCATGGTGGCTCACGCCTGTAATCTCAGCACTCTGGGAAGCCAAGGTGGGTGGATCACCTGAGGTCAGGAGTTTGAGACCAGCCTGGACAATATGGTGAAATCTCATCTCCACTAAAAATATAAAAATTAGCTGGACCTGGTGGCATGCGCCTGTAATCCTAGCTACTCAGGAGGCTGAGGCAGAAGAATCACTTGAACCTGGGAGGTGGAGGTTGCAGTGAGCCAAGATTGCGCCACTGCACTCCAGCCTGGGAGACAGAGTGAGACTCTGTCTCCAGTAAGTAAGTAAGTAAGTAAATAAATAAATAAATAGGGAAAAATAATAAGAAATAGGCTCTCAAGGAGTATTTTTGGGGGGGCAGTAAGTCTGATGATCAAACACAAATTATTGACTTAAGTGGGAGAAACCTGTTCTTTATTATCTTGTGGGATTAGAACTGCCATAACATTAATATTCTTTTCTATCACTTGAACCCAGGAGATGAAGGTTGCAGTGAGCCTAGAAAGTGCCACTGCCCTCCAGCCTGGGTGACAGACTGAGACTCTGTCTCAAAACAAAACAAAACAATTCTTTTCTATAATATTCTTTTTCTTTTTAAACTTGTAAACTGAACTATTGAGAATAAGTTACTTACATGAAGCTCCAAAACTTCCGAATACTTTCATGTATCATTTCTATAAACAAAGCCATTTCTACATAACCACAATACAACCACCAAAATAGGCAAGTAATGCTAATGCACTCCTCTAAACAAACCATAAATGCCCACATTTTGCCCAGCGTTCTAATAATGCTCTTTCTAGTCGAAGGATCCAGTCAGAATCACATGTTGAATTTTTGTTGTCACATCTCTTTAGTCTCCTTCAAACTGGAAGAATTTCTTAGTGTGTCCTTGTCCTTTGTGACCTTGACACTTTTGAAGAATGTCCCTCGGTTTGGGTTCATCTGATGTTTTCTTATAATTAGGTTCAGGTTTTCGTTTTTGGCAGAAATGTCACAGAAGTGTTGCTGTGTTCCTCATCATATTCCGTTACACAGAAATCCTAAAAGTTAATTGGTTTCATCCTCCAATGTGTAAAGAAATGAAAGTAAACAAATTCCCTAAAACTGGACAGCACAATCAATATTTCTCCACTTTGTTCTTGGTTGGCAGTAAATCAAATAGAAGGCTGTTGTATCACTATTAAAGTTAGCTCTCACTATTTAAGAAACCGCTTTAAAACTTACAGCTTAACAATAACCATTTTTCAGTTCATGGTTCTGTGGGTTGGCAATTTAGGCTGGGTCCAACGGGGCGGGTTCTTCTAGGCTGCTGGGCTCAGCTGACCTCAGCTTGGCTTGCTCATAAATTTGTGGTCAGCCAGGGAGGCAGCTGGGATAACTCATGTCCTCAGCCTCCAAAGCTTCCAAGAGAAAGAGCAGAAGGACACGAGCCTCCTGAGGCCCAGGCTCAAAATGGAGACATCACTTCTGCTGCATTCTATTGGCCAGAAGTCATGAGGTCAGACAAACTCCAATTTTGTATAACCAACAATTTTCGTGACAGGAAGAGCAAGTGCTTTTGATTAAATAGTGAATTCCAAGAAGTTGTT
This sequence comes from Macaca fascicularis, assembly GCF_037993035.2. Lineage (NCBI taxonomy): Eukaryota > Metazoa > Chordata > Mammalia > Primates > Cercopithecidae > Macaca > Macaca fascicularis. Next base: position 75,953,822 of record NC_088382.1, on the reverse strand, counting down.
CTGGTCATCTGTGGCTGTATAATCAGCTACCCTAAATGTACTGGCTCAAAACTGCCTGTTTATTTTGCTCAGGGGTTTTATGCATCATGCATTCTGAGTTTCTTGCTAATCCATGAGGCATCAGCTAGGACTGGAGAATCCACTTCCAAGATGACTCTCGCTCATGCATGATACATGGGTTCTCTATGGTTCTCTCTCTGCACGATGCCTCCTCCTCTGTGTGGCCGGGCATCTCATGGCATGGTAGTGTCAGTACAATCATACTTCTCAAGAGGTAGCTGGATCCCAAAACTGAGAGTTCCAAGGAACAGGAAGTGAAAGTTGCCAACTGCCTAAAACCTGGTTCAAGAAACTGGCACGACTTCACTTTGGCCATATTCAATTGATCAAAACAGCCATAGGATCTAACCAGATTTAAGCAGGGGAACACAAGCTTCCCACTTATCAATGGGAGAAATGTCAAAGAATTTGTGGCCATCTTTGATGTGCCACACTCTGCCCTGTGGTCACAAACAATACTCTCCCCACATGAAAATGTGCTAATCATCTTCTGCAGTCCCCCAAAGTCTCATCCCCTTACGTTATTAAGCTTAGGCTCAAGGTTCCAGATCTCAGATCCAGGTACAAATAAATCTTGGGTTTGGTTCCTCAAGTGCATGTCCTCTCAATCTGAAATCCTAGAAATAGAGAAATAAATTATCTTGCCCCAACTCTCTCTCTCTCTCTCTCTTTCTCTCTCTCTCTCTCTCTCTCACTCACACACACGCACACACACATAGATACACACACACTCCAACATACCATGATGGGTGGAAATGTGTAAACACGCCCTTTCTAAAAGGAGGAAAGCAAGAGGCTCAGGGCCGTTGCTGCTCCAGAACAACACTGACATCCAGACAGTGGATGCTGCCAGCTCCTGGATGCGGCCCCGGTCCTGAACCTTTGGTAGGATTCTCTGCTTCCTTTGGTTCTGACCTTTGGGGTCTTGGTTTGGTCCTATAAGTCAGTCCTCTTTTTCCTTAAGAAATAGCCTTTGTTTTATGTGGAATAAATTTGTCATTCTGAGTCCTGGCTGTACTAGTTTGGTGTGGAGTCCAAGGGCTTTTTTTTTTAAATTTGATATTGATTCTGACTTTTTCAAGTCCAAGGTGATATAATTTCTTTTAAAACATCATGGGCTTCTTGTGTATCAAATTATAATCTGTTGTGTTATATAAAAGTCATGGCCGCAAATCTTTTTGAGGTAGATTATTCTCTGCCCTGGGCCCTCTGCAAAGCTGCTTAAAAATGGGACAATATCCTTAAGATTATTAGAATCTTAAGGGGTCCCCAACCCCCAGGTCGCAGACCGGTACCAGTCATGGCCTGTTAGGAACCAGGCCACACAGCAGGAGGTGAGCAGCGGGTGAGCGCGCATTACCACCTGAGCTTCACCTCCTGTCAGATTAGCGGTGACGTTAGAATCTCATAGAAACACAAACCCTATTGTGAACTGCGCGTGCAAGGGATCTAGGTTATATGCTCCTTATGAGACTCTAACTAATGCTTGATGATCTGAAGTGAAACAGTTTCATCCAGAAAACATCCCCCAACCTCTAACCCCCTCCCAGCCCCAACCTCCTCCTTGAAAATACTGTCTTCCATGAAACTGATCGCTGGTGCCAAAGAGGCTGGGAACTGCTAGTTTAACAGATAGGCCTGTAAGGCACACTCTTAAAATCCTAGAAAATCTTTTGTCCGGCCAGACGCAGTGGCTCACACCTGTAATTCCAGCACTTTGGGAGGCCGAGGCAGGTGGATCACCTGAGTTTAGGAGTTAGAGACCAGCCTGGCCAATGTGGTGAAATCGTCTCTACTAAAAATGCAAAAATTACCTGGCTGTGGTGGTGGGCACCTGTAATCCCAGCTACTCAGGAGGCTGAGGTAGGAGAATTGCTTGAACTCAGGAGACGGAGGTTGCAGTGAGCCAAGATCGCACCACTGCACTCCAGTCTGGGTGACAAGAGCGAGACTCCATCTCAAAAACACAAAAAGAAAAAGAAAATATTTTGTCTAGCTGAAAGGGCCAACAAAGCATCAACTTAAATTTTTCGGAAGTCTTATCAAAGGGATTTACAGTTGCAGCTTCGATTTAACTTTTACCCTGAGTCTTTGTCTTATTGCCCTGGTTTTGATCTCTGCCTGGAGGCTATTTCTGGCTTTAAAAATGTTTTCTTAGGCTGGGTGCAGTGGCTCACACCTGTAATCCTATGTAATCCTAGCACTTTGGGATGTCAAGCACTGGGATTGGCCAGGAGTTTGATGCTAGCCTCAGCAACACAGCGAGACACCATCAGGAAAACATGAGAAATAGTCCTATTTGAAGCCAACAAGTCCTGGCTGCTATACATTTTCTCTAAATTCTGCCAAAAAATTTGAATAACTATTTCTTATCTTATTTCCCCCATCCTTACTTTATCATGTACAGATCAAAGAACCAGGTGACACTTTTAACATTCTATGTGGAAATCTACTTAGCAAAACCCATCAGTTTATTAGGCCTATATTTTATTTTCTAGAATCTCTCAGATGACAGTTTTGCTAAACCTGCTGCCACTGTACAATAAGTGTCATGTTCCTGCCGACCCACAATAATGACCTTCTGTCCTCCAGGCTTCATTAACACTTTCCTTGAGGCTTTTTCAGTCTCTGCCCACTGTCCATTCCCAAAACCAATACTATATATTGGCCAGGAGGGGTGGCTCATGCCTGTAATCCCAGCACTTTGGGAGGCCGAGGCAGGTGGATCATCTGAGGTCAGGAATTTGAGACAAGCCTGGCCAACATGGTGAAACCCTGTCTCTACAAAAAAATATGAAAACTAGCCAGGCATGGTGGTGGGTGCCTGTAATCCCACCTACTTGGGAGGCTGAGGCAGGAGAATTGCTTGAACCCAGGAGATGGAGGTTGCAGTGAGCCGACGTGGTGTCACTGCACTCCAGCCTTAGCAACAGAGTGAGACTCCATCTCAAAAAACAAACAAAAGAACAAAAAAACCATACTATATATTTTAGATTTTTGTGATGGCAGCACCCCTTTTCTAGTTGTCTATCTGTTCCTGTTATCTATTGCTGCCTAACACACTACCCATCATTTAGTGTCCCCAAGCAACTATATTATTTACCTAAAATTTTGGATTGGGAATTCATGATGACTGCAGCTGGGCAGCTTGTTTCTGATTCACGTGTTGTCAGCCCGAGTCACTGGGGCTGGGTATGGACTTCCCAGAGGGCTCCTATGTCTCACTCCTCTGTCCAGCATCTCAGTCTTCTTCGGTCTCTCTCTTGCTCCACATAATGTCTCATCCTCCATGGACTCTTCACATGGCCTTGGCTTCTCACAACATGGTACTCTCAGGGTAGTCATCCTACTCACATAGAAGCTGCCTTTCAATAGTTAGTGTTCCAGGTGATAGGAAGCAGAAGCTATCAGTTTCTTAAGGCCAGACACCGCCAGTGTCATTTCCACCAGATTCTATCCATCAGAGCAGTCGCAGAGACCACCCGAGTTCAAGTGGAAGAGACATAGACTCCATCTCACAATGGGAAAAGTGTCAAAGATTTTGTGACCATCTTTACTCCACCATAGAGGTGAATCTATGATTCTGTTCTCTTTAACAGATCAGGAGGTTTGGAATCAGAGCTCTGTCGATATAATTCGAAGCTCAAATCTAGCCTCTTTCACTGAGGTATTTATTATCTTGGTGCCACTTTCCTTCTCTTATTCTGTGTTTCTGCCTGTAAATATAATGGGTCATATTTCATAATCTAAGATTTGTGGCTACATTTATATTGGAATCATCCTGTAGGTCCATGTCATAAAATAAACCTGTCATTTAGCTAAGGTATCCATTTAAATTATGTTTATTGTGAGGCTACTGTGCCTAGTCAACTTGCCACCATCTATGTACAATTCATTTCTTTTCTTTTTGCAAGTTGGTTGGATTCTTTCTCACAGCACCTGAATTTTTCAAATAAGTCTCCAAAGTCTCACATCTCATAACTTCCAAACTTTCTTTTACCGAGCACAACAATCCTGGATTTTGTTAGTCAATCTTAGGTCAGATGATAATCTTTGTACCAGTGAGGTATGATTTGGAGCTGTCAAGTTTTATGATTGGTCCAAGTGGGTCCCTGTTTCCACTCATAAACCAATCCATTATGGCCAAGGTGTCATGTAAAGGAATAATAGGGCCCCAAAGTAGTCATAAGGAAGAGACAATGCAAGTTTCAAGGGGAGAAGAAGGTATGATATGGTTTCATGGGCAGATAGTTTCCCAAATTCCCAATAACCTTGGCATTTGATAAAAACTTCACAAATGTCTGCTTTTCACATCATGGTCCAAAAATACACTCTAAACATTATAGCTATGTCAACGGCTGTTAAGGCCTTGGCCATGGTTGCCCTGTCATATAAGACATTATTGCAATTACTGCATAACTAACTCCCTTCACCACGAAAACTCTTGTGGCTTCTTACCTCTCTGTCTTCACTCAGGGAATGTCAGCAAGCTATAGTAAAAGATCAGGCATTTGAGATCCTTCTCTGATAAGCTGACAAGGAAAAGCTGACTAGCTTATACCATCAGAGTTGTGGTGGCCTATCAGGCAAAAAATGAGAGCTTTTAGAAATTATGATCCATTATTGGTACAGAAATACACTCGCCATGCTGGGAAAAACTGTAAATTACAGTCAGATTCTACTATTTCAACAACAAACTTCTCACTTGCCACTTACTCAGGAAACATTTATGAAACCTCTACTAACCTTACTCTCTAGGAAGTTTCCTCATCCATTCTTACCTGTGATCACTGGCTCTGTCTTCCAGAAACATTTCTCCAAGAAATGTTTATATACAAATGTAAATATATATATATACACACACACACATACAGATGTAAATATATGTATATACACAAATGTAAATAAATATATATATATATATATATTTTTTTTTTTTTGATACAGGGTCTCTCTCTGTCACCCAAGCTGGAGTGTGGTGGTGCCGTCTTGGCTCACTGCAACCTCCGCCTGCTGAGCTCAAGCGAACCTCCCCCCTCGGCCCTCCAAGTAGCTGGGACTACAGGCTCGAGCCACCATCCTCAGCTAACTTTTGTATTTCTTGTAGAGATGGGGTTTCACTATGTTGGCCAGGCTGGTCTCGAACTCCTGAGCTTAAGCGATCCACCTGCCTTGGCCTCCCAAAGTACTAGGATTACAGGCCTAAGCCACCGTGCCTGGCCCGTGAATACATAATTTTAATGCAAAGTGATAACCTTAATGATAGATGTGTGGGTCAAACAAGAACATCTAATAATTCTGACAGCTTGCACAGACTTCTTTGAGATGAGACTTGAATTAAGTTTTTAAACAATTAGTAGGCAAAAAAGAGGAAGAAGGGTATTCCAGGAAAGTTTGACTCAAGAGAAGTATCATGCATTGAGCAAAAAACTTAAAATACTCTGGTGTTCCTGAAGCATAAGACAAAGGACATGAGCAGCAAGAAATGAGGCTGCAGAAGAAAACAGGAGCCACAGCGTGAAGAGCCCTGTCTAGTGGGTTAAAGAGACTTAATTCCTATCATACATAGAATGGGGAGCCCTTGCTGGATTTCAATGGACAGCAGCACAGCCTGATCTACATCTGTGCAGATCAGCCTGGGTTGATATACAGAGGAGAGATACGGTAGGTACTAATCATGACCAGTGCCAAGTTTAATGTATTTTACTGTAACTCACATAGTGCCGAGGCCCCACTGAGAGCAGTATCCATAAGAAGTTATGGTCTGAGAAAACGCCCAGGGGCCAGTGTAGCTGAACGTAATTCCAACCTTTATTCTTTAAATAGTTTTAAAGGGAATCTAACTGCCTATCATAACTTCTCATTCCCTTTGTTCTCAGTATCTCTCCCATCCCTCAGTTTCCCCAGTGTTTTCTCCTCATGCCACAATATCATCTCCCGACTAAAAATTGGGAAAGCGTGGTAGACACACAGCAGTCATTTACAATTCTAAAATCCCACTGAGCAAATGTCGTAAGGCCTCCTACTTACGGGTAGACATGTAACTTGATAACCTATTCCATTATCTTCCTTGATCACCTGAAGAGTTGGAGAATATTCCTTGGGGACTAGCTCGTTTCTTGGGAACCAGTCTCCTACTCATCAGAAGTAGGGACCTGTGGTGCTTTTTAAGTATTGAAAGTCATGGATTTTTTTTTCTTTTTTTTTGGTGGTGGGTAGGGGAACTTAAATAACAGAAATTTATTTTCTTGTAGTTCTGGAGGCTGTACATCTAAGGTCAAGGTATTAGCAGGTCTGGTTTCTCCTAAGACCTCTCTCCTTGACTTGTGCATGGCCACCTTCTTGCTGTGTCCTCATATGATCTTTCTCCTGTGTGCACTTTCATGACGTCTAAACTTCCTCTTCTTATAAGGACACAAGTCAGATTGAACTAGGGTTCACCCATAAGACCTCACTTAATATTAATTACCTTTTACATGTTTCTATCTCGAAATGCAGCCACATACTGAGATACGGCAGGTTAGGGCTTTAACATATGAATTTGGCAGGGCATTCAACCCATGATACTCTGCCCTTGGGCCCCCAAAATTCAAGTCTTCCTCACAAGCAAAATGCATTTACCCCCATCCCAGCAGCTCAAAGTTCTTAATCCATGCCAGCATAAACTCTAAGTCTCAAATTTCTTATAATTCAGATATGGGCAAGACTGCAGGTATGATTCATCCTAAGGCAAAACTCCGTTCCAGCTGTGAACCTGTGAAACCAGACAAGTTATCTACTTCCAAATTACACTGGTGGGACAGGCAGAGGATAGACAGAGGATAAGGGTAAACTGGAAAGAAGAAAGGGGTCATGGATCCCAAGCAAGTCCAAAACCTAGCAGGAAATCTCATTAAAATTTAAGGCTCAAGAATAATCCTCTTTGGCTGAATGCTCTGTCCTTTGGGCCCACCAGGACACACCCCCATCCTGGCAGCCCTGGGCAATGAGGGCCTGCCCCATGGAAACTGAAGAGGAGATGGTGTCTCCCCTGGATCTATATACCCTAGGATCTGGAGTGGGGGTGGCAGTCCTGATGATCTCTGAGTCACCTCAGTGTCATGCTTCCCTTTTCTTTAAGGATAATGGGTAATGCATTTTCCCAGCCAGATAGCTCCATTGTCCAGTCCTGCAGAATCCCAGAAGTACAACAGCCTTCCTTGACTTTGTCCCATTTCTGTCCCATTTAGTCCAAGCTGGCAGTATTTCTGCTGGTGTAACCCCATATCTTTTCCTGGCTTCTGCTAAAATTGCTGATTGGATCCATGAATCATACCCCAAATCTATGGAGCAATTGTCCAGCCACACCATTAGTGTTCTCTCCAAAATACACTTTTTCAAATCTTCGAGTTCTTCCTTATTACTTAACAACTTTTTCTTCAAATTACTTCTGTCTTCTTGTGTGTTACTGTAAGTTCCAAGGGGAAACAAGACTGCTCTTTCAACATTTTGCTTAGAAATCTTGTCAGCTAAATACTGAAGGTCATCATTTACAATTTCTAGTCTCCACAAAACACTAGAGCACAAACCAACATCTTTGCTACTTTATAACAAGGATCACTTTTCCTCCAGTTTCTAATAACATGTCCCTTATTCCCTCTGGTGCCTTATCAGAACCACCTTTAACATCAATATTTGTACCAACAAACTCTTCAAGGCAATCTAGGCTTTTTCTGGCATACACCTCAAAACTCTTCTAGTTTCCGTCCATTATGCAATCCCAAAGCCCCTGCTACACTCTTAGGTATTTGATACAGCAGTACCCAACTTCTCAGCACCAAATCCATATTAGTTTGCTAAGGCTGCCATAATAAAATACTGCAGGCTGGGTGGTTTAAACAGCACAAATTTATTTTCCCATAGTTCTGAAGACTGGAAGTCCAAGATCAATGTGTCAGCAGGTCTGGTTTATTCTGAGGCCTCTCTCCTTGACTTGCAAATGGCTGCCTTCTTGCTGTGTCCTAATGAGACAGAAAGGCTGGGCTCCAGGCCAACCCCCTTAAGCCTGGAACCACAGCCCTAAGTGAAAACAGCCGACCCCATTTTTCTGCCCAAATGTTGCCTTTTTGGCCTGCCACATCCCTATGCTGTGCCCATAAAAAGACCAGCTGGCAGAACAACACAAGCAGTTGAGCGTTGGGGATACAAGCAGCTGAGTATCAGGGATACAAATGAGTGGCTGAATTTCAGAGACTACAGTTAGATGTAGCTAACTTCAGACAATGTGGTTTCAGAGAAAGAGCACCTTCTTCCCGCACCATCCCCTTTCCAACTCCCCATTCCACTGAGAACCACATCCATCACCCAATACAATCCTCAGCATACACTACTCTTCCATCCATTCATGTGACCTGACTCTTTCTGGACAATGGACAAGAGCCCAGGTGCTGAGAGCGCAGGGGCTTGGACTCTGCTGCGAGGCCCACACAGAGCCTGCTCCTGCCAGAGAGAAGCGACTGGCTGGTTCCAGCGTTCATTCTCTCCAGTTCCCACACTCACTTGCTCACACACTCCTTCTTGTGAGGAGTGGCCAGAGGCAGGCTGAGTGAAACAAGCCACTCCAGTTCCCCTGCACAAAGGGGGTCAAGGTCAAGGGAAAAATCCCTTATTACTCATATGGTCTTTCCTCTGTGCACACACTTCCCTGATATCTTTATGTTGCAAATTTTACTATCCAAAAAATAGTCAAATTTTGGGTAATAAAATTTATGTTCCAAAGTTTTTCTTATAAGGACACTAGTCAGATTATGTTAGGACCCACTCATATGACTTTATTAATCTTAATTACTTCTTTAAAGGCCCTATCTCTGAATACAGTCATATTCTGAGATACTGGAGGTTAGGACATCAACATATGAATTTAGGAAGGATACAATTCAGCCCATAACATCATATAACCTCAGTTTGATAAGAACTGGGAAAAGGCTATAAATGAAGGAGACACTTTAAAAAATGGGATCCATGGGTTGGAGGCCATCTCCTTGTCAAGGAGTGTTTGGGTTCTAGAGGAAGTGTACTATTCCCTGGTGCTCAGAGTTTGAAATACTTGGAAATGAGATTATGGAGTGTTTACAGTTCTTGATAATGACGTAGTCTAAGATATTTCTGGGGAAATGAGACAGAGAGAAAAACCAGAACAGTGGGGAAAAGAGGTCAAAGGGACTGAGTGGCTAGAGTCACTGGAAAGACCACAGAGGTATATTTAAGAAAGAATCATGTAGAATATGGTGTATGAGCAGTAAATAAAATCATTGAGAAATCAGGACTAACATCTTAGGGATATACATGTGAGAGCAACAATGAAATGTATTCAGTGATCTAATTTGATGACATGAGATTCAAAACTGAGAGATTTTAGGGGTAAAGAAGAAAGAATTGTATGAAAGAAGCAATGAGAATTAAGAAAGATACTTGCATACCTACGGACTTGTGGAGGCCTGAGAGTTGTGAGAGAAATACACAGTTACTTCTGCAGAGAAATCAGTCCTCAGGGAAGAATTAGATTCTGTTTAGAACAAGAAGGTGTAGGGAATACTTGGGGAAGTGTAAAATGATGTGCAACTTTAATACGCAGAGTTTAGGAGTTGAGGAGGGGCGAAATGATAAGGCACAGTAGAGTTCTACTTGAAGTGTTTCAGAAACGGAAGAGGAGTTAAAGAGTTTCAGGGGTTGGGGATGGGTGGCTCAATGGGGGTGTAAATGCCATGGACTTCCGTGTGCAAAAGATGAGATTACTTGGTGTCTTAATCCATTCGGGCTGCTATTATAAAATACCATATACTGGGTAGCTTATAAACAACACAAACATATTTTGCACAGTGCTGGATGCTAGGAAGCCCACAATCAAGGTGCCAGCAGATTATGTCTGGTGAGGGCTGCTTCCTCATAGACAGCTGTCTTCTCACTCTAACCTCACAGGAAGAAGAGACAAGGGGTTCTCTCTAGATCTTTTTCAGAAGGGAACTAGTCTCATTCATGAGGGCTCCATTCCTATGATCTAATCACCTCCCAAAGGTCCTACCTCCTAATATCATCATCTTGAGGGTTAGAATTTCAACATATTAATTTCAGGGAAATACGAACAAACCATAGTACTTGAGTTTCTGGACTTTCCTATGATGACCAACACAAGCACATTAAAGAAACCCTTTAAATTAGCCTCAGTAGATTCAAGGCTGATTGTGGTGGCAAGGCTGGTGGTGTTGCAGGTTGAAGGGATGATTTCCATCACCCTTCCTAAACATTTGTTGATAGAGACAGAAATGTCTGGGAGAGGAAAGTCGTAGATTTTTAAAGTCCTGGTTCATGGTTTTTCAGATAGTAAAATTTAAAATTTAGTAGAATGTGTAGGTAAGGATATAATACAAACATAAAATTATGAATTCCTTGGGTCTAAGAACGAGGGTTTTAATATCTTTTCCTTAAGCTCTTTTATCCAATTTAAAGAGTTATTTAATCCATTCAGAGGTTTCCATGGTCAGGCCTTGATTTGATAATTTGTAGTAAGTAAACACAAATTTGATAATTTGTGTTTGAATCTTCTTTTAACTTTAAGTGAATTTCCTAATTTTATTTTTTGCCATTTGTGGTTAATAATAAGCAATAAGTCTCTGCCACACAAATTGTACAATTTGGGGACAATCTCTATTATTTCCTTTTATTCTTACTTTCAAATCCAACAATTCTCTTTTCAGCTGATTTCTTTTCTTGCAATTCCTCCATAAATGCAGCCAATGGCAACTAACACATGCTACTAAATGTTGTCATCCAACCTCTTTCCCTAAAACTGCAAGTGCATTACATACAACCTTCTAAGTTTTCAAAAGTGATTTACTCAATGTCTTACCACTACTTAAAGGGAATTGCTATCCTTTTAGTTGATAAGAATTTCCTTGCTACTCATTGCTTGCTCCTGTAGCTAATAGCACCGCATATTTCAGCACATTGTTACATCAGTATCTAATACCCTATATCAACATCTCTATTAGTTACCTTATGTTGCAGCAACAGAGAACCCTAAAGTCTGAGTGACTGAAAACAACAGAGGCTTACTTCTCATTCCTGCCTGTGCATCCGCTGAAGATCAGCTGTGCCTATACCACTCTCCTTAGGAAGCCAGGTGAAGAGAAATAAGCTCTATCTGTGCTTCCATGCTGACTGGGGCGTGTGCTGTCCAGCTGTCATTCACTAGGCATCTCTGGCTGTTGGATCCTTGAAAAGTGGCTATTCTGAACTGAGAGGTAATTGTAAAATACACACTAGATTTCAAAGACTTAATATGAATATAAAAGACTGTAAAATGTCTCACAAATAATTTTTAATATCAATTCCCTGTTGAAATGATATTTTGGATATATCGAGTTAAATAAAATATATTAAAATTAATTTTACTTTTTTCTCTTAACCTTTTTAATGAGACTACTAAAACATTTAAGATGACATATTTGCACTGTATTTCTGTCAGAGGATGCTGGCCTTGGCAGAGAAAAGGAAGTATGCCAAAGTCCACAATGGTTCTTAGAGTTTCCATTCCAAGGTAACACATATCACTTCTGCTAAAATTTATTTGTCCCAAACAACTCACACAGCCCTTCCTAACCTCTTCAGAGAGAAGTATAATTGAACCATATGCACTCAGGGGAACCAGAATAATTTCGTTTACAGCACTAGTGACAACCACACGTCCTTTCCTTAAAGAGTTTCACTAATCACACCCATGAAATAGATTTAATATTAAATGTCAGTAAAGACTGGACCACCATCAGTTTATCATTCCCCATCCTTGCCTTATTCTTTGCTGGCTGAACACAGGTCTCCCAAGCAGCTCTGAATGATGAACTAACATGAAGTAGACATTTCTAGGTCAGGAAAAAGAAACACTTTTACTAATCAATAGCAACCATGCGGTTGGGCACGACGGCTCACACCTGTAGTCCCAGCACTTTGGGAGGCCAAGGCGTGAGGATCACCTGAGGTCAGGAGTTCAAGACCAGCTTGGCCAACATGGTGAAACCCTGTCTCCACTAAAAATACAAAAATTAGCTGGGTGTGGTGGCACATGCCTGTAATGCCACCTACTTGGGAGGCTGAGGCAGGAGAATCACTTGAACCCTGGAGGTGGAGATTTCAGTGAGCCAAGATCATGCCATTGCACTCCAGCCTGGGCAACATGACAGTGAAACTCTATCTCACAAAAAAAAAAAAAAATAGTTAACCCTGCTTAGGAGCAGTGATACACACAAATGCTGACCCCTAGGAAAAAGCTGCAGAAGGCAGACCCTCTCAGTGGGGAGCAGAGATGGAGTAGATTTGGGTGAGTCAAAATGTCATGAAATACATAAATAAGGAGGGGACAGAGACGCAACCACAGGATCACAGGATCCAGGTATTTTAAGCAGTCATGAAGCAAAAAGCAGTTTTTGCATGTGCACACTATGTGTCAGCAGAGGAACTGTGGGGGTGGTGGCTTAGTACAAAGATAGGCCACAAGCTGGAGCTAGGGGAACAAAGCACATGCGGAAGTTATGGGTCTGGGTTGCACAGCAGGTTTGCAAACCTGATGAGGAGCCGGGAGCCCAGATGCATGAACAAATTGAGCTTCAGGGCAAAGTTGTGAATCACACCACTTGTATGAGCAGCACATACAATGATTGGTCAAGGAAAATAGTGGGAAGATGAGAAACATGTGGCCTTAAGAACTGCAGAGAAAGGCCAGAAAAGTGGCCTGATGCTGCACCGGAAGGAAAGGGGCCGGGCAAAATGAACTGAAGCAGAGGTGCAAAACACCAAAAGGAAACCTCAATGCTGTGGGTTATCTACAGCCTTAAAGAGGGCACTTCCTGTTTGCTTCTTTCTGGTACAGGAATTAGCTCCTGACATAGTCTGGGAGCGGTGGGAGGGAGCAGGTAAGAGGGGGAATCTGCCAGGAATGGGGAATATTCATACAGAGATAAGAGTTAACATAAAAGGAGTGGAGAATTACACAATGGGGTCTTTGAAACTCACACACCACACTGAAAAACATGTGGTGTCATTACAGGTGCATATTGGCTTCGGGACTCATTTTCCCTTTGGGATTCATTGTCAGTGGAGCATATGCTCATCAAAGAGTGATGCTGGTAAAATTCTCTTATTCCAGCCTTCCGTGTGATCCAGGCTATACACTGACAAACTAACTGCTAAGTCAAAAGAGAGCAGTCTGGAAACGTGATTCACCGCAAAGGCAAATCGTAGGACAGCAAATTGTCTTCTAAGACTTGACCAGGAGGGTAATCTCTCTGAAAGCTCATGCTGCAGTTTTGCTTGTTGGTTTAGTTGCTTGGCTGGGTGATGATGGCAGTATTGTTTAGGGTTTCTTCCTTCCTTCCTTTTGCAATGAAGATCATTCGGTGATCTTGAGGGTGGGTGGGAGGGGGGGAAGGAATCTTATCTGAAAGGTGTAGAAGATAAAGGCAGGGGGGCTGGGCTTTCTGAGAGTGTGACCACAGTTGGCCAACTTGCTGAGGGACCATCAGACTCCAAGTGAGAGGGCAGAGGTGAACTGTATCTTCTGCACATGAAGGCTAAAGAAGGAAGGACTAGGACATATGGTAAGACTTGAGGGGAGGAACTGGGGTGTAGGGCCTTCTGCCCTCCTATTTTTTTTTTTTTTTTTTTTTTTTACCACATCCTCCTAGGGACCTTCTCCATGCCTGCAGCTCTAAAGGCCATCTGTATGCTGATGGTTCTCAAATCCCTGCTTCTAGATGAGACCTATCTGCCCAGGTTTCAGGTGCGTATTCCAACTTCCCATTTAGATGGCTCCATTTGGCTGTCTCACAAATATCTAAAACTCAGCTCCAAAATGAAATGGATTCCCACTCACCCCTACAAATATACTCACCTCTCAGATTTTCCCGGATTACTAACTGACGCCACCATGGATCAGTCTCTTAAGCCAGAAACCTAACAGTCATGCTGATTCTTCTTTTTCTTACCCATCTAGTTGAACCCAACAGGAAGTCCTACTGATCACCCTCCAAAAGGATGGAGAAATCCTTCATTCCTCCCCGCAGCCACCACACCCAGGGGCAGCCTCCTGACTGGCTCCCCTGCTTCCTCTTCTGCCATCTACAACCCATTCTCCATACATTTTGCAGTAAGGGTGACCTTGGAATTTCAATTATTCCACGTTATTCTCTCACCTCAATGCCTTCATTTCTCACATGGATTTATATATGAGCTCCCTAAGGTCCTACATTCTGCTGCTGATCATGCCTCAATTCTTTTTTTTTTTTTTTTTTTAAGATAGGTTTTGTTTTGTTTTGTTTTGTTTTAACTAATCTTTTGTATTTTGGGTAGAGACAGGGTCTCACCATGTTGCCCAGGGTGATCTCAAACTCCTGAGCTCAAGTGATCTGCCTGCCTCAGCTTCTCAAAGTGCTGGGATTACAGGCATGAGCCACCATGCGTAGCCTATACCTCAATTCTTATCTTGTACCATTTCTCCCCCAGGCTCACTATGCTTCAGCTCCACTGATTTTCTTTCCATTCTTGTAAAATACCTACCTCAGGGAGTTTGTACAGACTATTTTTTCTAGCTGTAACACCCTTCCTTCAACTGTTTGCATTTATCTCATTCTTTTTGTTCTACTTTCTCATTTCTTTTGCTCTTACCTTTTGCTGTACCTCATGTCACCTCTTCAGAAAGGCCTTCCCTAAGTAGACACTTTCCCCAATTATTCTGTCTCTGCCTCTTGCTTATTCAAAGTTCAAATATTCAAAGCATATTTCACAATTTATAATAATGTTTTCATTTAATGTTTTCTTGTTTAAACCACTAGCCCCTAGCCAGAGCATTGCGTATGAAAGATGTTTTACAATTATTGTTTCGTCCATGCATGTTACACCTGAATTCCACCATCAATATTGCCTGAAACCCAACTGGTTGTCCAGAGTATGTCTGTTCAGTAGACTGAGGGTATGGCTGCTGTACAGGTCACCAAGCAAACTCCAGAAATTGTGCTGGACTAAAGGGGCTAAAGCGTTAGAGAAAATTGCCACATTGCATGAGTGGGAATATTTTTCAGTCTGTGCTTTAAGACTTCACCATCAGCCACTCACTCCTCTGCAAGCAGGATAGCCCCAAATGTGCTTTAGACTTTGCTCAATACACATCTGATCACTGCATAAGGACACTTCTCTGAAAACACAGCAGGATAGACGTAAATTCTAGAGGTCTGCTGGACACCTGGCAAGGTAGAGGATGAGTTTTTAAGTTGTCGTTGGTTCTAGCCTGGGACACATGGGACACCATGATCTTGAGTCAGAAGAAGCAGTAATTAGACTTTGCCAGTGGCCAGGTCCTATTCATCAGGTTGGCATAGAACTGATAAGACCTGCCTTCCTAAAGGGGCAACTTAAAGGAAGGAGGAGAGTCTGAAGGGTCAAGGATGGGTGAGGAAACATTACCCAAGGCAGTCTGAGAGTGTGGGGAGCCCAGAAACAGATGTAAAACTGCATTATGAGGAGAGTTAGGAAAGACAGGAACATGAGTCAAGTAGAAATGTTAAGCAGAAGCCAACCGTGGAAGGTGTGCGGTGGTCTGACTGGAAAGTCTCTCTGAGAGCTGCCACCACCTCCTACAGCAAAAGACCTGCTCTTGAATCACCCCGTCTGGTAGGGTGCCAGAAATTCCACCTGCTCTGCGCTGCTGAAGAACTGTATGCCTAAATGGCCATAAAATCTCCCTGCAGTATGAAGAATTTGAGAAGTTGCATCAGACTGTTGGCAAGGCACTCAGACAGAAACACATGTCAGGAGGGAAAGGGCAGAGACAAGCCGAGACAGGCCAGGCGGCGTTGTGGAAGGAACAGCCACTTGTGCACCAGGTGGAGTGTGTGCCCTAAGGGCCCGTGTCCCAAGCCTTGACTCTGTGAAATGACTCACCGAAGCCCATCCCACAACCCCGCAGTGGAAAGATACGCAGATCACAAGGTGATAGCGAGCACTTCCACTGTATTACATTAGGTACTCCAGGCTTTTATATTAATGCCCAGGATTTATATAGAGAGAGAACCAATTAGTTTGTTCACCTTCTGTTGTAGATACAGAAAGCCAAATTGAGGATAGGAAATTTCAGGCATGAATTAATTCAGTGGCTGAAAGCTCCCCGTCAAAGGCCAATCCCTTGCCCCACATTGGGTCCGACTCTGTTCTCAGGTTCTCTCCATGTCCAGGCTCTCCTCCTTTGTCTTTCTAATAAGAGAAAGAGCTTCTAAACCTCAGTAGTTCTGGCAAAGATCTCAAGACAGGCTCTGTTTGGACTGATTTAGTCATGTCCCTGTCTCCAAACCAATCACTATGACTGGGTCTTGGGAATACACGGATTGTCCAGGACCTGGGTGGTGGGGGAGAAGGCTCAGTCCCACCTGAACCACATGGACCAAGGGGAAGAGAGTAGCAAATTTCCCAAGGAAACAGAAAAATATCATTAGCTGTAAGAAGGAGGAATGGAGGCTGGAAAAGCAAAAGCAAAGGAGACTGGGATAATCAAGGTGGGTGTGAGTATGTGGAATCAACACTGAGACATAATCAGGAAAGTTGTGATACTGAGCCAAGTGGAATTGGATTGTGTGATGAATGAGAGGGGCAAGGAGTGGACCCAGAGTGCAATAAGCAGAAGGGTAACTAGGATTACTAAGGACATGGATCTATGAGCATGGCTTAGCCCGGGTGGCCCAGAAATCAGGGCCTGTGGCAAAACTTTAATTGCCGATGTTTTGTGGGGGAGTTGCAATCCCAGGGCAGCAAAAGTGAGGGGGAAAGGAAGTAAGGTTGGAAGGAACGGAGGCAAACACAAGTTGGGTCACTCCTTCGTAAAGAGACACTTTACAAAGTGTGTAAATAGCCTCATCTATAAAGGAGCCATCTCCAGATGCACTCCCTGAGCACCATACCGCAGAACGGTCCATTGTTGGGAGGGATGGAGAAGAGATTGATGTGCCATCTTCATTCATCAGTTTGTCCCACAGAGTTAACTCCCGCAAACTTCCATGATGTCATCTGGCCCCTTCAGTATGTGAAGACAGATGTGTTTAACCTGTGCCGTGGTGTTTCATCCAAGACTCTGGACATTGGCCTCAGGCTGTACAGTGTGAGACTGGCAGGGAGCAGACTTCAGGGGAGACGCAAGCAGTAAGGGCCCAGGAGGTGGCGAGGCCAAGCGGATCTGAGATGGCACATAGAATGTGTTCAACACAAGGTTCATGTTTTCTATTAGGGCTTTTCAAAAACAAATATTAGGCTGGGCATGGTGGCTCATACCTGTAATCCCAACACTTTGGAAGGTCGAGGCAGATGGATTACTTGAGGTCAGGAGTTTGAGACCAGCCTGGCCAACATGGTGAAACCCCATCTCCACCAAAAATACAAAAATTAGCCAAGCATGGTAGCATGTGCCTATAACCTCAGCTACTTGGAAGGCTGAGGCAGGAGAATCGCTTGAGCCCGGGAGGCAGACGCTGCAGTGAGCCAAGATTGTGACACCACACTCCAGCCTGGGAAACAGAGCAAGACCTTGTCTCAAAAAATAAAAAATAAAAATTAAAACAACTATTAATACTAGCCCAGCACTTGGCACAGTGTAGGCCCTTGATACACATTGGTTTGTGAATAAATGAATATGTGCAAGGCATTGTGCTAGGAACTTTGGATACAATAACAAGAAAAGCATAGATTTCAGACACATAGTCACTCAAAAGCTCTGGGGTCAGTTAGTTCATTTTGAGGGGAGCTCAGCTATGCTGAGGGCAGGCTGGACTTCGGAAACTTGCAATCCTAATTTGGGTTCCATGGTGTAATCACTTAAACATGGCCAGATAGTTGAATTTTGGGGGGTGCCTGAGAAGCAGAAAATTATTTGCAAGGCATTACATAATGAATATATGATATCTATATCTGTGGAGATACATATACGATATTGCAGATGGCATATCATTCACACCTTTTTGAGATTTTATTATTAAAAAGTTAAACCACAACCACTCACTCTTACGACAACTGTAGTTACACAGCACTTATATGCCCCAAGCCTTGTTCTGAGTGTTTTGCCTATGTTAACTCTTCATTTAATTGTCACAACACTTTTGAGATAGTGCATCACCCAACAGGTGGTCTTCTTAGACTCTACCAGATGTTCAGACTTACAAAGTGACCACAGGCCACCAGCCTGGTGAGAAGGATATAAGACAGGAAACATAGCTCACCCCAGGGCAACTCCAGACAGTTCCCTTCAATGGCAGTTTTGAAGTCGTCCAACAGCTCAGGTTCAGCGAAAAAAGATCCACAGGGGGTAAGTGCAGGATTTACTCTGGCCTAGAAGCCTCATTCTCCACCAGACCAGAGCAGTTTCAGGTTTCAGAAAAAGTGAGTGGAAAGTACAGAAATTTCCCATATAGCCCCAGCACACAGATTCCCCTGTTTTTATGTTAATGTCTTCCATTAGTGTGATATATTGTTTTACTTGATGAAACAATGTTAATAGATTATTATTAACTAAAAGTTCATGGTTTACAATAGGATTCTGCATGTTGTACATTCTACGGATTTTTAACAGATGTAACCAGTATTATAGTATACAGAAGAGTGTCACTGCCCTAAAAATTCCTTGTGCCACACCTATACATCCTTCTGATCCCCCTCCCTCAGCAACCACCTATCTTTTACTGTCTCTACAGTTTTGCATTTTCCAAAGTGTCATCTAGTTAGAATCATACAGCCTTTTCAGAATGGCTTCTCTCACTTAGTGATATGCATTTAATACCACTGCATGTCTTTTCGTGATGTGATAGCTCACTTCTTTTTAGTGCCGAATAATATTTTATTGTCAGGATGTACCATGGTTTATTTATCCACTCACCTATTACAGGACATCTTGGCTGCTGCCAAGTTTTGGCAACTATGAATAAAGCTGCTGTAAACATCTGTGTCCAGGTTTTTGTGTGGAGGTTTTGTGGAGTTTTCAACTCATTTGGGTAAATACAAGGGAGTATGATTGCTCGATTATACGTTAATCTCTCCTATAGAAATTGTTTCCTTTTCCTATTTATATATTTAAAAAGTTTTAAAAGTATGAAATGAGACACATATATATGAAGGACTTGTATAGGTACAGGTACAAGGATCCTGCAAAGCACAGGCCCAGTTACCAGGGTCACCATACTCATGGCAGCCCAAAGCAGGGCATCCCCAGTTCACTTCTAATTCCCCAAGTTCAGATGCAATTTACCAATTAGGACTCATTCTTATAATAAACAGTGATGCTAGTGATATAGTTAACACTTCTACTTTTTCCAGGCTACCAGGACAGAACTGCATAGTCAACCAATGTTCAAGTCTCCCAGAGGAATAACAGGTTTTGTTAAACCCTTTGTTTACAAATAGGTGCTTTCATTATCCCTATTTTTCCAATGAAGAAACTGATGCACAGACTGTCAGGTAACTTACCAAGATCACATAGTTCAAGATCACAGAACTAGACTCAGGCATTTGGCTCCAGGATCTATGCTCATAAGTGCCACATTGTACTGCCTCAAGCTTTATTTTCTTTTCTTACAACGGAGGTAGTGTTTATATAAATAGGTCCTGGATTAATACCCCTGGAATATTAAATGATAAACCTGTGGCCACTAAATTTGCTATAATGCTGATTTTATCTGAGGTCTTCTCTATTTCTGTGCCCTGGGGGAAATTTTTCAAAGCCCCTAATTTCCATGGGGTGGGGAAGTCCCCAGGATTTCTGGGAACTTATCCCCTCTCACCCAGTCCCCTGCACTAGAACTTACTGTCTCCACTTTCTTACAAAAATTCTGACGCAGAATTTGGCTGGTTTTTCATGAGATTTGATTTTCACGAGAAATCCAATCACCTCAAACTTTTTGTCAAATTTTTTGAGTGTTCATGGGATCATGGAGAGGAGTTACCCTGTGCAGTTTATAATATTCCACTGAACATGGCATTTCTTCATGTCCCTTGTTCTCTCTTTCCTCTCTCTCCCTTCTCCCTCAGCCCCACTCTAGTTGCAAACACATTTCTCCGTGTCTTCCTTCCTTCCTCAGAAGACCTACAGAGATTTATTTTTCTTCATAGGCTTTTCAAGGCTTTACCCACAAGAAAGGTGAGCTCCCCCACCCCCACCCCAAGAAGAATCTACTTACCATTTGCCATATAGCATTTTTCTTTCTCATTATACTGTGATAGAGTTAGCTGCTCAATAGTTAGCTCTAATAAGGTTCTTGGGGACTCTATCTGATACCAGCGATGTAATCATCAGAAATGTGTTACTAAATATCTTTGTTTAGTGTCTATTACATTCTTATTTTCTACTTTTAATTTTCCTTTCAGTGTGGCCAACTAAATGGTAGAGAGAGCAGTAGCAATTTTGTAATTGTTATTTAGCTGGTATCACACTTTTCTTGTAAACCTCAAACTCTGCAGCCCAAGAATCATTTTATCCGGTTGCTCTACTCTGTGTCATCGAATGCTCATTAAGTCTGGACATAAAGGAGCTTCATTTACAATACCTGTCTGTGTTAATATTTGGCCAAAGCTGCAGTTGACAAACAAACAGACTGAAACTTTCCTTCTCTCATCCTTTTACTAATATTTTCAAATTTCCCATGTTAGGTACTTTAGGTCAGAACTAAACCTTCCTGTAAGACCTTGTATTCACTAGGTTTTAGTTCAGTTCAACTCTGCAAGCATTCTGAATGCCTGTTCTTTGCAAGGCACCACGCTAGGTAATGAGAGAAGTGCCAAGATGACTGTTGGTTTGTCATTGACCTGAAGAAAGCCTATTAGGACAGGAAACATGAACCCAAATAACTAGATCATAAGGTAGAGTGTAACCACCCTAAGAGAAAGGCGCAGATCTTGTGTTATGGGATTTTAAGAGGAAAGAGTGATCACATCCAGTTGAGAAGATCAGGAGATAGCATTAGGTTTGTCTTTAACTACCAAGTAGAATCTTGGGAGACTGGAGTGATGAGGAGCATATTCAACAAAAGCAAGTGCCTAGAAGTGAGAAAATAAGGGATGCAGTGAGAGATCAGCAGGATGGGTGTGATAAGTGGGAAAGATAGGGCATATTTGAAGGATGCTGTCTGTAACCACGTGCAGTGTGGAAAATCTGCCTTAAAATAGTGAAAATAGTTGAGGCTGGAAAACCTTCCAGTCTTAAAGTTACAAGCAGTCTCACCCTCTGGGGTGAAGGCTAGAATTTACCATTGGAGCCAAACTGCTAAGTCAGTTTTTTACAAACATCGTTTCAATGGGCCTTTTAATTATGTAGGTGTAAGGGCAAGTACTCACTATTTTTCTTAAAGAAAGCCGAAATGCAGTGCAGTAACCCAAATGCAAATGCTCCAGACAGTCTATTTGGTAGTGTAAATTAGGAATGTCTTAAGCTCAATTATGTTCCTGCAGAGGTATAAATTTTTTCCCTCAATCTAGATTTAGAATTTATGTCTGAAAAATGCTGGTTGTTCTTGGGAGATGTGTTTATAGGTTCTTGTCCAGCATTTGTTTATAGGACATCAGGAATGAAAACAGGGCTACATTAGGGTTCATGTGAAAGACCATTCTGCGCTTCACCACATGCTGGAGAAAAGGCTGTAAAGGAATTGCATCTGGCTCGGGGCTGTGCTTCCAGGCTGCTTCTGGTTGTCCCACATTGCTGTTACATAAGACCGGACAGTCTAACTTTAGTCAGTGTGGTCTGGGAGGACTGGACTTGCTGAGTCACAGAAGCCTAATTCTTCAGAGGTAGGTTATCAGGTAGAGGGAGAAGAGTCTTTAGAGTTAGTCTTCCCGGGAAGAAAATCCTTCCAAACCAGGAAACGAAGTGGTCACTGGCTGGGGTAGAGAATGATGTTTTCCCCTCTCCAGGGCTGGGGATCTGTTGGATCCGAACCGTCTAGCATGGACATCGCGGGAGCACATGTGCTAGAGTGAGTCCACCCCTCTACATGGAGGCAGGCCAGTGTTAAGGCAGAAACCCCTCTATTTAAAGACTCTCAGATGGTGATTTAGGATGTGGGCTTGAAGAGTAGCAATGTTTAGCAGCAGTTTGACAGTGTTCTTTGTATTACACTTGTGTTAACCTCAAGCCCTGAAGTTTTATGTAAAAGCCACAGCCTGGCCTGAGGTGTGCCGCGGGGAATGAAGAAGCACCCATCTAATGGCCATGGGGCTGCAGTGCACTTTCTCTGAGGCATGAGAGGATTGAGCAGAGATAGCTGGATTTTCTTTTGCAATGGAGGAGCACAGTGGCCACCACGTGGAAAGCAGGGACAGCGCCAGAGAGAAGAACCAGAGAGACCTGCTCCAGATCGCACATGAGGCAGTGTCCAGGAACTCCACGAAAAACTTGGCAAAATACCCAGCCAAACCCAGCTGAAGGACATTCTACAGACATGCTGGTACCCCTCAGGAACATCCATTTCATCAAAGGAACAGAGAGGGTGAGGACTCTTCCAAGGACAAGGACATGAGAGGCATGACAACAAAATTGAAGGGTGTGATCCTGGACTGGTTCTTGGATCAAAAAAAAAATGCCCTAGAGGACATTTAATTATTGGGATAATTGGTGAAATTGTCAAATGAGGTGTATGTTGGGTAATAGAAATGTGTATTGCTGTTAAATTTCCTGAATTTGATTATTGAATTACGGTTATGTAAGAGAAAGTTACTGTCCTTAGGAGGCATTTAGAAGTATGATCAGGTATTTAGGAGTGAAACGTCAGGGTCATATTGTATGAAAGTTATTTTCAAATGGTTTAGCCAGAAAGTTAATAATGGTTGTGTGTGTGTGTGTGTGTGTGTGCATGTGTGTGTGTGTGTGTGCATGTGTGTGTGTGTGCGTGTAGAGAGACAGATAGGCAAATGTGGCACTAAAGAACAATAATTTCATGAGTAATGACTCAATGCATGATAATTTATTATCAAAAGTGTGACTTTGGTATAGAAAGTAGACTTTATTTACATGTATCAAATGGTACATCTTGGTAAGGCCTGCACCATACACATCATGTTTATAATCCTTAACATTCAGAGGCACTTTGATCATCAGGCATAGCATGTAATAATGCATCCCTTTTTCTCCATCTTATAATGGTGATTTAGATGTAGAGCTTTCTAATTGCTTGTTTTTTATGTTATGATGGAAAACGGATGGGTTGTTTGGCATGATTGCTTCACTTGCTACCCTGAAAATAAATTGACTTCAATCATTTTTGGTACCCCTAACACCTAGCCATGTCCTCCCAATGGTGGTTAACAAACAAATATACTGCATGGATTGAATAGCTGTATAAACAGCATGTAAAGGGGGCAATGAAGTACCACCACGTTAAGAGATACATAGCATGGGCATCTCCTGATGAGATCAGTGGACAGATGCCATCTAGAAACATCTTTCCACTTGTGTGCGGTAGTATCCTCTTTAATCTAGATTCACAGCTGACTTTAGACCTGGTTCCTCTATGACTTGGAGACACTCTAGTCTTATTCCTTCCTAGTAAGGGATCTCAGCAAATGACTCTCCTTCTGAGCACTCCTTGTTTTTGGCATTTGCTAAGTCCATTAGTTCAGTTACAACCCTGGAGTAGGTGAAAATTTTGACCTTCACCATCCAGTTTATTCCCTAAATCAGACTATCAAGTTAGAGACCACATTGAGTCATATGTCAAGCCTATTACAAATTATTGACCAAAACACAGAATTCTTGGCTGGAAAGAGAAAACTATCAAACTTTCCTGTTTGGGAATGTATCCAGTGGGAGACACATGTTGTAGGCAGAATAGGCAGAGTAGAATGGGTACATGTTAGCCAAAGCCAAAAAAGAGTATCTGTCCATTTTAGGGACTATAGACATCTTTTTGCTTTTCCTCCTGTTTTTGAGGTTGCCACAAATATGCACATAATTCAAAATTCCTTAAGTATCAGGGAGTATTTGTTAACTTACTCTCCTCCCAGTATTCTTACATTATTAAAATTACATCTTAAATACGATTTAGGGTTTTTTTTTAATTTTTAAATTTTTTTTAATTTTTACAGTCACATAGTAGGTACATTTTTATGGGGTACATGAGATACTTTGATATAGGCATACAATGTGTAATAATCACATCAGAGCAAATGAGGTATCTATCTAAGTATTTATTATTTCTTTGTGTTATAAGCATTCCAGTTACACTCTTTTAGTTATTTTATAATGTACAATAAGTTATTGTTGACTGTAGTTATCTTGTTGAATGAAGATCAAACACTAGATCTTTATTCATCCTATCTAACTATATTTTTTGTACCCATTAATTATTCCCTTTTCCCTCTCCCTCCCAAAATGTGATTTGATTAATGAATAAACAAATGAGACTCTAGACTAAGAAGTGCTCAGTTCTAAGTGTGTTACTCCAATGTATTATTGATTTAAATATGACCATCCATTTCTATAAAGGAAAAGATTAAGGGCAATAAGGGTAGTAATTCATATTCAGAGATGAATAATATGGCAGGCATAAATTCATATTGGTAAAAAGTTAATGGCTAAAAAGAAAAAACAGTCAGTCATTTTCTGTTTCACCTTGTGTTTTCTCCCTAGGTGGTGATTATCAGATTGTAAAAGCTAAAACAAAGGCTTTTGTTAAGCGTTGGATGAGAGAGAATTTTATGAGAACCCCTGGCTGCCAGAAACACTGACATTATTGAGCCACTATCTGAAATTGTTGTGAACAAGAAGATAAGTGTTGGGTGAGGGTGGGCAAATGGGAGATTGTGAGTAATAGGAAGACATTGTTAATACATTTATTCAACAAAAACTTATTGAGATCTTTCCTATAAAGAGAAATTAGACACGGTTCCCAGAGAAAGGAGACACTCAACAGATAATATAGTAAAAATTTGGAAGGTGCAATGATACTGATTTGTATAGGACATTATCAGGCAACCAGAGCTGTTGTTATCAGCATGAGTTTATAAGTCAGACAGGCTAGAGGATGATGCTGACTCTGCCACTTACAAGCTAGTGGAGCTGGAAAAATAATTATACTACTGTGGCCTTCATCCTCCATCTGGGAGTAAAATCAACTCCATAGGCTTGTGGTAGAAATTCAATGAGATAATATAAGTAAAGCACTTAACACAATGCCTAGCATAGAGGACACACTCAATAAAATAATAAATTGGGAGTTATTATTATATCTATATAGTATGTATTGGTGATGTTAATCCTGGACAAAATTCAAAAACTGATTGTCAAATAGTGCTTTTTTCAGCCTCTAAAAAGAAAGCTTGTGACCACTGACAGCTATAATGGGTTCATTAATAAATCAGCTACAATTAACCTCATTTCTTTTTCGACATGGTTATCTCCACACCTACTTATTAGCAAGTCATATAAAAAGTGGTAAGTAAACAAAGTGCTAGTGGGTTTAGTAGGGCACACAGCAAAGTCTCATCAACTACTCCATGAAGTGCTTGGGAAACCCAGGGGCCAGTGATGAACAGCCACATGGATCTGCATGTGGTTGATTGTTCTCACCAAAGGGGGATGTAAACCTGGAGAGCAATGGAAAGGACCACTGTGCTACCCTTCCAGTTCAAAAATTTCATGGACAAATTGGAAAAGAGCACTGATTTTGTTTGGTTCTGTGTCCCCACCCAAATCTCCTGTCAAATTATAATTCCCAATGTTGAAGAAAAGACCTGGTAGGAGGTGATTAAATCATAGGAGCAGATTTCCCCCTTGCTGTTCTCATGATAGAGTTCTCATGAGATCTGGTTGTTTGAAAGTGTGTAGTGCCTGCCCCTTTGCTTGCTCTCTCCCACTGGCCATGTGAAGATGTGCTTACTTCCCCTTTGCCTTCAGCCATGATTGTAAGTTTCCCGAGATCTCCCTAGCAATGCATCCTTAAAGCCTGAAGAACCATGAACTAATTAAACCTCTTTTCCTTATAAGTTACCCAATCTCAGGTAGTTCTTTGTAGCAATGTGAGAATGGGCTAATATAAACACTGATGGCAGTCCAACAAAATATGACTTCTAATTAGATAAAATAAGCCATCTGTCTCATGATGGATTGAGGACCCAAAAGGACCTCTCTCTACAGACCAGAAAAATAGGTCTAGGCATTTGAATTTTTTTCTAAATTTAATTTTCAATATAGATGTGGCTATCATAGACTACATGGTCTGAATTCACAGAGAATACAATAAAGTGTAAGTGTTCTGTTACATACTAAAAGCAAGGAAATATTAGACTACCCATCTAACTATATATGTAGGGATGTGTTCCTTCTATAGAAAGAGAGGGCTGGGCACAGTGGCTCATCACTGTAATCTCAACTCTTTGGGAGGCCGAGGCATTAGGATCACTTAAGCCCAGGAGTTCAAGACCAGCCTGGGCAACATGGCAAGGCCCCATCTCTACAAAAGATAAAATTAAAAAATTATCCAGGTGTGGTGGTATGCACCTATAGTCCCATATACTAAGGAGGCTGAGGCAGGAGGACTGCTTGAGCCCAGCCCAGGAGTTCAAGGCTTCAGTGAGCTATGATCATGCCACTGCACTCCAGCCAGGGTGACAGAGCAAGACCCTGACAGAAAAGAAAAAAAGAAAGAAAGAGAGAGAAAAAAAGAAAGAAAAAATGAGAGAGGAGGAAGGAAGGAAAGAAAGAGTGAGAGAGAGAAAAGAAAGGAAGGAGGGAGGGAGGGAAGGAAGGAAAAAGAAAAAAGAAAGGAAAAAAAGGAGGAAGGGAGGAAAGAAAGGAGGGAGGGAGAGAGAAAGAAAAAAGAAAGAAGGAAAGAAAGAAAGAAGGAAAGAAAAAAAGAAAAAAGCAAACAAGCAAGCAAAAAAAGAAGAGAGATGTAGCATTGTAAATCATACCGCTTGTGACTGTGTAACACTAAATATGCATATGACATAATAAGAATTAAACTCAGTTGCTTGATGTCTCAGTTTTATCATTTTTATAAATAGCTGAAACTGACGTTTGGTGACAAAATATAAGCTTTCTCTGATTTTTCTGATAAGCTTATATATTATATTACAAGCCTATATATATATATATAATAAGCTTATCAGATTATAAACAGATTTCGACCTCAAAATTAAAAGTATTTTCCTTTCCTAAAACAATATTCAAACTTTTTTTAAGCATTTTATAAAATTGATGTATATGTTTGCATAGCATTATGCCTTAATAATACATATTTGACTTCTGCCTCCATGGAGTTCTTATAGGTTATGTTGAGTCAAAAATACAGTGTGTTGTCTCAATGGAGAATATAGCATGTACTTAAGTGAGCAAGTACTCGTTATAATCTTTCTACTCCTTGGAACTTCAATCACAGCCTTTCCAGATCTGAAAAAGCCAAGTGAATCTATATGATAATCTATGTGCAAGCCACCCAAGGGGGCATACTTCTGGAATATATTAGTCCCTCCTTGCATGGTGTTGACTTTGTAAGGGAAAATAACTGATTAGGCAGCAGCCTGATGCCTCATAATTCAGAACCAGCAGTGATCAACTTTGTTGTGCTCACATAAAACTTGTACTGGGTAGAAGAGTAGTGTCCTCCCATCCCCCAAATTCATTTCTTTTCCAGAACCTTGGAATGTGACCTTACTTGGAAAAAGGGTCTTGTATTAGTACATGCTCATGCTGCTATAAAGAACTGCCTGGGACTGAGTAATTTAAAAAGGCAAGAGGTTTAATTGATTTGGAGTACCACAGGGCTTGGAAGGCCTCAGGAAACTTACAATCATGGCAGAAGGTGAAGCAAACATGTCCTTCTTCACATGGCAGCAGAAAGGAGAAGTGCAGAGTGAAGAGGAGAAAACCCCCTTAGAAGACCATCAGATCTCATGAGAACTCACTTACTATCACAAGAACAGCAGGGGGAACCACCCCTATGATTTAATCACCTTCTACGAGGTCCCTCCCCCAATATATGGGGATTATAATTCAGATTACAATTCAAGATGAAACTTTGGGTGGGGACACAGCCAAACCATATCATTCCACCCTCTGGCCCCTCCCAAATCTCATATCCTCACTTTTCAAAACACAATCATGCCTTTCCAACAGTCTCCCAAAGTCTTAACTCATTCCAGCATTAATCCAAAGTCCAAGTCCAAAGTCTCATGTGAGACACAGCAAGTCCTTTCTACCTATGAGCCTATAAAATCAAAAGTAAGTTAGTTACTTCCAAGATACAATGAGGGTACAGGCATCAGGTAAATATACCTGTTCCAGATGGGACAAATTGGCCAAAATAAAGGGGCTATAGGCCCCATGCAAGTCTGAAATCCAACAGGGCAATCATTAAACCTTTAAGTTCCAAAATGTTCTCCTTTGACTCCATGTCTCACATCCAGGTCACGCTGATGCAAGGTGTGGGCTACCATGGCCTTGGGCAGCTCTGCCCTTGTGGCTTTACAGGGTACAGCCCCATTCTGGACTGCTTTCATGAGCTGATGTTGAGTGTCTGTGCATTTTCCAGGTGCATGGTGCAAGCTGTTGGTGAATCTACTATTCTGGGGTCTGGAGGATGGTGACCCTCTTCTCACAGCTCCACTGGGCAGTGCCCCAGTGGGGACTCTTTGTGGGGTCTCCAACCCCACATTTCCCTTCTGCACTGCCCTAGCAGAGGTTCTCCATGAGGGCTCCGCCCCTGCAGCAAACTTCTGCCTGGACATCCAGGCATTTCCATACACCCTTTGAAATCTAGGCAGAGGTTCCCAAACCTTAATTCTTGACTTCTGTGCATCTGCAGGCTCAACGCCATGTGGAAGCCACTAAGGCTTGAGGCTCATATGCTCCGAATCTATGACCCAAGCTGTACCTTGGCCTCTTTTAGCCATGTTAGAACACAGTCCACCAAGTCCCAAGACTGTAGGAAACACCTAGGCTCTGGGCCTGGCCCACGAAACCATTTTTCCCTCCTAGGTCTCTGGGCCTGTGATGGGAGGGGCTGCCTCAAAGGCCTCCCACATGCCCTGGAGACATTTTCCCTATTGTCTTGGCAATTAACATTTGGCTCCTTGTTACTTATGCAAATTTCTGCAGCTGACTTGAATTTCTCCTCAGAAAATGAGTTTTTTTTTTTATTGTATTGTCAGGCTGCAAATTTTTGAATGTTTGTGCTCTGTTTCCTTTTTAAATATAAGTTCCAATTCCAAACCATATCTTTGGGAATAGATAAAATGGAATGATTTTTATGAGCACCCAAGTCACCTCTTGAATGTTTTGCTGCTTAGAAATTTCTTCTGCAAGATATGCTAAATCATCTATCTCAAGTTCAAAGTTCCACAGATGTCTAGGCCAGGGGAAAAGTGCCATCAGTATCTTTGCTAAAGCATATCAAGAGTCATCTTTATTCCAGTTCTCAACAAGTTCCTCATCTCCACCTGTGACCATCTCAGCCTGGACTTCCTTGTCCATATTACTATCAGCATTTTGGTCAAAGCCATTCAACAAGTTTCCAGGAAGTTGCAAACTTTCTGACATCTTCCTATCTTCTAAGCCCTCCAAGTCTCTAGAAAGTTCCAAGCTTTCCCATATTGTTCTGTCTTCTTCTGAACCTCCAAACTGTTTCAACCTCTGCCTGTTACCTGATTCCAAAGCCACTTCCACATTTTTCAGGTATCCTTATATCAGCACCCCACTCCTTTGGGACCAATTTACTGTATTAGTCCATTCTCACACTGCTATAAGGATATACCCATGAGTGGGTAATTTATAAAAGAAAGAGATTTGATTGACCCACATTTATGCAGGGCTGGGGAGGCCTCAGGAAACATACAATCATGGTGAATGGGGAAGCAAACATGTCCTTCTTCACATAGCAGCAGGAAGGAGAAGTGCAGAGCGAAGCAGGAAAAGGCCCCTTATAAAAAACCATCAGATCTTGTCAGAACTCACTCACTATCATGAGAACAGCATTAGGGAATTGCCCCCATTATCCAATCACCTCCCACAAGGTCCTTCCCCCAACACATGGGGATTTTAATTTGGATTACAGTTCAAGATGAGCTTTTGGGTAGGGACACAGCCAAACCATATCAGATCTTTACAGATATAACTACTTAAGTCAAGGTGAATTCATACTGGAGTAGGATGAGCCCTAAATCCAATCTAACTGGTGTCCTCATAAGAAGAGGAGAAAAGACACAGACACATACAGACGGATGATGATGTGAAAACACAGAAACACACAAGGAGAACGCCATTCAATGACAGAGGCAGACATTGGTGTGATGGATTTACAAACCAAGGAATACCAAGAATTGCCAACAATCTAGAAGCTAAGAAAATGGCATGAAACAGATTCTTCCCTAGAGCACTAGAGAGGGCATGGCCCTGCCAGCACCTTGAGCCCTGCCTCCCTTTGGCTGACTAGTCTTCAGATAGAGTTGCCCTTCCTGCCCCTTACACTTTATTCTCCTTTTGATAGTCAAAGTGACCTTTCTAAAAATGTAAATATTGTTCTGTCATTTCTCTGGGTAAAACACATCAATTGCTTCCCCAATGCCTTCAGGATAAATCCCTAACTTCCCAGTGTGGGATTTTCTGGTCTGTCCCCACCTCACCTCACCTCGGGCCAATCTTCCCCCCATAACTTCTTGTCCAGTCATGCTACATTTCCTGCTCATTCTCCCATAGGCCTTTGTACCTTTATTCCCTTTGTCTGGAGCATATTTCCTCCTCTCCCTCCCTAGTGCATCCCAAGATTCCTTCTCCTGGCTAATGCTCTTCAGTCTTGGTTATGACAACTCTTCCCAGGAGGCCTTCCCTGCCCCTCCTCAGTGCTCTCTGTGAACTTGATGCTTCGTCCAACATTGTTCATCATGCTGTGTTGCAATTGCTTGTTTATTTGTATAGCAAGCAGGAATTGTACTCTTCATTACTCAGGTGCAAAAAAAAATGTCACATTCCATTATTCCTAAAATTAAAACTAAATGTGCTCCTAACTCTCAGCATCTTGACTCATAAGAATTTAATCTGTGGGCTCCCTCCCCACCCCACACCCTCATGAGATCACCCAAGAATTCTGAATTTATGCAACACCAGAAAACTGTTTCTCCACAGAAAATTGACGCTGCAGTTGCATGCTGGACTGGTTTACTGGTTCTCTGGCAAACTCAGGGACCATTCCACTCCCACCCCAGCAATCCTTTCCACCAGTTAAAGAAAGACCACAGGACCCTCGAAGCTGCTCAAAGCCCCAGCATGTATTGGCCAGTCTGGACTGACTTTCCATTAAGGCAGAGATTCACCCCACCTTACACACCCCACTCCTCAACACTCAGCAACCCCTTAAACTCCTTACCTTCCTTCTGTCCAGGGAAACCTCTACTTCCTCCCTTCTCCATGCATGCACACACAGCTAGGCACTCCTGTCTTTCCCATTTAAGTCTCTTTTCCATGTCCTGAGTCAAATCGTAATATTCCTCCTCACCCAATTAGAAGCAGAAAAGCGTTTACCACCACCTTAGATAGGTTGGGTATAAGACGAGTGAACGCTATAGACACTATGTAGGGCTCTCCATCTGCTGGGAAATTGAAAAACATCTTGACCCTCATTACTCCACAGTCTCCATCCATCTACCTCCTATCCAACCACCTTGTGAATTAAAGCAGCAAAACAAAAGCAATACAAATATCAAGACACCAGTTACATTTGTAAAATTGCTCAAATGATTACATTGTTTTTCTTCCTCACTAAAAGTAAAGTTTCCTGAAGTGAGAGAATGCTCTGTTGTATTGGCTATATAGTCAGTGTTTTCACAATTACTCTGTACTAGTAGACAATAAACTATCTTTAGAAAATGGACAAACTTGCTAATAATTAAATAGCATAGAGTAGAGGTAAAACAGCATAGAATTAGAGTTGGGTTTGAACACATCTCCTGATATCTATAAACCTGTGACTTTAATACACCTAGAATGTTTGACAACTAGAGAGTATCATTTTTAAAAACATCTTCTCCTCTATACAACAAAATTATTTTCTGTACATTCAGGCCACAATTAGTAAATGATCATTATTTTCTTGATTAATGTTTACGTTTAAAATAATTAAGTATTTTATTTATTTATTTATTTAGAGACCAGCTCTTGCTCTGTCACCCAAGCTAGAGCGCATGGCATAATCATGGTTCACTGCAGCCTCAAACTCCTGGGCTCAAGTGATTTCCCTGCCTTGGCTTCCCAAAGTGCTGGGATTACAAGTATGAGGCACCATGCCCAGCACAGTTAACCATTTTTAAAAGTAAATTTTAACTCTAAAGATATACAAATTTAGTCCAACATTTCATGAATTAATTAAAATTTGTGCATACTTAACAAAAATATTGCACATCACAATTGATAGCTGTCACTGCTTTAAATCTTAAAGAACAAAACCTCCAAATTGTTCACACAGAGTGATAAAATTAGAGTGACTCAAGTTCTGTTCTTTGCCTTTATAATCACACACTATCATTGTTTATTTTGAATCTAATGTTTAAACACAGGAATATGTAGTACCACAGGGGTTCAAGACATGAATTGCACCCAAAGTAAGCTCAGAAACTTTTAAACCATAATAAACTTATTCTCTAAATGAATAGTGGCTGACTCTGACTCTGTAACTGGGAGTTCCAGGCATCAACTTCCATGTAGAATCAAATATTTATTAAAGGAAAAGTATATCTTAAAATTTACTATTTTTGAGGCATACAGTACATTACTAAAATTTGACAGTACTCCCAATTGCTTAAGAATTAGCAACTTAGGCAAAAAAATTTTTTTTGAGGGGGAGGAATATTTTATCAATGACATTTAGAATGGCTAACACATTATGTTTTAAACACACGCAACACACACTCATAGCACACTACTCACCACAGCCAAAGGGAGGAAGCAACCCATGAATCCACTGATGGATGAATGGATAAATAAAATGTGTTGTATACATATAAGGGAATATTATTCAGCCTTTAAAAAGGAAGAAAATTTCTGGTACATGCTTCAGCATGGATAAGCCTTAAGAACATTATGCTTATCCAGGAATTGAACTCAACTCTGCACAAAGCAGACCTGATAGACATCTACAGAGCTCTCGACCCCAAATCAACAGAATATACATTCTTTTCAGCACCACATCGCACTTACTCCAAAATTGACCACATAGTTGGAAGCAAAACACTCCTCAGAAAATCTAAAAGAACAGAAATTATAACAAACTGTCTCTCAGACCACAGTGCAATCAAACTAGAACTCAGGACTAAGAAACTCAATCAAAACCACTCACCTACATGGAAACTGAACAACCTACTCCTGAATGACTACTGGGTACATAACA
Organism: Macaca fascicularis; assembly: GCF_037993035.2. NCBI lineage: Eukaryota > Metazoa > Chordata > Mammalia > Primates > Cercopithecidae > Macaca > Macaca fascicularis. Next base: position 75,920,340 of record NC_088382.1, on the reverse strand, counting down.
AAATGAAGGCACAAATAAAGATGTTCTTTGAAATTAATGAAAACAAAGATACAACATACCAGAATCTCTGGGACACATTTAAAGCAGTGTGTAGAGGGAAATTTATAGCACTCAATGCCCACAAGCGACAGCAGGAAAGATCTAAAATTGACACCCTAATATCACAATTAAAAGAACTAGAGAAGCAAGAGCAAACACATTCAAAAGCTAGCAGAAGGCAAGAAATACCTAAGATCAGAGCAGAACTGAAGGAGATAGAGACACAAAAAACCCTCCAAAAAATCAATGAATCCAGAAGCTGTTTTTTTGAAAAGATCAACAAAATTGATAGACCACTAGCAAGACTAATAAAGAAGAAAAGAGAGAAGAATCAAATAGACACAATAAAAAATGATAAAGAGGATATCACCACCGACCCCAGAGAAATACAAACTACCATCAGAGAATACTATAAACAACCCTATGCAAATAAACTAGACAACCTAGAAGAAATGGATAATTTCCTGGACACTTACAATCTTCCAAGACTAAATCAGGAAGAAGTTGAATCCCGGAATAGACCAACAGCAGGCTCTGAACTTCAGGCAATAATTAATAGCCTACCAACCAGAAAAAGTCCAGGACCAGATGAATTCACAGCCGAATTCTACCAGAGGTACAAGGAGGAGTTGGTACCATTCCTTCTGAAACTATTCCAATCAATAGAAAAAGAGGGAATCCTCCCTAACTCATTTTATGAGGCCAACATCACCCTGATACCAAAGCCTGACAGAGATACAACAAAAAAAGAGAATTTTAGACCAATATCCCTGATGAACATCGATGCAAAAATCCTCAATAAAATACTGGCAAACTGAATCCAGCAGCACATCAAAAAGCTTATCCACCATGATCAAGTGGGCTTCATCCCTGGGATGCAAGGCTGGTTCAACATACACAAATCAATAGACATAATCCAGCATATAAGCAGAACCAAAGACAAAAACCACATGATTATCTCAACAGATGCAGAAAAGGCCTTCAACAAAATTCAACAGCCCTTCATGCTAAAAACTCTCAATAAATTTGGTATTGATGGAATATATCTCAAAATCATAAGAGCTATTTATGACAAACCCACAGCCAATATCATACTGAATGGGCAAAAACTGGAAGCATTCCCTTTGAAAACTGGCACAAGACAGGGATGCCCTCTCTCACCACTCCTATTCAACATAGTGTTGGAAGTTCTGGCTAGGGCAATCAGGCAAGAAAAAGAAATAAAGGGTATTCAGTTAGGAAAAGAAGAAGTCAAATTGTCCCTGTTTGCAGATGACACGATTGTATATTTAGAAAACCCCATTGTCTCAGTCCAAAATCTCCTTAAGCTGATAAGCAACTTCAGCAAAGTCTCAGTAAAATCAATGTGCAAAAATCACAAGCATTCTTATACACCAGTAACAGACAAACAGAGAGCCAAAGCATGAATGAACTCCCATTCACAATAGCTTCAAAGAGAATAAAATACCTAGGAATCCAACTTACAAGGGATGTAAAGGACCTCTTCAAGGAGAACTACAAACCACTGCTCAGCGAAATAAAAGAGGACACAAACAAATGGAAGAGCATATCATGTTCATGGATAGGAAGAATCAATATTGTGAAAATGGCCATACTGCCCAAGGTAATTTATAGATTCAATGCCATCCCCATTAAGCTACCAATGACTTTCTTCACAAAACTGGAAAAAACTGCTTTAAAGTTCATATGGAACCAAAAAAGACCCCGCATTGCCAAGACAATCTTAAACCAAAAGAACAAAGCTGGAGGCATCACACTACCTGACTTCAAACTGTACTACAAGGCTACAGTAACCAAAACAGCATGGAACTGGTACCAAAACAGAGATATAGACCAATGGAACGGAACAGAGTCCTCAGAAATAATACTACACATCTACAGCCATCTGATCTTTGACAAACCTGACAAAAACAAGAAATGGGGAAAGGATTCCCTATTTAATAAATGATGCTGGGAAAATTGGCTAGCCATAAGTAGAAAGCTGAAACTGGATCCTTTCCTTACTCCTTATATGAAAATTAATTCAAGATGGATTAGAGACTTAAATGTTAGACCTAAAACCGTAAAAACCCTAGAAGAAAACCTAGGTAATACCATTCAGGACATAGGCATGGGCAAGGACTTCATGTCTAAAACACCAAAAGCAATGGCAACAAAAGCCAAAATTGACAAATGGGATCTCATTAAACTAAAGAGCTTCTGCACAGCAAAAGAAACTACCATCAGTGTGAACAGGCAACCTACAGAATGGGAGAAAATTTTTGCAATCTACTCACCTGACAAAGGGCTAATATCCAGAACCTATAAAAAAATGCAATCAAATTTACAAGAAAAAAACAAACAACCCCATCAAAAAGTGGGTAAAGGATATGAACAGACACTTCTCAAAAGAAGACATTCATACAGCCAAAAGACACATGAAAAAATGCTCATCATCACTGGCCATCAGAGAAATGCAAATCAAAACCACAATGAGATACCATCTCACACCAGTTAGAATAGCAATCGTTAAAAAAATCAGGAAACAACAGGTGCTGGAGATGATGTGGAGAAATAGGAACACTTTTACACTGTTGGTGGGACTGTAAACTAGTTCAACCATTGTGGAAAACAGTGTGGCGATTCCTCAAGGATCTAGAACTAGAAATACCATTTGACCCATCCATCCCATTACTGGGGATATACCCAAAGGATTATAAGTCATGGTGCTATAAAGACACATGCACACGTATGTTTACTGCGGCACTATTCACAATAGTAAAGACTTGGAATCAACCCACATGTCCATCAGTGACAGACTGGATTAAGAAAATGTGGCACATATACACCATGGAATACTATGCAGCCATAAAAAAGGATGAGTTCATGTCCTTTGTAAGGACATGGATGCAGCTGGAAACCATCATTCTCAGCAAACTATCATAAGAACAGAAAACCAAATACCGCATGTTCTCACTCATAGGTGGGAATTGAACAATGAGATCACTAGGACACAGGAAGGGGAACATCACACACAGGGTCCCATTGTGGGGAGGCAGGGAGAGGGATAGCATTAGGAGATATACCTAATGTAAATGACGAGTTAATGGGTGCAGCACACCAACATGGCACATGTATACATATGTAACAAACCTTCACATTGTGCACATGTACCCTAGAACTTAAAGTATAATAATAATAATAATAAAGAACATTATGCTAAGTGAAATAAGCCAGATACAAAAGGACAAATATGATACCAATTATATGAGACATCTATGGTGGTTTTCAGGTAATAGAGGAGGGAGAATGGGAAGTTACCATGTAATGGGTACAGACTTTCAGTGTGGGATAATGAAAAGAGCTCTGTACATGGATGGTGGTAGTGGAAGCACAGCAATAGGAATGCCCTTAATCCACTGACCTATACGCTTAAAAATGGTTAAGATGGAAAATTTTATGTCATGTATTTTTGATCAAATTTTGTAAACGCTTTTTTAAAAAGCAGTGTGACGTTTAGTTAGTTTTACTATTATTTTTAAATTTTCTACAGACATTGTACCTCCTTATTGCCTGAACTCAAAGCTGTCCACACCCATACCCACCTACTGGTGTTCACCTAGATTTGGATCAAGTTACTTAACTTCTTGGAGTCTCAGTTTTCTTACTTGCAAAGTGGAGATAATTTCTCCAAGAAATTATTGAAAGAATTAAATTACTGCCCTTGGCATATAGTAAATGCTTTGCAATGTTTTGTTGTTGTAGTCATACTTAAATGATTTTTAGGTGCCCTAACATCAATTAAACCAAAGAAGTGATTTTTTAAAAATTGGTTGAACTAGAAACTGGCATCATGATAAATGAATGATATTTTAGGAGAGAATTCTGACAGTATGTAATCAAGTGCAGTGTGTCATTTAGACCTACTATCTATTTCACTTTGGTGAACATTAGTTTTATGAGGACCCAGGCCCATCCCAAGGCTTCTACTAATCACCCAACCCCAAGCAAGCATCCTGCCCATCCTTGGCATCAATAGGAGTCAGCCCTGTTGTTTTAAGATGCTTTCTTAGACTAAATAGCACCTGAGTGTCAAGGAACCTGGAGGGTACTGAATCACAAAACCAGCAACCTGAACAACATCTTCTTGATCTGCCTCTAATCTCTTGACAAATGTTGGAGGTAGAAAGTAAGAGTGGAGAGGTATCAACAGTGTTTAATCTTTAAGCCTTCATCTCTGTAAAGTTATAAAGATAATTTTTACCATAATTTTTTAATGGAATCTATTAATTCTCAGAGGTAGCTCCTGCTTCTGCATCATGAAGGAAGTTGCACTTGTTCCCACAGAAACAGGATATCATTGACCACATCTGACAAGACAACACAGCAAGGAAATGGAGCACCTTTGGTAAGTGCAGTAGATCAGCTACTGCTACAAAAGTTGAAAAAGAATAACAAGAAAGAATTTAAAAGCTGGTATATATGTACAGAGCACACAACAAACAAAATAATTACTGCAGTTTTCAGTTCCAAAATGACTAGAAACTGAATATCCTTTTGATTTTAATATTCCTTGGTTGTAGGGAATAATTTTTTCTCACCCCAGCATAATAGGCAAGCTATTTAGAACATTAAATTCCATTATAAATGATGACTACTGATGGGGATCCTGGGATCCCGTTGCGGTCATTATCATCAGAATTTTATAGGAAAATTGTTTTTTTCTAAAGAGAATTTTTTTTTTTTAATATTGAGACCTATTCAAAAGAAAGTAAAGACAAGTGATGTAAAGAGGATTAGATTCTTATTTAATACACTATAAATAAATAATCCACAGGGACTATGAGCAGAAGTTTTTGGACCAAAGGTCATTTTAGAAGTCTGCCATTTGAATGACAAAGTGGGGTTTTTCAGCCCATCTCCACCAAAAACACACATCATTTTTCCTAAATCCTGGTGGAAGTGTAGGGGGGAGTTTTTGAAGTGTAACTCAAGTTCGAACAGACAGAAATCATGTGACCTTAATTAGGTACAGGAGTCTTACTAACAAGAGGAAAGTGAAGGAAGAAAGGCAGGAAAGAAGAGTGGGGAGGGAGAAGGAGAGAAAGAAAGAGAGGGAGAGACATTGAAAGAGACCTAAACTACATTTTCAATCTTTTCTATTCAAATTTTGGTCCAAGAACTGCAGCATAGCATCACCCAGAGCTCAACAGAAGCCCAGGCTCTCAGCTATCCCCATCCCCCACCCTCCAGCCAAGACCGGGGAGTCAGCGCCTGCATTTTCGCAAGCTCCCCAGGTGGTCTGTAGCAGACTGCAGTGCCAGTAGCACTGTCTTTCAGCACTATGCCAACGCCAGACAGTGGCAGGGACTCAACCACACTCTGCCCCACATAAGGAGGTTGACAGAACCCAGAGAGGGCCCAGGGGTGGGCCCCAGGCCAGGCATTTGGGGAAACACAACAGGAGGCACAGCCCAGGGATCTGAGACTGTGCCCAGCGACCTGGCTGGAAAGCAATCCCAAATCTTTCCTGCTCTGAGGACTCTGTGTGGTTAGAAATAATCTCTGGAAGCCAAAGGGCTAATTGACACATTCCCCGTGTGCCTGTCTGGCTATCAGGGACTCCTCTTTGTTGTGAATTCTGTCACTTCCTGTCACAAGAGGGCTTTGGAACTGAAGTTATTCTTGAGAGCATCAGGTAAACTTTTTGAATTAAAATAAAACCAGTTGGCCAGGCACGGTGGCTCCCCCCTGTAATCCCAGTACTTTGGGAGGCCAAGGCGGGAGGATCACCTGAGGTCAGGAGTTTGAGACCACCGTGGCCAATATGGCGAAACCCCGTCTCTACTAAAAATACAAAAGTTAGCCGGCATGGCAGCTCATGCCTGTAATCCCAGCTACTTGGGAGGCTGAGGCAGGAGAATCGCTTGAATCCAGCAGGCAGAGGTTGCAGTGAGCCGAAATAGCGCCACTGCACTCCAGCCTGGCGACAGAGTGAGACTCCGTCTCAAAAATGAATAAATAAAACTAGTTGACAAAGGAAGCTGTGCTGAAGTAATAGAGATTTTATAATAGGAAGGAGCACATGAGAGGGCTCCTGACTTCTTAAGAAGCGACTATCACCAAGGAACAGGCAGGACTTCATCAGAGGCAGAGCCCCTGCTGGCTACTCCAAGAGGCAGGTCTACCTCAAATCCTGAACTCACAAACCTACTAGTGAGTGCTGAGTACCTCCTCCAGCAGCCTCATACAGGGAGATGCCAGGAAGAACCAACAAGCCCTGCCCATCCTGGTGGACATAGCTATTTTTCTACTGGTAATCCACTTAGACCCGAAAAAAGGAAAATAGTAGAGGACCGTGAAAAGAATGATTCTTCAGCAGGTGTATTCCCAATCCAACACTCTGTTACAGCCAAGATAAATAAACTGAAGTTCTGCTGAACAAGAAACGATATCAGTACAACCTAAAATCATTTGCCAGAAAATATGAAAATATAGAATCCTCCCTTTTCTGGAGGATGGTCTTGAAGTCTCTCACCAGAAGAGCGTATGCCCAGAGCGGGGACGATGGAGCCCACTGAGCAATGCAAGTTGGGCTCCATTGTACGAGTAACCACACCTGCGGAATGGGACATGCTTTGTTTGCCCTAACCCAAGGCCAGATTTTTTTTTAGTTAGAAAAAAAAATGGTTTTAAGTAAGAATGTTATGCAAGGGATAGAGTGGCGGGAATCGTAGAGGAAGATCACGTCCAACAACCACAGTACACCACAAGTTCTTGGAACCTGCTGCTGCCTTCATATTTGGCACTAACCAGCCTATTGTCCTGTCTAGACAAGTGCTACAGGCTGAGTAAACAGGGAATTGCTACATAAAGGCTCTATTCATCCAGAATGAAAAATGTGTCAATGTGCAGCCTTTTAGAGTCCAAGGGGGCCTTTGTACAGAGAAAGAACTATTTACAGTCACTTTGGTTTTCAATTAGTATTCACTTATTAATGTTACAAAATTTAAAACCCATCTGCCTTAAATTTTAAGTGCAATTTACAAGTCATTTTATTTTATTTGAAATTCTAATAAAATATGAGTCACTTTCAGTTATTATTTTATTAATACCTGATTAACTTAAGCTAAACAGGCTAAATTCCTTTTAATAGCCATTCCCATTTACAAAGTTAGTTAATTCCTCAAGTTATTAGTCATTTCCATAAGTATTTTAACTATATTTACAAATTTCACATATTTAAGTTTCTCTTCTAGGAGTTCAGATGCTTAAAGGGTAAACTAAACATTCCTTACAAGCACTACAATTTTATAATATAATAAATTAGACTATAGGTAGATAGATAGATATTGATATAGATATATAAATGCACCACATAATGACCACATACACTAACGGTGGTTGTCCCACAAGATTAAAATGGAGTTGAAAAATTCCTATTGCCTAGTATTATCCTAGCCATCGTAATGTCATAAGGCAACACATTACTCATGTATTTGTGGTGATGCTGGGGTAAACAAACCTACTGAGCTGCCAGTCCTATAAAAGTCCAGCACATACAATTCTGTACAGTACATAATACTTGATAATGATAATAAATAACTGTTAATGATTTACATATTTACTATATTTTTACTGCTATTTTAGAATGTGCTCCTTCTACTTAGAAAAATAAAAAACTTAACTGTAAAACAGCCTCGCGCAGGTCCTTCAGGAGGTATCCAGAAGTTGTTGTTATCACAGGAGGTGACAGTTCTATGTGTGTTATTGCCCCCAAAGACCTTCCAGTGGGACAAGATGTGGAGGTAGATGACCATGATATTGATGACCCTGACCCTGTGTAGACCTAGGCTAATGTGTGTGTTTGTTTCCTAGTTTTTAACAAAAAAGTTTAAAAAGTAAAATAAAATAAGTTTTAATTTTAAAAGCTTAAAGAATAAGAATATAAAGAAAGAAAATATTTTCCTACAGCTGTACAATGTGTTTGGGTTTTAAGCTGTGTTATTATAAAAGAATAAAAAGTTAAAAACATTTAAAGGTTTTTAAAGTAAAAAAGTTACTGAATGGGACATGTTTTGTTTGCCCTAATCCAAGGCCAGATTTTAGTAAGCTAAAGTTAATTTTTTATTGAAGAAGGAAAATTTTTAAAAATAAATTTAGGGTGGCCCAAGTGTATAGCATTTACAGAATCACAGTAGTATACAGTAACATCCTATGCCTTCCCATTCACTCACAACTCACTCACTGACTCACCCAGAACAACTTCCAGTCCTGCAAGCTCCATTCATGGTAAGTGTCCTATACAAATGTACCATTGTTTATCTTTTATACCATATTTTAATTGTATCTTTTCTATGTTTAAACATGTTTAGATACACAAATACTTACCATTGTGTCATAATTGCCTCCAGTATCCAGTACAGTAACGTGCTATACAGGCTTGTAGCCTAGGAGCAACAGGCCATACCATCTAGCCTAGGTGTGTAGTAGGCTGTGCCATCTAGGTTTGCGTAAGTACACTCAATGATGTTCGCACAATGATGACATCACCTAACAATGCATTTCTCAGAAAATATCTCCCTTGTTAGTTCAACCATTGTGGAAGACAGTGTGGTGATTCCTCAAGGATCTAGAACCAGAAATACCATTTGACCCAGCAATCCCATTACTGGGTATATAGCCAAAGGATTATAAATCATTCTACTATAAAGACACATGCACAGGTGTGTTTATTGCAGCACTATTTACAATAGCAAAGACTTGGAACCAATCCAAATACCCATCAATGATAGACTAGATAAAGAAAATGTGGCATATATACACCATGGAATACTATGCAGTCATAAAAAAGAATGAGTTCATGTCCTTTGCAGGGACATGGATGAAGCTGGAAATCATCATTCTCAGCAAACTAACACAGGAACAGAAAACCAAACACTATGTTCTCACTCATAAATGGGAGCTGAACAATGAAAACACAGGGAGGGGAACATCACACACTGGGGCCTATCAGGGTTGGGAAGAAAAGGGAAGGAGAGCATTAGGACGAATACCTAATGCATATGTAGCTTAAAACCTAGATGAGGGGTTGATAGGTGCAGCAAACCACCGTAGCACATGTGTATCTATGTAACAAACCTGCACGTTCTGCACTTGTATCCCAGAACTTAAAGTATAATAAAATAAACTTAAAAGAAAAAAAGAAAATGTGCCCATTATTAAAAACTATTCATAATATTAGCCAAATTCTTATGCCTATCAACTTAGAATTATGTCTGAAATTAGTAATGTAGGCAACACCAAAATCACAGAGGTAATCTGTCAGCTTCTCCTTAAGGATTATACTTTAAATAACAAGTAGAGGAGATTACTCCCAATGCTTACCTATTCTTGAACTTTACACAAAAATATTATTTGTGGGTTGGTTATTTTATTATACTTAAATTTATCTAAAACTCCATGTAGTTGAGAAGACACCATTCTGGACAGAGGTGGAGTTGTAACATCCGGCAATTAATAAGATTGTGCTGACCGTGACTATGACCACGAGATGGTTGATTATCAATTACATATTCAAGGCAGGATGGAAGCCCTAAGCATACATGCTTACAAAGGGAACAGCTGTGGCGAGAAACAATTTAAGACTACATTCTTCAGATGGGCTCAGTTTTATAACACCTATTCCCTGGGTTTGTTTCACCTTCACCTTATTTTTTTCGCAGTTATAGCTTGATTTTGGTGGATGGAATTCTACAAACCACCTTTTCCCTCCCTTCTTAACCCTGGTGGAATTAAACTAATCCCTTTATTGCATGATTGAGTATGCATTCTTTTTAGATGTTTCTCAGACCACAGCTCTCAAGCCCTCTGAATGTCATCCCTTGGATCATGAATTCCTCTCAAATTCTCCATGGGGCTCTGTGACCCCAATTCTAAAAGCCATACTTATGACAAAATGTTACACCAACCCATTAATACACTCTAAATAAAACCTCTGAATACCTGCAGGCAGATCACTAGAGAGGTTAAGAGCACAAATCTGCACCATATCCCAGCTCTGTGGCCTTGAGCTGTGTGGTGTGAGAAATGCCAATCCTAAATGTTTAAGCCTATGTTCCTCAGGTTTTCTGTTACTGGTTTCTAGACACAATTCTAGTTTAAACAGGCAAGTTGCCTCAATTTCCTCATGTATGAAATAAATATGATAACGGTCTCTACCTCATTAGATTGCAAAGATTCCTCTTAAATAATAAGAGAAGAATCTAGTACATTGTAAATACTCAGGGATGCCTACCATTGTCATGGTGATCACCACCATCATGACAGGCACAAGACTGAGGATGACAAGTGTGGAAAGGATATGCGGTATAATTATGCTTACCTAGTGCCAAAAGTAGACCAAATACGGGTCTCCACTATTTAATTCATACAAATATACCAGTTATTATAACTAATGTAATTATAATGTATTGGTTCTTCTACCAGAACGTAAGTGAATTGTGTAAACTTTGCCCAAACATTGCCATTTTTCCAATGCTGCTGTAGTCTTCTGGGAGGGTGTGTCAGTACACAGATGCTGGAAGTTTGCACGTACTAAAGGAGTGTATTTCATTTTCATTTTATTTTTTGTTATATTAATACATATACGGTAAAGAAAATGTGTAAAAGAAGTAAGAGATTAATTGTTAAGACTTTGCTTATTTTCTTTCTGTTCTTTCTCTTTTAATACATAAAATGTATATATTAAAAACTCATACATATGTGATATACAAAATTGGGACACGATGAAATATTTTTCAATTGTACTTTTGTCAGTTGTTATATGACCATTCTCTCATGTCAGTTGTTGTTTTGACCATTCTCACATGAAAAGACACTCTATATCCTTAGCCATCAGGGAAATGCAAGTCACAGTCACAATATGATACCATTTCATAGTCACTAGGATGGCTATAATAAAAAAAAAATACAGGTAGCAAGTGTTGGCAAGGATGTGGAAAAATTGAAATCTCTGTACACTGGTAGTGGGAATGTAAAATAGTGCAACCACTTTGGAAAACAGTCTGACAATTCCTTAATGTTTAAACAGAATTACCATATGGCCCAACTGTTCAGCTTCTACATATATACCCAAGAGAATTGAAAGCATGTCTGCATGAAACTGTGACATGAATGTTCATAGCAGCATTATTGATTGTAGCCCAAAAAGTGGAAATGATCCAAATGTCCATAAGCTGATAAATGGATAAACTAAAAGTGGCCTATCTATACAGCGAAATATGATTCAGTTTCTGCAATTTGGCATAGAAGTCACAATTGCTTCCTTTTAAAGATATTTCCAATTCCTTCTTCTCACAAGAAGAACAAGAAACAGAAACTTACATTCCATCTCTGATGAATTTAGGAAACATCTGTAACCCCCAAACCACACTATATTGGGGGGAAATTGGATGGAGGAATGGTAAATGACTTAGCAGAACAGAGGTAGGTCAAATCTAAGTGCCTGCAGAGGTGATGGCAGCCAGAAGCAAGCCGATCAACCCATAGGATCCCAGAGTGGCTCAGAAAGTGGAGACATCAGCACTGTAAAAAGTAAGGGTAAGTAGATATCAATAACCATGAGATTATTTCAAAATCTGTAAGGAAAAATTGAGTCTCATATCCTCATTCCCATTTCTCTTAGCCTGGTGACCACCCCTCTGGAAAAATTTGAACCAGAGAGGATATTAACAAAGAGAACGGAGGCATGAAGTGCTAGAGTGAAAACAGGATTTTAGGTGAAAGCCTGAATACTAAAGCTCAAGAACCCTACCAGCCTCCTTCCTCTGTCCAGCTCAAAACATGAGTGGCCAAGTTTATATTTTCCAGCAGGGGACGGAAAGATTCGAAACTGACCACACACACCAAAGTCTTTTAGCTATTGACATATGAGATCCACAGTGAGAAAGCAGGCTGGCCACCCCTCTACAGCAGAATTTCTCAGCCTGAGCACTGTTGATGTTTTGGACCGGATAATTCTTTGCTGTTGGGGGCTCTCCTGTGCCTTGTGGGATGTTTAGCGGCATCCTTGACCTCTGCCCATTAGATACCAGTAGTATTCTTTGCCCAGTAATGACAGTCAAAGATGCCTGGGGTGCAGACACCAGGCACAAAATTACCTTTCGTTGAGAACCACCATCCTACCATAAAGCTCATCAGTATGCCAGCCCTCCACAGGGAGTTTCTAATAGCTTTACAGCATATCATCAGTTGTTTGAGCATAGTCTGTGACACAAAAGACAGAGACCAAAACAAAATAAACTGTAATTAATATCTTCAGACAAATTAAAAAATATTTTGCATATTGAAACAAAAACTGTATTCTATGCAATAGAAACAGAGAAAAATAAAATACTCATTTATTTACTTATTTATTTATTTATTTATTTATTTGTGTTTTCTGGAGACAGAGTCTTGCTCTGTCACCCAGGCTGGAGTGCAGTGGAGCCATCTCAGTTCGCTGCAACCTCTGCCTCCTGGGTTCAAGCGATTCTCCTGCCTCAGCCACCTGGGTAGCTGGGGTTACAGGCACCTGCCACCACACCCAGCGGGTTTTTGTATTTTTAGTAGAGACAGGGTTTCCCCTTGTTGACTAGGCTTGTCTCAAACTCATGACCTCGTGATCTGCCGCCTTGTCCTCCCAGAGTGCTGGAACTGCAGGGGAGAGCCACTGTGCCTGGCCCGAAAATACTCTTAGAAATAAAAATATCAAAATAATTTTAAAAATTCAACAGAAGGGTGAGAAAAAAAATGAAACAAATCTCACCAAAAGTAAAACAAGACAAAGATTGAATATAAAACATGAAAGTATTAGAGTACCAGCCCTAAAAGATTGACATCTAACTGATAAGGTTTCTAGGAGGAAAAGAGGAAAATAAAAGGGGAAAAGTTATCAAATACTTCAAAAAAATTGTCCAAAACTGAAGAACAGGAATTTCTAGATATTAGTGACTACATGCCTAGTAAAATAGATTTTTGAAAAAAATACACATATCAAGTTCATTTTATCAAAGTTTAGGAGAAAAAAGGATTCTAAAACCCTCCAGAGAGGAAAAGCAGAAATACACAAAAGACTGGGAATCAGAATGACATTAAGCTTTTCCATAGCAACGTTAAAACCAAGGAGACAATAGATAAATGCATTCAAAACTCTTTAGGTAAATAATTTGTATCCAGCATTTCTATTTGTCAATCAAGATATTTAGGATAAGTACGGAGTAGTAAAATCAACCACAGAGTGGCCATTGTTAAAAGGAAAACCTGGCTGGGCTTGGTGGCTCACACCTGTAATCCCAGAACTTTGGGAGGCTGAGGCGGGCAGATCACAAGGTCAGGAGTTCGAGACCAGCCTGACCAACATCGTGAAACCTTATCTTTACTAAAAATACAAAAGTTAGCCGGGCATGGTGGCCTGGGCCTATAATCCCAACTACTCAGGAGGCTGAGGAAGGAGAATCGCTTGAACCCCGGACGCAGAGGTTGCAGTGAGCCGAGATAGTGCCACTGCACTCCAGCCTGGGCGACAGAGTGAGACTCTGTCAAAAAAGACTCTGTTTTTTTTTTGAGATGGAGTCTTGCCCTGTCACCCAGGCTGGAGTGCAGTGGTGCAATCTCAGCTCACTGCAACCTCCACCTCCTTGGTTCAAGCAATTCTTGTGCCTCAGTCCCCAAGTAGCTGGGAATACAGGTGCGTGCCACCATGCCTAGCTAATTTTTATATTTTTAGTAAAGATAGGTTTCCACCATGTTGGCCAGGCTGGCCTCAAACTCCTGGTCTCAAGTGATCTGCCCACCTCAGCCTCCCAAAGTGCTGGGATTATAGGCGTGAGTCACCAAGCCCGGCCATGCTTGGCCTTTTTAACCACCAGTGATTGAAGCTCAGCTGCTGTAATTGATGATTGAAGCTCAGCTGCTGTAATTGATGATTGAAGCTCAGCTGCTGTAATTGACTGAGACAGCTGTTTGTCACAAGAGTATACTCCTAAGTTAGACTTTCAGTTAGTTTAAGTAATAAACTAGGTTGCAGTTCATTACATAAGGACTAGAGTATGGAGGCATCCTTAGGCCAAATTTAGCTTCGCTTAACACCATGTATTCAAAGAAAACTAAGAAAATTAAGAAAAGTTCTAACAACTGCGGAAAAATGGGAAAGGAAAGGTAATCACAGTACATTTTTTGGTTCTACATTGAATAATATTTTCATAGTCAAAACAGGAAACACTGAATATAGAACAGGCAAAAATATGCTATATAATATCAAGAGGATGAAGGGAGGAGAGAAAAAGAGTATAAGAGAGATAAAAATCCTCATTTGTCATAAAAAATGACAGCAAAATTCCATTTCTGATAATATGGTGGCTGTATGCTGAAAACAGTGGACAGTCCTGGATAAAAGATAAAACATCTTTGTAAAAGCATTAATGAACTGATAAGGAAGAAGAGTTCTCCAATTTTTTAAAAATTTTTTAATTTTTGTGGGTACATAATAGACATATATATTTATAGGGTACATGAGATACTTTTGACACAAGCATGCAATATGTAATAATTACATCATGGTTAAAAATGGGATATCCATCCCCTCAAACATTTATACTTTCTGTTACAAACATCCAATTATATTCTTTTAGTTATTTTTAAATGTATGACTAAATTATTATTGACTATAGTTACCCTGTTGTGCTATCAAATACTAGGTCCTGACCAGGCACAGTGGCTCACGCCTGCAATCCCAGCACTTTGGGAGGCCGAGGTAAGTGGATCACCTTAGGTCAGGAGTTTGAGACCAGACTGGTCAACATGGAGAAACCTCATCTCTACTAAAAATACAAAAATTAGCTGAGTGTGGTGGCAGGTGCCAGTAATTCTGCTACTCGGGAGGCTGAGTCAGGACAATCACTTGAACTCGGGAGGTGGATGTTGCAGTAAGCTGAGATCGTGCCACTGCACTCCAGCCTGGGCAACAGAGTGAGACTCCATCTCAAAGGAAAAAAACGTTCGGTCCTACTCATTCTTTCTATTTTTCTGTACCCATTAACCATCCCCACTTCCTCGCAGCCCACCTCCAATACCTTTCCTAGCCTCTGGTAACCATTCTTCTACTCTCTAGCTCCGGGGATTCAATTGTTTTCATTTTTAGCTCCCCAAAATAGGTGAGAACATGCAATGTTTGTCTGTCTGTGCCTGGCTGATTTCACTTAACATAATGACCTCCAGTTCAATCCATGTTGTTGCAAATGACAGGATTGCATTGTTTTTAATGGCTGAATAGTACTTCATTGTGTATATGTACCAATTTTCTTTTCCATTCATCTCTTCATGGACATTTAGGTTGCTTCCAAACCTTGGCTATTGTGAAAAGTGCTGAAACAAACGTGACTGCCCAGGTATCTCTCTGATATACTGATTTCCTTCATTTTGAGTACAGACCCAGCAGTGAGATTCTGGGTTGTATGGTAGCTCTATTTTTAATTTCTTGAGGAACCTCCAAACTGTTCTTTGAAGTGATTGTACTAATTTACTCTCCCACCAACAGTGTATGAGGATTCTCTGTTCTCCACATTCTGGCCACCGTTTGTTATTGCCTGTCTTTTGGATATAAGCCATTTTAACTGGGGTGAGATGATATCTCATTGTGGTTTTGATTTGCATTTCTCTGATAATCAATGATTTTGAGCATCTTTTCATATGCCTGTTTGCCATTTGTATGCCTCCTTTTGAGAAATGTCTATTCATATCTTTTGCCAATTTTTATTTTTATTTTATTTTATTTTATTTTATTTTTTGAGGGAGAGTCTTGCTCTCTCACTCAGACTGGAGTGCAGGGGTATGATTTCGGCTCACTGCAACCTCCCCCTCCCAGGTTCAGGCAATTCTAATGTATCAGCCTCCCGAGTAGCTGGGATTACAGGTGTGCACCACCATGCCCGGCAATGTTTGTATTTTTAGTAGAGATGGGGTTTCGTTATGTTGGCCAGGCCAGTCTTGAACTCCTGGCCTCAAGTGATCTGTCCACTTCAGCCTCCCAAAGTGCTGAGATTACAGGCATGAGCCACCATACCCAGTCTCTATTGCCCATTTTTAATTGGATTATTAGATATTTTTCCCATTGAGTTGTTTGAGTTCCTTATATATTCTGGTTATTAATCTCTTACCAGATGAGTAGTTTCTTTTCTTTTTTCTTTTAAATTAATTTAATTTTTTTTTTTTTTTTTTTTTTTTTTTTTTTTTTTTGAGATGGAGTCTCGCTCTGTCGCCCAGGCTGGAGTGCAGTGGCAAGATCTTGGCTCACTGTAAGCTCCACCTCCCAGGTTCATGCCGTTCTCCTACCTCAGCCTCCCAAGTAGCTGGGACTACAGGTGCCTGCCACCACACCTAGCTAATTTTTTTTTGTATTTTTTAGTAGAGACGCGGTTTCACTGTGTTAGCCAGGATGGTCTCAATCTCCTGACCTCGTGATCCACCCGCCTCGGCCTCCCAAAGGGCTGGGATTACAAGCGTGAGTCACCATGCCTGGCCCAGATGGGTAGTTTCAAATATCTTCTCCCATTCTGTGGGTTGTCTCTTCACTTTGTTGATTGTTTCCTTTGTGTGCAGAAGCTTTTTAACTTGATGTGATTCTATTTGTCCATTTTTGGTTTGGTTGCCTGTGCTTGTGGGGTATTACTCAAGAAACCTTTGCCTAGACCAATGTCCCAGAGAGTTCACCCTGTGTTTTCTTGTAGTAGTTTCATGATTGAGGTCTTCAATTTAAAGCCTTAATCCATTTTGATTTTATTTTTGTATGTGATGAGAGATAGGGGTCTAGATTCATTCTTCTGCGTATGGATATTCAGTTTTCCCAGCAAAATTTAATGAAGAGACTGATTTTCTCCCAATATGTGTTCTTGGCACTTTTATTAAAAATGAGTTCACTGTAGATATATATATTTGTTTCTGGGTTCTCTATTCTATTCCATTGATCTACTTGTCTGTTTTTATGTCAATATCATACTGTTTTGGTTACTATAGCTCTGTAGTATAATTTGAAGTCAGGCAATGTGATTTCTCTATTTATATTCTTTTTGGTCAAAATAGCTTTGGATATTTTGCATCTTTTGTTCTTCTATATAAATTTTAGGATTGTTTTTTCTATCTCTGTGAGGAATGTCATGAGTATTTTGATAGGGGTTGCGTTGAATCTGTAGATTGCTTTGGGTCACGTGGACATTTTAACAATATTGATTCTTCCAATCCACAAAGATGACATTGCTTTCCATTTTTTGGTGTTCTCTTCAATTCCTTTCTTTAGTGTTTTATAGCTTTCATTATAGAGTTTTTTGTCTTACTTGTTTAATTCCTAGGTATTTAATTTTACTTGTGGATATTGTAAATAGGACTACATTTTTTTTTTTCAGGTAGTTCACTGTTGGCATATAGAAACACTGCTGGGTTTTGTATGTTGATTTTTGTATTCTGCAACTTTACTGAATTTGTTTTTCAGTTCTAGTAGTTTTTTGGTGGAGTCTTTAGGTTTTTCCAATATAAGATTGTATCATCTGCAAACAAAAATAATTTAACTTCTTCTTTTCAAATTTGGATGCTCTTTATTTCTTTCTCTTTGTTGAATGCTCCAGCCAGGACCTCCAGTACTATGTTGAATAACAGTGGTGAAAGTGGGCATCCTTCTCATATTCCAGATCTTAGAGGAAAGGCTTTCAGGTTTTCTCCATTCAATATGATACTAGCTGTGTCTGTTACATATAGCTATGATTATGTTGAGGAATGTTCCTTCCAAACCCAGATTTTTAAGAGTTTTTATCGAGAAGTGATGTTGAATTTTATCAAATGTCTTTTCAGTATCAATTAAAATGATTATATGGTTTTTTGTCCTTCATTCTGTTGATATGGTGTATCACATTTATTGATTTGTGTATATTGAACCATCCTTGCATCTCTGGGATAAGTCTCACTTGATCATGATGAATCATCTTTTTAATGCATTGTTAAATTCAGTTTGCTAGTATTTTGTTGAGGATTTTTGCATCGATATTCATCAGAGATACTGGACTATAATTTCTTTTTTAGATTTGTCTTTGTCTGGTATTGGTATCAGCATAATACTGGCCTCACATAATGAGTTTAGAAGTATTCCCTCATCCTCTATTTTTTAAAATAATTTGAGTAGAATTGGTATTCTTTAAATGTTTGGTAGAATTCAGAAATGATGCCATTAAGTCTCAAGCTTTCCTTTACTAGAAGATTTTTATTATGGCTTCAATCTCATTACTCATTACTGATCTGATCAGATTTTGGTTTTCTTCATGGTTCAATTTTGATAGGTCATATATGTCTAGAAATGTATTCATTTCCTCTAGATTTTCCAAGTTATTGGCACATAGTTGCTCATAATAGCTACTAATGATCCTTTGAATTTTTGTGGTATCCATTGTAATGTTTCATTTTTCATCTCTGATATTATCTGAGTTTTCTCTCTTTTTTATTTAGTCTGGTTAACATTTTGTCAATTTTGTTTATTTATTCAAATAACCAATTTTTTGTTTCCTTGATCTTTTGCATTGCCTTCTTCATTTCAATTTTATTTATTTATGCTCTGATCTTTATTATTTCTTTTCTTCTACTAATTTTGGGTTTGGGTTGTTCTTGCTTTTCTAGTTCTTTAAGATGCATCATCAGGTTACTTATTTGAAATTTTCCTTCTTTTTTGATATAGGCACTTTTGATATAGGCACTTTTAGATACAAACTGCCCTCTTAGTACTGCCTTTGCTGTATCACATAGATTTGGTATGTTGTGTTTTCATTATCTTTTGTTTCAAGACGTTTTTCAATTTCTTTCTTAATTTCTTCATTGACCCACTGGTCATTCAGGAGCATATTGTTTAATTTCCATGTGTTTGTATAGTTTCCTAAATTATTCTTGTTACTGATTTCTAGTTTTATTCAGTTGTGGTTAGAGAAGATACTTGATACTATTTCAGGGTTTTTTGTTTGTTTGTTTGTTTTTAATGTTTTAAGGCTTGTTTTGTGACCTAACGTGTATGGTCTATCCTTGAGAATGATCCATGTGCTGAGGAGAAGAATGTGTATTCTGCAGCCATTGGGTAAAATGTTCTGTAAATATCTATTAGGTCCATTTGTTCTATGGTATAGATTAAATCTAATGTTTCTTTGTTGATTTTCTGTCTGGATAATCTGCCCAATGCTGAAAGTGGGGTGTTGAAGTCTCCAGCTACTATTGTATTGGGACCTATTTCTCTCTTTAGTTCTATGTATATCCGGCAGCTCCAGTGTTGTGTGCATATATTTATAATTGTTATACCCTCTTACAGAATTAACCCCTTTATCATTATATAATGACCTTCTTTGTCTCTTCTTACAGTTTTTGTCTTGAAATCTATTTTGTTTGATATAAGTATCCTGCTCTTTTTTGGTTTCCATTAGCAAAGAATATCTTTTTCCATCCCTTTATTTTCAACCTATATGTATCTTTGTAGATAAAGTGTGTTTCTTATATACATCAGATCACTGGGTCTCTTTTTTTTTTTTTTTAAATTAATTCAGCCACTTTATATCTTTTGATTGTAGAGTTTAGCCCATTTACATTTAATGTAATTATTGGTAAGTGAGGACTTACTTGTGCCATTTTGATATTTGTTTTCTGGTTATTTTGTAGTCATCTTTCTTGTCTTCCTCTTAGTGAAAGTGATTTTCTCTGGCAATGTAATTTAATTTCTTGCTTTTATTTTTTGTGTATCCATTGTATGTTTTTAAATTTGAGTTTACCATGAGGCTTGCAAATAATACCTTATAACCCATTATTTTTAACTGATGAAAACTTAACACTGATTGCATAAACAAACAAGCAAAGGGAAAACTAATAAAAACTCTACACTTTGTTCCCCTGCTTTTTAACTTTTTGTTGTTTGTCTTTATATCTTATTATATTGTTTATGTCTTGAAAAGTTGCTGTAATTATTATTTGTGATTGGTTTATTGTTTAGTCCTTCTACTTAAGATTAGAGTAGTTTTTGGGCGGCTGAAGCAGGAAACTTGTTTGAACCTGGGAGGCAGAGATTGCTGTGAGCCAAGATCACACCACTACACTCCAGCCTGGGTGACAGAGTGAGACTTCATCTCAAAAAAATATATATATATATATATTTTAATATTTTTTAAATATATATAATATATATATAATATATATTTTATATATATATTTTATATATATTATATATATAATATATATTTTATATATATATTTTATATATATTATATATATAATATATATTTTATATATATATTTTATATATATATGAGTAGTTTGCACACAATTACTGTGTTATAATATTCCTTGTTTTTCTGTGTGCTTACTATTTCCAGTGAGTTTTGAGCCTTCAGATGATTTTTTATTTCTCATTAATGTTCCTTTCTTTCAGATAGAGGAACTCCCTTTAGCATTTCATGTAGGACAGGTCTGGCATTGATGAAATTCCTCAGCTTTTGTCTGGGAAAGTCTTTATCTTTCTTTTTCATGTTTGAAGGATAATTTCACTAGATATACTATTTTAGGGTGAAAGTTTTCTTCCTTCAACACTTTAAATATGTCATGCCGCTCTCTCTTGGCCTGTAGGGTTTTCCCTGAAGTCTGCTGTCAGAATTATTAGAGCTCCATTATGTATCATTCGTTTCTTTTCTCTTGCTGCTTTTAGGATCCTTTCTTTATTCCTTTTTTTTTTCCCCCAGAAAGTCTTGCTCTGTTGCCCAGGCTGAAGTGCAGTGGCACGATATTGGCTCACTGCAACCTCTACCTCCCGGGCTCAAGCAATTCTCATGCCTCAGCCTCCCAGGTAGCTGGGATTACAGGCACATGCCATGATGCCTGACAAGTTTTTTGTATTTGTAGTAGAGACAGGGTTTTGCTATGTTGGCCAGACTGGTCTCAAACTCCTAGCCTCAAGTGACCCACCTGCCTTGGCCTCCCAAAGTTCTGGGATTATAGGCATGGGCCACCGCACCCAGCCCCTTTTGTTGTCCTTGACTTTGGGGAGTTTGATTATTAAATGCCTGACGTAGTCTTCTTTGGATTAAATCTGCTTGGTGTTCTATAACCTTTTTGTAGTAGAATATTGATATCTTTCTCTAGGTTTGGGAAGTTCCCTAATATTACCCTTTTGAATAAACTTTCTACCCCTATCTCTTTCTCTATCTCCTCTTTAAGATCAATACTTCTTAGATTTGCCCTTTTGCAGCTATTTTCTAGATGTTGTAGGCATGCTTCATTCTTTATTCTTTTTGCTTTCATCTCTTCCGAGTGTATTTTCAAATAGCCTGTTTTCAAGCTCACTAATTCTTTCTTCAGCTTTGTCAGTTCTGCTATTAAGAGATTCATGCATTATTCAGCATGTAAACTGCATTTTTCAACTCTTAGAGTTTCTGCTTGATTCCTTTTAATTATTTCAATCTCTGTTAAATGTATCTGATATAATTCTTTTTTTTTTTTTTTTTTTTTTTTTTTTTGAGACAGAGTCTCATTCTATCACCCGGGCTAGAGTGCAGTGGCACAATCTCAGCTCACTGCAACCTCTGCCTCCTGGGTTCAAGTGATTCTTGTGCCCTTGTGCCTCAGCCTCCTGAGTGGCTGAGACTACAGGTGTGCATTACCACGCCTGGCTAATTTTTGTATTTTTAGTAGAGATGGGGTTTCACTGTGTTGCCCAGGCTGGTCTTGAACTCCTGACCTCAAGTGATCCTCCCACCTTGGCCTCTCAAATTGTTGAAATTACAGGAATCTGATAGAATCCTGAATTTTTTCTCTGCGTTATCTTGAATTTCTTTCAGTTTCCTCGAAACAGCTGTTTTGAATTCTCTCTTTGAAAGATCACAGATCTCTGTTCCTCCAGAATTCATCCCTGGGACTTTGCTTAGTTCATTTGGTGAGATCATGTTTTTCTGGATGGTTTTGGTGCTTGTGGATGTTTGTCAGTGTCTGGGCATTGAAGAGTTAGATATTATTGCAATCTGGGCTTGTTTGTGCCCATCCTTCTTGGGAAGGCTTTCCAGGTATTAGAAGGGACTTGGGCCCCAAGCCCAGTAATGCTATGATTCTTGCAGACTCATAAAGGTACTACCTTGGTGGTCCTGAATAAGATCCAGAAGAATTCTCTGGATTATCAGGTGGAGACTCTTGCTCTCTTCACTTACTTTCTCCCAACAAACAGATTATCTCTCTGTGTGCTGAGCCACTTGGAGCTGGGGATGGTGTGACACAAGTACCCCTGTGGCCACCACTGGGACTGTCCTGGGTCAGACCTGAAGCCAGCACAGCACTGGGTCTCACCCAAGGCCCACTGTAACCACTACCTGGCTACCACTTATGTTCACTCAAGGCCCTATGGCTCGGCAATCAGCATGTAACAAAGCTAGCCAGGTTTATGTCCTTTTCAGGGTGGCAAGTTCCCCCAGACCCCAGGTGGATCCAGAGATATTGTCTGGAAGCCAGGGATTGGAGCTAAAAAACCTTAAAATTTTACCTGGTATTTTATTCTACTATGGCTAATGTGGCACTCAAGCCACAAGACAAAATCATTCCCACTCTTCCCTCCCTTTTCCATCGGCAGAGGATCCTCTCCCCATGGCACCACCACCACCAGTCCATGGAGAGTTCTGCCAGGCCACTGCCAATGTTCAATTAAGGCCCAAGGGCTCTTCAGTCAGCTTTTGGTGAATGATGCCAGGTCTGGAACTTATCCTACAAGGCAGTGAGCTCCCTTCTTGCTCCTCGCAGGCCCAGAAATGCTGTATAGGAGCCTAGGGCTGGACTCAGGGGCCTTAAGAACCCACTTGGTGCTCTCCCACCCTGTGGCCAAGCTGTTACCTGAAGCCAGCATGTCTCAGGATCTCACCCAAGGTTCACAGTGTACTACCTGGGTGTCACTGTTAGTTATTCAGGTCCCAAGGTCTCTTTAGTCAGTAGCTGATGGATCCTGCCAGGACTGGTTCCTTCCCTTCAAGGCAGTGATTCCCTTCTTTCCCAGGGTGTGTCTAGAAATGTCATCCAGGAGCTAGGGCCTGGGATGGGGGCCTCAAGACTCTGCCTGGTGCCCTATTCTACTGTGGCTGAGCTGGTATCCAAGATGCAAGACAAAAATTCCTTTTTACTTTTCTCTCTCCTCTCTTCAAGCAAAAGAAAGGTGTCACTTTCATTGTTGCAAGCTGCACTGACTAGTATTCGGGGAGGGGTAGCACAAGCACTCCCTAGCCAAACTGTCTGATATCTCACTAGGTCATGTGCCACCCCAGTCCATTGGCTCTAAGCCCAGCCTAGCACTTAGTTGCCTAAAGACTTGAAGTCCTTGTGTCCTAGACTGCCTTTCCAAGTTCACTTAGAACCCCAGAGCCCTTTAGCTCATGGTGGCAAGGCTTGCCCAGAAACACATGTTCTGACTGCTGGGATGGGCACTTTCCCTCTGCTTAGTTCTGGTCAAAATGCTCCCTCCATGGGTGAGTGCCGGCTGAGTTCAGCACAGTTTTGCTTTCCTCTGCCACAGGCAGCACTGAGTTCAGTGCAAAGCCCCCATTGTGCTCTCCCTCCCTCAAGTACACAGATTTTCTCTCTGTGCTATGCCACTGCTGCTGGGGCATGGGGGAGGGAGTGCATCGGCAATTCAAGACCATCTTTCCTACCCTCTTCAGTGCATCTTTTAGCAATATGAAGTTAAAATCAGGTACCGTGATTGCTTATCTGATTTTTGGTTCTTATGAAGGAGCTTTTCTGAGTGCAGATAGTTGTTAAAATTTGTTGTTCCCATGGTGGGAATGATTGGTGGAGGCTTCTATTCAGCCATCTTGCTTGGCCACCTCCATGTCAATGAGATCTAACTTAGCTCAATACTTATTTAATTATATATTAATATAATTTATATAATGAGAATAAAAATAATTTATATCTAATAAAATTTAAAAATTAGAAAAATTATTTTAATCTCTTAAGGCAAAAAAGAGTATATTTTGTGTAGGACATGGGTGCAGTTTAATGAAGTTAATTGAATGCGGGGGAGGAGATAGATCTTGGTTTGGCTCTAAGCAACTCTGGTTACTTGTAAATGCCATTGTTGTCTATTGCCAAGAGTGAGCTCCGTTTGGTCCTCATCCATGTTTTCCTCTGTAGATGTTATATCTCAGTGGCATAGATATGAGAAATGCAATGCAACTTTTTAAAATGTACAGATTTTTTTTTTTTGGCTTTGGACTTACGTTGTTCTTCTTAGAATTGCACTCTTTTCCCCTTCAAAGTAAACCTTCTAGAAATTGACTCATGACATGCAATTTTATGCATAATGCATGCTCAGTAAAAGACAGTAAAGCCCAAAAATATCAGCTTCATTTTCTCTATTCTAATGCTATTTTTCCCTAATAATTTCCTAGGAAAGCATTATCTGATTTTATAACATTCCTTTGTCAGTTATCTTAGTGATTCTACATATCAGCAATTCATCAGAATCTGTAACTGGCAGTACCAATTATTCATAATTGTAACTTTTTATAACCACATTTACATTTACATCATCTCTCTATCCATTTTGCAGTAAGAAAAAAAGAGGGCAAATTAAAAAGAAGTAGCTTCCCTTTTGATTTTCTCCTGTGAGTACAAGAACAACAGATAAAAGATATTTTAAAATCCTGAAAGAACAAGTTGTGTACCTTTTGCACTTAGGTTCTATATATGTTAGCAGTTATTTGAGTATTTGAGGTATGTGATATCAAAATGAAGATCCTTCTACCCAGGCTTCTATTATAGCTTTTCTCACATTGAATTGCAATTAACTTTTTCCACAACCATCTCTCTCATTGTAAATTCCTTAAGAAGTTCTTATTTACCTTTATGCCTCTAGAAATAGCACACCCTTAGCTCCCAGTAGATGCTTAATATATGTTACTTGAATAACTAATTTATATAATCCCATTAAATTTATGTAGAAATGATTAAAATATGTCATAATTTGGCTTCAAATAATATATTACCATTTACAGTGCATTTCAAGGCTACTGAAATCCATCTCCAGTAATTCTCCGTGTACTACATCATAGTTTCTATTTCATTGGGATTATTTCCATCAGCATACTGACACACTCTAATTTCTTCTTATCTCAAAAGAAAAACTATCTTGACTGCTTTTCTCTCTCCAATCATTCCCCTAGTCCCTGTTTCTTTTTATAGAAAATTGCTCTACATGTTTTCTATATTTGTTGTCTTCAGCCCCAGTAGGGGAATAGATGGTGGTAAATGGCCTGGTAAGTTACTCAGGGCCTAGAAACAGTGGAAATGGAAAATCAGAGACAAGAAGGTCTGGGGAAGATACGTGTGGATGGACTTTAGAGAGTGGGCACAAGGAGTGGAGATCTTTGTGTTTCACTGTAATGCCCACCAGAAAACACCAACTGTAGAGGAGAGATTCAACAACAAGGCAGACTAAGTAACTCTTCTTAGCTATTCCAGTGCTAGGAAATAGCATGCTACATACAGGGTAGCCATGGTGGTGGGGTTAGAGGTTGTGCATGGGCTCAGTATCACAGGTTCTCTTTCACCATGGCTGACCCAGTTATTTCTATTGCTGAATACCAAAACTGGTAAGCACTGGGGACCAAATGTGTTCTCAATACAGTATCCCTTAAGGAGGCCAGCTAGCATCTTGGATAAATGGAATATCTTGCATCTTTTCAATCCTGAAAGGGTATAATTCTTCTTTGATGCTAACTTTGGATAAGGGTGTGACTTCTCTGCCTGTAGTACCTTTGATGGCACCAGTCTCCATGGGATTATAATGTACTTTAGCAACATAGGATCATGTGTAACACTGCCACAGGCCAAAAGAGTCATTTTACAGCAAAACAAGATGGGATAGTGGACACAGTGGGACCTAGGTCCTATCACATACTATGTTTCCCAGTGCACTAGCCTGATAGAACTTTGGAAAGGTTCTATTAAGATGGTCATTTGTAGACAACATCCTGCAGTGGTGCTGCACAGTCCTTCAGGATGTTATATATGCATTCAACAATTGCACAATATTTGGTCCTATTTCTGACAAGTTCACTGCACAGGGTCAGGAACCAAGGGGTAGAAATAAGACTGGCTCCACACTGCACGACTCCCATGATCCAACTTGCAGAATTTTTGTTTTCCATCCCTGCAACTCTGTGGTCTATTGGATTCAAGGTTCTGATTCTCAGGAAGGAGATAATACTTTCACTAGGGATATGATGTTTCACTAAACTCAAAACTACAACTAATGTCTGGTCACTCCTCATGTTAATGAACC
Source organism: Macaca fascicularis (assembly GCF_037993035.2). NCBI lineage: Eukaryota > Metazoa > Chordata > Mammalia > Primates > Cercopithecidae > Macaca > Macaca fascicularis. The sequence goes on along the minus strand of NC_088382.1, from coordinate 75,893,939 downwards.
AACAGGTGGTGAAAAGGGTTACTCTATCAGCAGGGCCAACTGGCACTGATTATAAGGAAGAAATAAGGTTGCTACTACTTTGTGGGTCAGGGAAGAGCCTGCAAATCAAAGGACTCATTGGAACATCCCTTAGTGCTACTATTCCAATTACATAAAAACAAACAGGTGAATGCAGTAAAAATCGCCTGATGAGGGGAAGGCAACCAAAGCCTCAGTCTAGAGGTGACAGTGTAGGTCGTTCCATCAAGCAAGGAATCCAGAGAGACTGAAATGCTAGCCAAGGATGGAGAAAATAGAAAATGGGTTATGGAGAGGAGGAAGAGGAAGTATATCAGTTACGGCCTTTGGAACAGCTGTAGGAACAGGGACTGTGGCTTTTTCTACTGACCATCCCATTACAAAACTTTTTCTTTCTAGAGGTTATAGTTAGGCCCCATCTTTATTCATTCTTCAGTTGATGGATATTTGAGTATTTCCACTTTGAGGCTTTCACGCATAGTGCAGTTATGAACATTCATGTACAAGTTTTTGTAAAGACATATGTTTTTAATTCTCTTCCATAGATACCTAGAAATGGAATTCCTAGTTTGTCTGGTAACTCTAAATATTTTTAAAAGTGGCTGAATTATTTTACATTCCCACAGCAGTGAACAAGTGTTCCAATTTTTGTGTATCCTTAACAACACTGGTTTTATCTGACTTTTTTATTATAGCCATCCTAGTAGATATAAAGTGGTATCTCATGTGGCTTTGATTTGTACTTTTCTAATGACTGATAATGTTGAACATCTTTCCCTGTGCATGTTGGCCATTTGTATATCTTTTTGGGAGAAATGTTAATTTTTGTATGTGGTGTGAGGTAAGGGTTCCAGCTTCATTCTTTTGCATACAGATATCCAGTGGTCCCAACACCATTTGTTGAGAAGACTATTCTTCCCCCATTGAAATGTCTTGGCATCCTTGTGAAAATTCAGTTGACCATAATTGTCAAGGTTTATTTCTGAACTCCGTCAGTCTATATGTTATCCTTATGCTTCATGCACTTCTTAAATAATATTTTATAGTTGATGAAAAAAGTGTAGCATCATCTGATGTGGTACACAATAAATTGTGGCACTCAGGACAACAATATTTAAAGGTAACTCTATTTAAATGGTGAGTAAATGTGTCTAAAAGGAAGTACATTTTCTATACTTCATTCAAAATGGTAAAAAGTTGATATTAATAGATTATGATAAACTACTTGTGTGTATTGTAATAATACCTAGAGCAACAACTAAGAAAACTATACAAAGCAATATACTACAAAAGACTATATGTAAATCAAAATAAGAAGCTAAAAATATTGAAATAGCATACAGAAAGGTAAGAAAAAGGAAACAAAGAAATGATAAATAAGAAAACAAAAACTAAAAATAATAAAATGGTAGATTTCAGCCCTAACATATCAATAATTACTTCAAATGTAAATAGTTTAATTACATCAGTTAATAGACAGAAATTGGCAGAGTGGATGAAAAAACATGATCCAACCACATGCTTTCTTAAAGAAAGTCACTTCAAATACAATGATATAGGTAGGTTGAAGGAAAAAGGATGAAAAAAGATATATCATGCAAGAATTCATTTTAAAAAACAGTAGCGACTATATTAATATCAGATAAATTAGTCTTCAGCAAAAAGAAAATTACTAGCAACAAAGAGGAATATTTTATAACAGTAAAAGGATCAATCACAGGGTAGACATAATGATCCTAAATGTAATGGCACCAAACGACAGCATCAAAATACCTGAAACAAAGCTACCCCAGTTGTCCTATCTTCACCCCAGAAATGAGACTGACTGGTAGGGACTGGTTCTCAGCTAGGGGTGATTTACTCAAATGTGCACTGTGTACAGATATTTTTGTTTTTTTTATGGCTGGGAGAAAGTGCTACCAGTATCAGTGTGTAGAACAACTTGTGTGGATACAATGGGTTTGGTAATAACTTGTGTGGATACAGTGGGTTCATGATAAGACTTACCTGCTCAATCACAGCTGCTTTGCAAGGAGCCAGAAGACGAAAACAAAAAAACCAAAAGAAGAAAAAAAGAAAAGAAAAGAAAGGAAAAAAAACATTCAGGAGAGAGCTCCAAGGACCAGACCCAAATTTGCATGTCTAGAGCAATGGCCACAAGAAGGCAGGCCAAAGAGGAGAACGGAGTCAAGGACACAGAGAGCTGAGAACATAGAATACAGAATTGTGAGGTGAAACATGCCAGCAGGAGCATGAATGCCAAGGCACAGTGAGGGATTTCTTGTTACACTTGAACAAGTGGCATTTCTAGATAGCACACTGCATAAAACCCATTAATCCACTTAAAAGCCTTAGAACACCATTAAAACTTGTAGATTACTGCCTTATGACCCAGTCTTTTTGCTAAGATAATCTTCAAAATCACTAAAATTTAATTAATCAGTTACTATTTCCAGATGACAATAAATTATGTGCATTAGCTCAAAATTTTCACAGTAGCCCTATTGTATTAGTTTTCTATTGCTGCTATAACAAGTTACCACAACCTTGGTGGCTTAAAACACATTTACTATCTTACAGTTATGTAAGTCAGAAGTTTGACATGAGTATCACTGAGCTAAAATCAAGGGGTCAACAAGACTGTGTTCTTTCCTTGGTAGGATCTCTTTTCTTCTCTTTTCCAGCTTCTAGAGGCTGTCTGCAGTCTGTGACTCATAGACCACTTCATCCATCTTTAAACCCCGAAAAAATAATTCAAGTCCTTTTCACATCACATCATTCCAACTTCTTCTGCTTCACTCTTTCACTTTTAAGGACCCTAGTGATTACATTGGATCTACCCAAATAATCTAGAATAATCTTTGAATTCAGGGTCACGAATGCAACCTTAATTTCCCTTTACCATGTAAGGTAACATACTCACAGGTCCTGGGGATTAGGATGTGAACATCTTCAGAGGGTAGTATTCTGCCTACTACCTTGAAATGGGTTCTGTTATCCATAATTTGACACCTAAAGGAGTGGTTCTCACTAGGGGTGATTTATCCTAGTTCAGTGTGAAATGGGTAGAGACATTTTTGGTTTTTAATGACTGGGAGAAAGTGCTACTGGTATCTAGTGGGTAGAGATGCTAAACATTCTACAATGCACAAGGCAGCATCCTGCAACAAAAAATTATCTGGCCTAAAATGTCAGTAGTGCTGCTATTGAGAAAACCCTCTATAAAAAACCCTGGGACTTGAAGAAGATAAGTGCATTAGTCCATTTTCACACTGCTATAAAGAATTTTCCTGAGACTGGGTAATTGGGTAATTTGTAAAGGAAAGACGTTTAATTGATTCACAGTTCCACATGGCTGGGGAAACCTCAGGAAACTTACAATCATGGTGCAAGATGAAGGGGAGGTGGGCATGTCTTACGTGGTGGCAGGAGACAGAGAGCGACTGTGAAGGAGGAACTGTCAAACACTAATAAAACCATCAGATCTCGTGACAACTCACTATCACAAGAACATCATGGGGGAAACCACCCCCGTGATCCAATCACTTCCCACCATGTCCCTCCCTCAACATGTGGGAATCGTAGCAATTACAATTTGAGATGAGACTCGGTTGGGGGCACAGAGCCAAACCATATCGTTCTGCCCCTGCCCCCTGCTGAATCTCATGTCCTTTTTACATTTCAAAACGAAGGATGCCTTCCCAATAGTCCCCCAAAATTTTAACTAATTCCAGCATTAATCCAAAAGTCCAAGTCCAAAGTCTCATCTGAGACAAGGGAAGTCCCTTCTGCCTATGAGCCTGTAAAATAAAAAACAAGTTAGTGACTTCCAAGATACAATGTGGTACAGGCATTAGATAAATACTCCCATTCCAAATGGGAGAAATTGGCCCAAAAAAGGGGCTACAGGCCCCATGCAAGTCTTAAATCCAGTGAAGCAGTCATTAAATCTTAAAACTCCAAAATAATCTCTTCTGACTCCATGTCTTACATCCAGGGCACGCTGATGCAAGAGGTGGCCTCCGACAGCCTTGGGCAGTTCTACCCCTGTGGCTTTGCAGGGTTCAGCCCCCATGGCTGCTCTCATAGGCTGGCATTGAGTGACTGTGGCTTTTCCAGGCACACAGTGCAAGCTCTTGGTGGATCTACCTTTCTGGAGTCTGGAGGATGGTGGCCCTCTTCTCACAGTTCCACTAGGCAGTGCCCCAGTGGAGATTCTGTGTGGGGGCTCCAACCCCACATTTTCCTTACACAGTGCCCTAGAGGAGATTCTCCATGAGGGCTCTGTCCCTGCAGCAGACTTCTGTCTGGACATCCAGGTGTTTCCATACATTCTCTAAAATCTAGGCAGAAGCTGCTAAAGCTCAACTGTTGAATTCTGTGCACCCACAGGCCCAACACCATGTGGAAGCTGCTGAGACTTGGGGCTTGCACCCTCTGAAGCAATGGTCCAAGCCATACATTGACCCCTTTCAGCCACAGCAGGAGCTAGAGTGGCTGGGACGCAGGGGGCCATGTCCTGAGGCTGCACAAGGCAGTGGGGACCTGGACCTGGCCCAGGAATTTTCCCTCCTAGGCCTCTGGGCCTGTGATGGGAGGATGTATTAGTCTATTTTTTTTTTTTTTTTGCTACTATAAAGAACTGCCCGAGACTGGGTAATTTATAAAGGAAAGAGGTTTAATTGACTCACAGTTCCAGATGGCTGGGGAGGCCTCAGGAAACTTACAATCATGGTGGCAGGGGAAGCAAACATGTCCTTCACATGGTGGCAGGAGAGAGAAGTGCAGAGTGAAGGGTGGAAAAGCCTCTTATAAAACCATCAGATCTCATGAGAATTCACTCACTATCACGAGAACAGCATGGGGGAACCACCCCCATGATTTAATCATCTCCCAGGAGGTCCCTCCCCCAACATGTGGCGATTATAATTCAGATTACAATTCAAGATGAGGTTTTGGGTGGAGACACAGCCAAAGTATATCAGACGGGCTGCCATGAAGGACTCTGACATGCCCTGCAGACATTTTCCCCATTGTCTTGGAGATTAACATTCAATTCCTCATTCCTTATGCAAATTTCTGCAGCTGGCTTGAATTTCTCCCCAGAAAATGGATTTTTCTTTTCTACCACATGGTCAGGCTGTAAATTTTTCAAACTTTTATGTTCTGTCACCTCTTGAATGCTTTGCTGCTTAGAAATTTCTTCCACCAGATAACCTAAATCATCTCTCTCAAGTTCAAAGTCCCAAAGATCTCTAGGGGTGGAGCAAAATGCCGCCAGTCTCTCTATTAAGCATAGCAAGTGTGACCTTTACCGCATTTGCCAATAAGTTCTTCATCTCCATTTGAGACTACCTCAGCCTGGACTTCATTCTCCATATCACTATCAAGATTTTGGTCAAAACCATTCAACAAGTCACTAGGAAGTTCAAACTTTCCCACATCGTCCTGTCCTCTTCTGAGCCCTCCAAACTGTTCCAACCTCTGCCCATTACCCAGTTCCAAAGTCACTTCCACATTTTCAAGTATCTTTATAGCAGTGCCCCCAAACTCCTGGTACCAATTTTCTGTATTAGTCCATTTTCACACTGCTATAAAGAACTTCCCTGAGACTGGGTAATTTATAAAGGAAAGAGGTTTGACTCACAATTCTGCATGGCTGAGGAGGACGTGGGAAACTTACAGTCATGGTGGAAGATGAAAGGAAAGCAGGCACATCTTACATGGCAGCAGGCAAGAGAGAGAGAGTGTTAAGGAGGAAATGTCAGACACTTACAAAACCATCAGATCTCATGAGAACTCACTCACTATCATGAGAACAGCCTGGGGGAAGCTGTCCCCATGATCTAGTCACCTCCCACCAGGTCCCTCCCTTGACACTGCAGATTATGGCAATTACAATTTTAGATGAGATTTGAGTGGGGACACAGAGCCAAACAATATCAATAAGTATCTTGACCATAATCACAGCTAATAGTTATCGAGCTATGATTTGAACCCAGGTCCACCTGACTTTGGATTCCAGACACTTTCTACCTCTGCCAAACTGTGTGCTTTTCCCATGATAAGCAAAACCTAATGTCCTTTTCCATGAGTATATTAATGCAGAACTAAATGAGGACTTCTTTGGCCTCTTTATTCTGAAGATGCAATGCCCAATTCCCAGAGAACTGTGCCTTGGTGATTTGGACAAAGCAGTCTTGTTCAGTAGTTTTAGCAGCTATATTTGTTTCATGGAAGGTTTCATTGAATAGAGTTCACTCAGGCCTTAGAAAAAACAAAAAACAAAAAACAAACAAAAAAAAAAACTCCACAAACCCAAGTGTGTGGAATTACATGCTCTCAGTGCTATAGGTAGTTAAGAAACTGGTTGAAAGATGAGATGTTCATGTCAGTCTTTCCCTTCTGTTTACCCATCTCTCTACTTACTGTTGCTCCACTTACCAGTGTGCCAGTTGCTGAGAATATTTAGAGGTAAGTATTATCTATGAAGATGGATAAAGACCAGAGTATGTACATTCTAAGTGCCCACTAAGCATGAACCCTTGAAAGTCACATCTCAACAGACTTACATATGAATTAGGTATCAAAGCAGTACATGATATTTATATCCAACATGTGAAAAAATAGTGCTTTAGCATAATGCAACAAAAAATAAAATTTCCCCGTCACAGAAGATTCTTTTTATAATATAGTTTACTGTTTTAAACACTCACATCATTAACAATCTATTGTACCTGAACATTAGCATTGCATAAATCATCATGTCATTAAATAAACACAAAATAATTATAGCAACATTATTATTTTCTATAGCCATATGTTCCCTGAAGCACTAATAATTCATTTGAACATAACTATGGCATCTCGAACGATACAAACGTCAGCATGAATTTAAAAGACTTTAGGGAACATCTTTAACTTTCATTGGGTAAACAGTTACATTTCAACATCAATAACAGCAATTCACATAATTGCATGTTTATGTACAGGGCTTACTTATACTAAATTATTTAACAGTTAAAATCAATTTTACTGCCTTGTAGAGTTTCAAATTTCAGACTAATACAATATCACCAAAAAGAAAACAGGGTTAGCTAAATGGAATACAACATGGATGTGAAGGAAGTTGCACATCTTTTAGAAGCGGTCACTAATGATTTGAGGTCCCTTAAAAATTAATTGCCCTGCTCCCTCCCTGAGTTCCACAGCTGAGAAAATTAGTGTTTTCCAAGAAGCTCCAGGAAGCTAGTGACTCTCTGAGGGTCACCAAGCTCCTCAAACAGGAACCAAAACTAAACTTGGGTCTCTCCCGATTCTGAACTACTTGAGAGATAAGAGTTCATGTCTTCCTCATTTCTGTTCTCTACCCTGAGAGTCTTACACGGTGTCTGGCACAGAGTAAATTATCTGCTGAATTGAATTCTCAGCTTAATATTTTATTTACCAAGTTCCTGCAAACATCTTGTTTTATATTTAAACCTGATATTCAGCCTATAGGCTAATTTCTCAGACTATCTGATCCCCCGCAAACACTGGGACCTGCCTGGAATTCAGGAACTTAAGATAATTTATTAGTCGCCTGGACCCTGCTACAGGGCTGTGATTGTGGTCCTTTTCCATTGGTGGATATTCTTTTCATATCTGCTGTTATGCCTTTGAACATCCCTCTGGTTTATAGCTAAAAAAAAAAACCTTCAGACTCGACTTTCCGTAAGTTACCTAACCCCTCTTCTCATCTTAAAGTGAGAGTCACAATAATAATGGTTCCTACTCATAGGGTTGTGAGAATTGTATGAGATAATCTGCATAAGGTTTATTAACACAGTACCTAGGATATAATAAGCTCTCAATGAATGTTTATCTATTACTATTACTACTAATATCATCACTATTTTGCTAGAATGTAAGTTCCTGAGGGACAGGGTCTGTTTTGTACATCCCTGTACCAAACATCCCAAAAGCCTAGGATACTGGCTTGAACATAGTATATGCTCAATGAATACTCATTGGATAAGTGAACAAACAACCATAGTCTCCATCCAAGCTAATGACAGACTCTGGCTTTGTCTGGGTAATGCAGTGGCCCTACAGCAGTTGATGAAACACAAACACAGCATTTCAGCAGTTGAACCCTAACCCAAACCCTAATCCTAACCCTATTTGCCTAAACTCATAATGTGGATTTAGAATATACACACTTATTTAAGACACTCAATATGCCCAGATTCAAGATTCAATACACTTAATAGCTAAAATGATTTCTATGAAATTAGAGTAAGAAAACTTATGACCCTCTGAAACTATGTACATCTATTATGCATCAATTTTTTTAAAAAACCTATAACCACAGTAATTACTCTTGGAGAGACTCTTTATTAAGTACCTTAACATGTTTACCAAGTGCTTTCCCTCACATTATTGAATGTATACCATGAACTTTTAAAAAGTGGCTAGTCCTTAGAGATTCTGTAGTTAAGATAGCCTCATTTTAGTCAAAAAGTGAGTTATATATGATTTTATTTTGAGAAACACTATGGAAAGCTTAATGTGCAATATATTTCTCTAACCCAAATGCCATAGTGTATGAAATCCATTACTGTGGTGAGGATAATAGCTTTGTTTTGGCCAGATCCTCCTTTTAAATGTGATTACTTCTTGAATTGCTGATAGCTCAGGCAAAAGGCATGTAATATTTTTTTAAAATGTAAGTCATGCCTACTGCCCAAAAGGATTAGAGTCTGCTTAATATGCTGTAAAACAGGAGATTAGGAATAAAAACAACATAAATCTCTTAAAAAGCAGAAGAGTAGTAGATACTAGAGTTCAAGGCATTTATAAAACTATTTTATAAATTTCGACACTAAATTTATTTTCATGTTTTGGCAACTCTGGCAGAAATTGGAAGCACCTTGCGTAACTTGGTCTGTTTCCTGACCAAAAATAAAGCAAACACATTTGTCTGCAAACACATACTTTCTCCTGGGAACAAGTAGAACCAGAAAGATTGCCAAAACTCTTGTGGTTTGACTGAATCTCTTAGGATTAACTCATCCACCTTATGGGAAAAAGGTCAGGTAAAAAATTCAGAGACTTCTCACCCAGCTCAGATTCCTGTCCGGATCCAGTTGATCAAATGAAAATCATCCTGCCTGTGCCCAGTTAACTCAGGCCCCTCCCGAACATGTCATCTAAAGCTACAACGCAGGCCAAAGTTAGGCTCAGCTATTACAATAAAAAGTTATTACAATTCGTTTAACACATACGAATTCATCATTTATCATCAACATCATTAACATACAAAATAAACTTCAAGTAATCAGAGTACAAATAATGATAATGGCAATGTCATTTGTATAAAACTTTCTAGTTCACAAAAATATTTTACAAACATTAAATGCATTGGTTTATTCAACAAATATATATAATTGTATATATATGTACATATACATGTATATATACATCATATATATGCCATATATGTGTATATAATATGTATATTACATGCATATTTTATATGTATAAATAGTATGTGTATATATAGTATGTGTGTAATATATGTGTGTATTATCTATGTGTATATATTATATACATACATGTACACATATACATATATTTATATATACATATATTTTTAAAGACAGGGCCTCACTCTATCACCCAGACTAGAGTACAGTGGTGCAGTTACAGTTCACTGTAACCTCTAACACCTGGGCTCAAGTGATTCTCCCACGTTAGTCTCCCAACTAGCTGGGACAACAAGCATGTGCCACCACACTTTGCTAATTTTTTCATTTTTTTGTAAAGAAGGGTCCTCACTATGTTGCTCAGGCTGCTCTGGAACTTTTGGGATCAAGCAATCCTCCTGCCTTGGCCTCCCATGAGTGTTGGGATTACAGGCATGAGCCACTGCACCTGGCCTTATTCAATAGATATTTATTAGACATTGATTATGTGCCAGATATGTTTGCTAGGAGACAGTAACATAAAATAAAATATGATTCTTGCCTTCTTAGAACTTACGGTTTAGTGGGAGAAGCTATACCTTAAAGAAATTATTAAAGAAATAATTAATAAATTATAGGTGATAGGTGCCATAATAGAGAAATACAGGGGATTATGAGAGTGGCCAACAGTGGAGTCTGAACTAAACAAGAGGGTTAGGGAAAGCTTCCCTGAGGAAGTGAGATGCAGGTTGAGACCTGAGAATGAATGAATAAGCTTTAAACAACAAAGAGGAGAATGAGCCTTAGTGTCCAAGGAAACAGCCTGTGCAAAGCAGCTGAGTGGGGAAGGGGCACAGCCTACTCTAGGAAATGATGACAGCACAGTGGGATGACTGGGCATATAGAGCCACAAGACAAGTCACATAAAAGGCGAGAGAATGGGCCAGGAGACTCAGGGCCACGTCACGTTCAGTCTCGCAGACCACAACCTTCTAAGGATTTGACCACAGAACCTCACACATTCATAAGCACTGGAGGGCCAGGACAGTGGCTCACACCTGTAATCTCAGCTCTTTGGAAGGCCTACACTAGAGGATCGCTTGAGGCCACTGGTTTTAGACCAGTCTGGGCAACATCATGAGACTCCATCTATACAAAAAACAAATAAACAAACAAACAGCCAGGCATGGTGGCACTACCTGCCACCTGTAGTACTAGCTACATAGGAGGGTAAGGCAGGAGGATCACTTGAGCCCAGGAGTTCAAGGCTACAATGAGCTGTGTTTGCACCACTGCACCAGCCTGGGCAACAGAGTGAAACACTGTCTCTAAAATAATAATAACAAAAATAAGTATTGGTCAATAATGTCAGGCAAAGCCAGACATAATACAGTGGGTAGGATCCACATGTTTTCATTTACACACATTAAGGAAAGTAGAATGCCCCAAATATTAATCCAGCTGCCTCCAAACTACAACGGCTAACATCTGCAAAAGAGTTACCTTGGCTTTCTAAGTGTCTAAATGGCTTCGGAGAGTAGATTGTCCATGTATTGGTGGTTAACAGTTAAGCCTTTTCTGCTTAATTCCAATTCTGACTCACTGCTTTATGACTGTGGGCAAACCTTTAGCCACTCTGAGCTTCAGGGCATTTTATTTGCAGAATGAAGATAACTTTTTCCTCACCTGGTTATTGTGAAGATTAACAAAGAAAAGCACGTTGCAAGATAAAATAAATGCTCAGTGTTGATAGCTTTATGGTTCTGAGTCATACCATGTTCTTCTTAGTGAAATTCTTAAGTAATTTTTTATTCCAAACGATTTGAGAATGTCTTCTTTCATATGCTTAAAAGGTATCTTGGTGTAACAGAAAAAAACTTCGAATTTAAAAACACCCAGAGTCAAATGCCAGTCCTGGCACTTCCTAGCTGGGTAGCAATGGGATGATTAAGCCACAGTTTCTTCATCTGTTAAATGGAATCAATAATCTATACCTCTATTATTATTTTAAGAATTAAATGAGATAACATTGGTTTATATGTCAGTATCTATTGTACAACAGATCTTCAGCAAATGTTTGTTCTCTACTTTTAACTCTTTCTTCAAGGAGAAAGAAACTTCTAGCTGGACATGATAGCTCATGCCTGTAGTCCAGGCACTTTGGGAGGCGAAGGTGGGAGGATGGCTTGAGTCCAGGAGGTTGAGGTTGCAGTGAGCCATGATGGTGCTATTGAACTCTAGCCTGGGTGACAGAGTGAGACCCCATCTCAAAAACAAACAAACAAACAAAAAGGTAAAAAAAAATTTAAAAAAAAAAAAAAGAAGAAGAAAAGAAAGAAAGCCAGGTGCTGTTGCTCACGCTGTAATCCCAGCACTTTGAGAGGCCAAGGCGGGCGGATCACGAAGTCAGGAGATCGAGACCATCCTGGCTAACACAGTGAAACCCCGTCTCTACTAAAAATACAAAAAAATTAGTAGGACATGGTGGCACATGCCTATAGTCCCAGCTACTCAGGAGGCTGAGGCAGGAGAATTGCTTGAACCCGCGAGGCGAAGATTGCAGTGAGCCGAGATTGCCGCCAGTGCACTCCAGCCTCTGCAACAGAACAAGACTCCATCTCACAAAAAAGAAAAAAAAATTGTGTTGCGTTTAAAAGTAGTGTAGGTCAGTACTTCAGTGTGCATGGGAAACTTCAGTGTGCATCACAAACTTCAATGTGCATAGGAAACACCTGGGGTTTTGGTAAAATGCAGATTCCAATTCAGTAGGTCTGAGATCGTGCCTAAGATTACGCATTTCTAATAAGCTGATCCAGGAGTGCTGTCACCACTGGTCCATAGACCACACTTCAAGTGATGATCTGGCTGGTTTATTAATGTTGTCAACCTGCTATCCATGTCAGAATGAGAGTTAGCTAATATTAGGATGTATCTCCATGCTTCCTAGAAAGATGTAAAGTCTAGGACTTGTTAATGTTTGATTTTCCTTTTTTTTTTTTTTTTTTTTTGAGATGGAATCTCACTCTGTTGCCCAGGCTGGAGTGCAGTGGTATAATCTCAGCTCACTGCACCTACGCCTTCCGGGTTCATACGATTCTCCTGCCTCAGCCTCCCAAGTAACTGGGATTACAGGTACGCGCCATCGTGCTCAGCTAATTTTGTATTTTTAGTAGAGATGGGGTTTCACCATATTGGTCAGGCTGGTCTTGAACTCCTGACCTCGAGTGATCTACCTGCCTCGGCCGCCCAAAGTGCTGAGATTATAGGCAAGAGCCACTGCACCTAGCCTACATTTCTTGACCCCAAAATAAGGGGCATATTTCTGCCACAGAAAATTCTCGTAAGAATCATTCTTAATATAGAGGTTTTGATAATCATGCATTCAAGGATCTCTCAGGAATGGTAAGAAAAACAAAAATGAATGAGAATAAAAACATGCCTATCACAAGGAAAAACAAAATTTCTTTTGCTTTTCAACTAGAATGGTGATTATAGTAGCCAAGAAGTTGCTTTAAATGTGCACAAAAGGCAGTGAGGACAAAATGACCTCTCTCTCTTTTTTCATTTTGGTCAAATATACATAACTTAAAATTTATCATTTTAACCATTTTAAGTGTGCAATTTGGTGTCATTAATTATATTCACATTGTTGTGCAACCAGACTGCAATTCATCTTCAAAACTCTTATATTCATTAATTACCTCAAACTGAAACTTTGTACCCACTAAACACTAACTCCCCATTCCCCATTCCCATCAACCCCTGCTAATCAATATTCTACTTTTGCATTTGTGAATTTGCCTATTCTAGTTTCCTCATATAAGTGGAATCAAACAATATTTGTTCCTTTGTGTTTGGCTTATTTAATTTAGTATAATGTTTTCAAGGTTCATCCATGTGGTAGCATATATCAGAACCTTGTTTTTTTGTAAAGCTGAATAATATCATTGTATGTATATTCTAATTTAGCTTAGCCATTCATCTGTTGATGGACATTTGGGATGTTTCCATCTTTTGGCTATTGTGAATAAGGCTACTATGAACATGAGTGTACAAGTATTTGTTCGGGTCCCTGCTTTCAATTATTTGGGGGTAAACATCCAAAGTAGAATTGCTAGATTATATTGTGATTATATTGTAATTATATGTTTTTCGTTTTTGTTTTTGTTTTTGTTTTTTTGAGGAACTGCCATACTGTTTTGCACATGGGCTGCACCATTCTTTTTTAGTTTTTTTATTTATGAGATTCTGGTGTACCCATCACTCAAGTAGTGTACACCGTACCCAACGTGTAGCAAGGTCCACATATATCCTTGTACTGGAAGAATAACTCAATAAAGGTTTGTGAACTGTTAAACAAGTGTGAGTGATTCTCTATAGATTGTTACACCAGATCAGAAAATTCAGCTCCCAGAAGCATGGCAGCAAATCTGCCAAGTGGCACAACCTGTGCTTACTTGAGCTGATCAAGTCCTAAGCCTTTTTTGTTTATTAAACTATGTTCAAGGATTGCAAGGAGAGTATGACCCACCATATCTCTAATGCATTTTAATCACACACACACACACACACACACACACACAAAACTTCTTCCAGCCAAATGATCCATAGCCTGAAAACACTGGTAGTGTAACACTTTTATTCAAACATTTCAGCCAATCATTAGCCATAGTATAGCACTTTCCACAGAATACTCAGATTTCATTTAGCCAGATTTGGCCCTGCTAGTTTTTAAGTGTTTATATATATAAAATATTATAAATGTGTTATCTAATATCAACATTATATATATATATATATCTGTGAGTTTATGTATTTATATAATCTTTATGCACAGAAAGACTTTAACCCACCTTTCTTTTTAAGTAGTTTCAGCTTCTTTTGCTCTCTTCTGGCCATCTTCATACATGAAGGTCTCCTCTCTAAAGGAGGGGAAGATGAAACAAGGCAACTTTTCTTTTTATAAAAAAGAAATTTTAATTGACACATAATAATTTTACATATTTACAGTGTAATATTTAGAGTATGAAATGTTGATACATGCATACAACGTATAATGATCAAATCTGGGTAACTTGCATCTCACTTACAGCCTTTATCATTTCTTTGTGTTGGTAATATTCAAAATTTTATCTCCTCCTCAACCTCCCAGATAACTTACAATTTTTGCTACTTCCTTTCATTGCTAAATTATCTTTTTGTTTATTTTTTAAAGACAGGATCTCATTCTGTCACCCAGGCTGGAGTGCAGTGGTGCTATCACAGCTCACTACAGCCTCAAACTCCTGGGCTCAAGAGATCATCCCACCTCAGCCTCCTGAGTCACTGTGACTACAGACACATGCCACCACACCTGGCTGATTTTTTTCATTGCTAAATTCTCAAGGAATGATTCCACATTCTGCTGCTATTTTCTCTCTATGGCTCTCCTTTTAGTCCGTTATTATCTGAATTCTGGCTTCAGGTCTTCATTGTAACCATGTACTTTAAGTCATCTTCTCACTAAATTCCATTCCTATTTTCTCAGTAGCTTTTGAAACACTTTACTCTCCTCTTTCTTCCCTTAAGCCCTTGTGTCCCTAGTTTTCAGGAAAAAAAAATGATGAGATTCAAGTATATCTCCTCCTCCGGCTGTTGCTTCCTTGACTCTTCCTTTTCCAGAATAGTGGTAGGTGTCCAAGTTCCCAGACATCTTCCCCTTCCCCTCTTCATCCCTCCCTCCAAAATCTTGTTCTGTTTCAGAGCACCTGCTGTCACACTTTGAAGACTCACAGTATAACTATAACCTGTCTTTGGCTCCAGTACCCTAGCTTCAATTGCCTGCTGAACACTTCATTTCAGATGTCTGGCAATCATTGATATCGAGAAATGAAATCATTAGTCTAGTCCGATGAAGGGGTGGCCTGCCCCTCCACACCTGTGGGTGTTTCTCGTTAGGTGGAACGAGAGACTTGAGAAAAGAAATAAGACACAGAGACAAAGTATAGAGAAAGAAAAGCGGGGGCCCAGGGGACCGGCGCTCAGCTTACAGAGGACCCACGCCAGCACCGGCCTCTGAGTTCCCTTAGTATTTATAGATAATTATCTTTACCATCTTAAAGATAAGGGAGTGGTAGGACAATAGGATCGTTTTTAGGGAGGAAATTAGCAGTAAGACATAAGAACAAGGATCTCTGTGACATGAATAAGTTTAAAGGAAAATCCTGTGCCTTGAGATAAACCTTTTAGCAACATTGTTTCATCCTATCACATGGGGATAAACCTTGGAAAATACCTAGCTTTTCTAGGAACAAAGACACACCCTGCACGCCCAAAATCCATTAAACCTTGAGTTACCACAGCACATGTCTCTTGCAAGGACAAGGTTGGGGGTAGGGTCACGGATTAACAGCATCTCAAATACAGAACAAAATGGAGTCTCTTATGTCTACTTCTTTCTATATAGACACAATAACAGGTTGATCTCTTTCTTTTCCCCACATTTCCCCCTTTTCTTTTCAACAAAACCACCATTGTCATCATGACACCGAGATTACATACTTCACAAAGTAATAGAATATCACAAAGCAAGTGGAGGCAGGATGAGATCACAGGATGGTGTTAAAATTAAAATTAAAAATGAAATTTTGGGCACACATTGTCATTGATAACATCTCATCAGGAAACAGGGTTTGAGAGCAGACAACCTGTCTGACCAAAATTTATTAGGTGGGAATTTCCTCGTCCTAATAAGCCTGGGAGCGCTACAGGAGGCCGGGGCTTATTTCATCCCTTCGGCTTCAACCCTAAAAGGCGGCACGCCTCCAAGGGGGTCGTTTATAGGCCTACCCTCAGAGCGCATTCTCTTTCTCAGGGATGTTCCTTGCTGAGAAAAAGAATTCAGCGATATTTCTCCTATTTGCATAACGAAAAGAGAAGAAATATGGCTCTGTTCCGTCCGGCTCACTGGCGGCCAGTTCAAGGTTGCCTCCCTTGTTCCCTGAACATTGCTGTTATCTTATTCTTTCTTCAAGATGCCCAGATTTCATATTGTTCAAACACACATGCTCCACAAACAATTTGTGCAGTTAAGGCAATCATCACAGGGTCCTGAGGTGACATATATCCTCCTCAGTTTACAAAGAAGATGATAGAATTAAGAGATTAAAGTAAAGACAGACATAAGAAATTATAAAAGTATTAACTTGGGAGAACTAATAAATGTCCATGAAATCTTCGCATTTTACGTTTTTCTGCCGTGGCTTCAGCCAGTCCCTGCGTTCAAGGTCCCTGACTTCCCGCAACATTCTCCCTCCCTTTTCCTCTATATAAATGTGCCATGGTGATGAAGGCTTGTTCGTTAGTCAATGGTGCTCGATTGCGGTGTTTCCGTCTCCGTGGAGGCGCTTTTCTTTGCATCTCCGATGGGTTCATTGTAGAACTTCAAATGTTTAGTGGGTATCCAAACAGGAAGCTGATTTTCTCCTGGTGAAACACAAGCAAAACCTCTTCCCCAGGTTATCACCTTCCCTATTTCCCATGTCTTATTTTTGTTGTCTTTCCACCAAATCAGTTTTCCTTCATGTGGACTGTTCTTTTTACCAGTAAGATGTTGTTCTGCAGAAGTAGTAGTCTGATTTCTATAAATGTTTAAAAAATTTAAAGTATAGAGTGCTAGATTAAGCTGCATCTGAGGAGTGGTACACTCCTTACTGTCTCCCCCTTTTGTTTGTTTAACTAACTGAGTTTTGAGTGTTCTATTAGTTCTTTCAACTATGGCCTGTCCTTGGTAATTATAAGGAATTCCTGTTGTATGTGTAATATTCCACTGATTTAAGAATTTTTGGAAAGCTTTACTACAATAACCTGGTCCATTGTCAGTTTTAATTTTTTCTGGAACTCCTATTACAGCAAAACAAGATAATAAATGTTTTTTAACATGGGAAGTACTTTCTCCTGTCTGGCATGTTGCCCATATGAAATGTGAATAAGTATCAACTGTTACATGAACATATGATAATTTTCCAAATGAAGGTACATGGGTAACATCGATTTGCCATAATGCATTAGGACACAGACCTCTGGGATTGACTCCTGCCTCTTGAGTGGGCAGGTGTAATACTTGACACTGGGTGCAATGTTGTACAATATCTTTTGCCTGTTTCCATGTGACATCAAATTTGTTTTTTAACCTTGCTGCATTTACATGAGTCAAAGCATGAAGTTCTTGTGCTTTTATGAATGCAGAGGATACCAGTAAGTCAGCTTGTTCATTTGCTACAGTTAAAGGTCCTGGTAAATTAGTGTGTGCTCTAATATGAGTAATATAAAATGGGAAATTCCTTTTTCTTACAGTTTGTTGTAATAAATTGAACAATTGGTTTAACTGATCATCCATGCTATATTTAATTAGAGCTGTCTCAACATCTTTTGTAGCCTGTACTACATATGCAGAATCTGATATAATATTAACAGGTTGATTAAAATCTTGTAACAGTGTAATGACTGCAACCAACTCTGCTGTTTGAGCTGATTGATATTGAGTTTTGATTACTCGCTCTTTTGGTCCTGAGTCTCTTATGTCTACTTCTTTCTATATAGACACAATAACAGGCTGATCTCTTTCTTTTCCCCACAGTCCCCAAACTCCTTCTCCCCTCAGACTTCCTGTTTATGTTATGGCATCAACAAGCCAGCAGCACTAAGACTGAACATTGCTCTTATACTTGCCTGATCCTTTGTCCTCATTTCACTACTCCCATATCAGATCAGCCACAAACTGGTATTGATTTTTTTTCACCTAATGCCTCTGAAATCTTTTCTTCCTTCTTCACTTCTTCCTCTAACATACTAGTCAAAGTCCTTTAATAGGACAATTGCTGAAGTCTTCTGGTATTACTTTTCCAGACTTATTTTCCAAGTCTCCCTTACTTTAAATCATTACTTAACTTTCGTCTAATGTGTAACCTCGTAGGTAACTGATTCCATCTCTTGTCTCAGTTTTAAGAAGTAGGAACTCCAAGAAGAGAGAGTCTCATTTTGAATCAAAGGCCTAGCCCTGGTTTAGTTGGACACAACCTGGGAGTCGTGGTTATGCCAAGGTTTGCCTTTTCTGAGTATAAATAGGGCAATTTTTCTATGTAGGAAGTACAGGCAAGGAGAAAATTATTTCTGGTACTAAGAAAATGCTGTCGATGCCGGCACCACGAAAAGGGTGGTAGAGAGTATTTGGCCATGCTTCAGACCCGCAATAACTAACAACATCTTTCTTAATGTACATAGAACATAAATGACACTTGGGATTTTCTCAAATTTAAGCAAACATAGTCTCCTCCCACTTCTAGGCAGGCTGCAGCCTGTAAGCTCCCTGACTTCTGAGATATCCTGGAGCGGCCACTAAAGGTCTGTACAGGAATGGTATATTTGCTAAATATTTGCCATGGCCAAAATTATAACCGATTTAGGTTTCTTTCTTGGCATATTTCACTTTGAGGCTATAACATATGGTAATCATATTAAAATGTTAGAAACCAAAACTTGATATTCCATACATATAAGATTAGCCTAATATTTTCCTTTCTTGATTGTTTTAGCAATGGCTAGGATAAATATAAAGCCAGAAAGACACTGGTTATGACAACTGGAAATTCACATTTTTTTCTCTTTACTAAGAAGTTTAGGATTCTATACTGTCATAACTAAAAGTTGACATTCATATCATAAAATAAATATTAAAATTACAATGAACCATTTTAAAAGAATGGGGAATTTAATAGGATTTAAGGTTAAGAACTTGAAATAAATTGTCAATGAAAGTAAGAAAATGGAGTGTCTCCACATTTCTATAATTTAAAGAAAATTTGGAGAACATCTAAGTTAAGCATGCTTATTTTTATTTTTGTAGCTTTATTGAGATACATTTCACATACCCTAAAATTCACTCTTTTAAAGTGCTCAGTTCAGTAATTTTGAGTATATTCAGAGTAGTACAACCATAACCAGAATCTAATTATAGAACATTTTTCTCACCCCAAAAATAAAATCATTAGCAGTCATTCCCCAGCCGCAGGCAACTACTAATCTGCTCTCTGACTGTATGGATTTACCTATTTACCTATTTACCATGCATTTCACATATTTACCTATCTACCATGCATTTCACATGTATCATATGACTCCATATGATATAATGGTCTTTTGTGACTGGGCTCTCTCATTTAGCATGTTTTCAAGGTTCATCCATATTGTACTATGTATCCATTCTTCATTCCTTTTTATGGCTGAGTAATACTTCATTGTGTGGATATATCATATTTTATCTGTTAATCAACTGATGGACATTTGTGTTGTATCTATTTCTTGGCAATCATGAATAATGCTGCTATGAACACTCATTTCACCATGGAAATATGTTTTCATTTTTCTTGCATACATACCTAGAAATAGAACTGCTGGCTCATATGGTAACTCTATGTTGAATATTTTGATGAACTGCCAAACCATCTCCAAAGTAGCTGCACCATTTTACATTTCCACCAGCAATATACAAGAGTTTCAATTTCTGCACATCCTTGACAACACTTGCTATTGTCTTTTTTATTTTAGCCACCCTAGTAAGTGTAAAGATATTTAACTATAATTTGGGGCCACCTTTATTTTTGGTACAAGCAAAGACTTGAGTCTTATGCTCTGTGTCCCAGCTAGTCAGAGGCAAAATCTGATCTGCAGAGATGTATTGTTTTAGAGAAAGATATGGAAGGATATCTAACTAATTGTTACTCTTGATTACTGAAAGTAAAGAGTAAAGAAGAAAAAGGAAAGACACTATTAACTTTATATTCAGCTATTGTTAAAAGGAGCAGTGTATGAATATGTATTACATTAATAAAGGAAAATGTCAAAAACAAAATGAGAAACTCTGTGTCTTCTCATATTTTTTTAAAGGTAAGGTCTTGCTGTGCTGCCCAGGCTGCAGCACAATAGCTATTCACAGGTGCTATCATGGTATACTGCAGCCTCAAACTCCTGGACTCAAGCTATCCTGCCTCAGTCTCTGGAGTAGCTGGGATTACATACATACACCACCATGCCTGGCTAGCTGTTTCCTGATTTCCAGGCATTGTTTGTTGTTGTTAATTCTTTTGAGAGTTTGGGTTAAAGTCTTTCTGTGCATAAAGATTATATAAATATATAAACTCACAGATATATATATATATATAATGTTGATATTAGATAACACATTTATAATATTTTATATATATAAACACTTAAAAACTAGCAGGGCCAAATCTGGCTAAATGAAATCTGAGTATTCTGTGGAAAGTGCTATACTATGGCTAATGATTGGCTGAAATGTTTGAATAAAAGTGTTACACTACCAGTGTTTTCAGGCTATGGATCATTTGGCTGGAAGAAGTTTTGTGTGTGTGTGTGTGTGTGTGATTAAAATGCATTAGAGATATGGTGGGTCATACTCTCCTTGCAATCCTTGAACATAGTTTAATAAACAAAAAAGGCTTAGGACTTGATCAGCTCAAGTAAGCACAGGTTGTGCCACTTGGCAGATTTGCTGCCATGCTTCTGGGAGCTGAATTTTCTGATCTGGTGTAACAATCTATAGAGAATCACTCACACTTGTTTAACAGTTCACAAACCTTTATTGAGTTATTCTTCCAGTACAAGGAGCACAATAGATTTAAATAATTCCAAATGCTTAATAGCAATACAAACATGTAGATTAAATACAGGTCTTAAAGGGGATAAAATTCATGAAATTGTTGAAAACTAAAACTCAATGCTTCTTTTATACATTCTCTCAAAACTTCAATCTGTTACATAATTTGATTTGTCAAGGACCATGTTGTTCCTTACTGTGTGAGCAAACTTTCCTGTAGTTTTATAGCAGAGTGCAAGTAAGAGACAGAAAGAGAGAGAAGCAACAGAGCAGGATCTTAAAGTTCTCTCAATCCAGTTATTACCACTAATTAACTATATACTGCCTGTAAGATTTATACTGGAGAATGCAAATCTAATAAATACTCCAGAAAAAGGGTCTCACTAAGAATGACAAAAATTCATTGAGTAAGGGGCAGGCACAGTGCCTCACACCTACAATCCCAGCACTTTGGAAGGCCGAGGTGGGAGGATTGTTTGAGCCCAAAAGTTCAAGACCAGCCTGGGAAAAATAGGGAGACCCCATTTCTAAAAAAATAAAATAAAATTAGCTGGGCATGAAGGTGCACGCCTGTGGTCCCAGCTAATCAGGAGGCTGAAGCAGGAGGATCATTTGAGCCCAGGAGTTCGAGGCTGAGGTGAGTTGTGTTTGCCTCACTGTACTCCAGTCTGGGCAACACAGCAAGACTCTGTCTCAACAAAACAAAACAAAATTCAAGCAGCAGTGGAAGTAGAAGAGTGTCTCCATGCTTTTTCTGCAATAACCTTCATTATGAAAGTAAGTCAGTAGGAAACCAACAACAGCGAATAGCACTTTATGAGGACTTTGGGTATGTGTTTGGGATAGAAAGGATCAGAGACATCCCATCTTGAAAGGTTAACAAGGAATGCAAATTCCAGAGACAAGAATCTACCACCAGCAATGTGCCTTTGCTTGCCGCAGAACTTCAGACATTTGGAATGAAGATTAAAATTAACTAATCATCGTAACAAGAATTTATACAGCCAGCACCAAAAACAAACTGGTTCTAGGACAATATAATAATCTGTAGCTTGACGTGTCCCTGACACTAGTTATACTTTCTAAGGAGTGAAATTTATGAATATACTTGAGATGAAAAGTATGCTCCCCTGGACAAAGCCCTGGATAAGTAGATAGGAAAGACAATTCAATTCAGTTATTTATTGAGTATCTTACTATACATGTTTTGGGATTGTGTGGACTGGAGAAAATTCCTCTAATATAAATGGAAGAGTCTATTTTTAAAATCTAGCTGGTAAAAAAAGAAAACGAAACAAAATATAACCCAAGTTCACAGCTAGGCTTTAAAAAATGCTTAGCATTAATATTCTTCCATTGTTAAGCAACTAATAGGATATTTCAGAATGAGAGAAGGAAGTGGAGCCAAATAAACATAGTAAAAATTAAAATATACAACCAATCCACATACTTTCCCTTAAATAATCCCATCTACACCTATGCACATCATATCCACCATCAGAAAATATGTTGTTATTTTTAAAAATACACGTTCTCCTTGTCTAGCTTATAGTACTTTGACTATTTTTTCCTTTTCTTACTAAATTCATTTCTTATTTGATTAATTCACTATGTCAGATGCCAGGTATCACCTTGACTTAGCTCATCTCATCTCATTCAAAGGCAGATCCAAGTTTTGTAAAGTCAAAAGCTTATACAATTTGGGGGCTCTCTTTAAAGAAAATAATACAAAATTACAAAATACAAGAATATGGAAAATTAGAATGAGAATAGAAATCACAATAAATTTTAAAAAATTAAATGCTGGCAAATACCATAAATATTACAAACTCTAAGAAATTGACATAATTTCATTAACTAGCTGCCTAACATACCTTTATAATTGTTTTCTGTTTCATTTTTTGGTTTAATGCTCTTTGGTAGCTTCTTTATACAATAGCTATTTTGTAGTATCATCTTCTGTAATGCAACTAGAAAAATACTTCAGTCTTTTTTGGAGTATAGTTGATCAAAATTTGTTTTCCATATTGGGGTTTGGGATATATAAGTCATTCAACCTCGTACACAGACATACTCGTTGTTTTTAGTACAACTACAGGTGTTTGCCCTAAAAATCAAAATATTCTGATTGATTCTATTTCACACAATTCCCATCCCAAAAGAAAAATAAGTATATTCGTGTGCTGATCATTGTAGATGTTGCATTATCTTATGTACTCCAACTAGAATGCTACAGTTATGCACAGGCTTCAATGCAAACCAAATCCTCTGCTTACAATTTTCTACATCTGAGGATAGGAGGAATTTTTCATAGACTAACTTATGACATTTTAAACATGCTTCTCTACCCCTTACCTACACACTCCTGGTAAGAGGTGTAATAGGACAGCGGTCCCCAACCTTTTTGGCACCAGGAACTGGTTTCGTGAAAAAGAATTTTTCCGCGGGCTGGAAGGGACAGATGGAATGGTTTCATCTTCAAATCATAAGGCATTATTTAGAATCTCATAGGAGCACACAACCTAGATCCCTCGCATGCCCAGTTCACATTAGGGTTCGTCTAATGCTGCCGCTGATCTGACAGGAGGCAGAGCTCAGGCAGTAATGCTTGCCCGCCACTCACCTCCCGCGGCACGACTCGGTTCCTAACAGGTCATGTGCTGGTACCAATCAGAAGCCCGGGGGCTGGGGGCCCCTGCAACGGGACACATTCATGACGTACGAACATTGGCTTGGCACCTTTATATCATGGCGCTAGGTGGCTCAGCATAGTGGGTGGTAGAAGTATTCCTGAAAACTATTCATTTGCTAGGACACCTAGCTATAACTACTAATCACAGAAATGATCACAAACCACATAAATATCACCCATGAAATGTAAATTAAGTATATCACCAACTTAATTTTCTCTTATCAGTACCCTAAAATATACAACATTCCCTCTCCAACACCACTAAACACAAGGGCAAGTCAGAGAGGTAAGAGAGCACTGTTGACTGAGGGTGGCTAAAATATCTTTTTCTGTGCGCAAATTTATAAAAGCATATGACACGTGAATACATTGCTAAGGTCTGTCCCAAAGGCTTAGGAGGAGCTGTTTTTAAAAGGAAGCCTGATAATTCAGCCTCAGCAGCTCAGTCCATCTGCTCCTGACCTCATCTTGCCCCACTTAGGGAGCGCCTACCTTGTGAGCAGCACACAGAGAGGCACCTACAACTCCACATGGAAAGAAATCACAGGATCTGAAAGGAGTTAGGGCGGCTTCACCAGAAGAAAACAAAAAGTTCACTTTCTATTATGGTGAACAAACTTTACTTTACAATTAGAGCTATACATTCCTGTGAGTCTTCAGGAATCTTCAATAAAGTGGCCTTGGGACAATAAAGGGAAATTACCTATTGAAGAGAAAAAGGAATAAATGCCATGGAAATGAAACCCAGGCCCAATGAATCAGGACAATGATCTGAGTGGCCACCCAGCACTGTTGGCCCAGAGCTGCTATCACGGGTGTGTGGCAGGCAGGGCAGCAGCTGGGGACTAGAGGAAAAGAGACCTCAAAAGGGGAAATGGAAAATGCCAAACATCCACTGTGCTATCTTGACAGTTTATGCCTGTGACAGATCTTACCGGGTGGCTCATGCCTGTAATCCCAGCACTTTGGGAGGCCAAGGCAGGTGGATCAGTTGAGCCCAGGAGTTTGAGACCAGCCTGAGCAATATGGCGAAACTCTGTCTCTACAAAAATACAAAAAAAAAAAAAAAAAATTAGTCGGGCATGGTGGCAGGCACCTGTAGTCTCAGCTACTTGGGAGGCTGAAGTAGAAGGATTGCTTGAGCCCGGGAGAAGGAGGCTGCAGTAAGCTGAGATTGTGCCACTGCACTCCAGCCTGGAGTCCAGATCTGTCAAAAAAAAAAAGAGAGAGAGCGAGACAGAGACAGACAGACAGACAGACAGAAAGGTGTTTTAACATCTTAGAAGAAAGTTGTCGTTCCATTAGATCAAGACTTATTTGTGCCTGAAGGCAGATGATATGGTTTGGCTCTGTGTCTCCATCCAAATCTCAACCTTGAATTGTAATAACCCCCATGTGTCGTGGGAGGAACCCAGTGGGAGATAATTGAATCATGGGGCTGGGTCTTTCCTGTTCTGTTCTCTGATAGTGAATCTCAGCAGATATGATGGTTTTATAAAGGAGAGTTCTCCTGCACATTCTTGCCTGCCACCATGTAGGATGTGCCTTTTCTTCTCCTTTGCCTTCCACCATGATTGTGAGGCCTCCCCAGGCATTGGGACAGTGAGTCCATTAAACCTCTTTCCTTTAGAAATTACCCAGTCTTGGATGTGTCTTTATTAGCAGTGTGAGAACACTAATACAGCAGAGGAGTGATTGGAAGACTTCTTAAGTCATTATTCATTGGTATGATGAAATAGGAAAGAAGGATGAAAATATGTTTTCAAAGAAAATATATCTACAATATTTGTGATTCCACAAATAAAAAATATCTTTTCTTATTTGTAAAATAAAAATGTTCTTTATAAATCATATAAGCTGAGCCTTTCAATATTTAAAATATGATCATTTTCCCACTCAAACAGAAAAAAAGCTGTAAGAATTTTAAATGTGCCTTGAAAAAAAATAGAAAATCACCAAAATATTATTCCCTGATATTTCCTAATAGATTCTTTTGAAGTCTTTTTTTCATTTTCATGTGAATAGGAATAAAACAGAATTTTGCAAATATGCTTAAGTAATTTGTAAAATCTGAATTCGTAACAGGCAATTAAGCTAGGAAAACCAAAATTTCTTTCTCAATAAGTCTCTTGATAAAAATTACAGCTTTAATGATCCTTAGAACACTAAAAGAGAAAAGTCATGGAATTTCAACCGTACCTACTACTTTCTTTTGTTGGGTTATTCAATCTGTTGGCAAATGAAAGCTTTTCTTTCTTTTTCATTCTTCTCTGTGAATATCATTCTCCAGACAAGGTTCTCACAATCATTGTCCTGGTGACGTCACATCTTCCATGGCAACATTTTGCCAGTTTATTGTTAATAAGCTAAAGTAATTCTTGGTAGCTTTAAAAAAAAAAAGATTATATATCCACTTAAAATGTTAGATAGCTATTTATTTTCACACAACATTGAATGAAATACTGCAGAAGGGGATAGTTTAATGCGTGAGCACAGATTGAAATTTAGGTCAATCTGGGAAGGCCAGATAACATGCTAGAGATTTTAGAAATCAGTGCCAAGATTATGTAATGATAACGCTCTCTCTTCTGGTCCTTTGTACTTGGGGTGCATGAACACAGGCTTCATGAAAAGTCACCTACAGAGGTAAACAGCAACTGTGGCTTTTGAAAGCAACAGATTCTAAATAACATTATTTTAAGAAAGAGGATATGAAATTACAACTACGTAAAATAGATTTACCTACCAACAAGACTGGAAAGTTATATGCAAAAATGAAAAAGAGTTGGAGTGCTTTGGGGTGAGAGAGTGATTTTTTTTTCAAAAAAGTTTTTAATTTTGTTCTCTTGGCATCTCAATAACAGTTATTTGAAAATGAGTACATCATCAGGTTAGAAGGAGAGGCAGGTAGTCTGTTTGCTGGCAGGGTGTGCCCTTGGCTGCAACCTTTGGGCCCTGTGTCCTGGAAAACCTACAGGACAGTGACTTCACTCTCAAAGGAAGAATTAAATCTGATAATTTATTTCAATAGCTCACTAGGAGGGAAATAGTCACGGCAATAATTTTATAAGCTTAACGCCTCTCCCAAACTGCCCCAGAGGTTCCTTTTTGCTTGGTAGCAGGAAGACTGAGTCTCCTCCCAGCCACAACCACCTATAACAGATACCATAGGGGCCTTAATGCCAAGGTCTAGAGAACCACCTGCAAACTTGGGGACTTTGTGAGATTTTGTTAAAACAATAAATGATCAATTACATTCATTAAAGGTTAGAAAAGAGAAAATAATACTGAAGAAGTAAAAATAGCATAATGTCACTTGACTAAAGCATTTGTATAATTTTGAATTTAAGAAATAATATAGTGTTATTTCATTTAAATGCATAATTGTATTAATCAAGAGAAAGACTTGGAACGAGGAAACTATAAAGGAGTTTAAAACATACTTCATGAATTAGTAAAAATTTGACATCACAAAAGATTCAAAGTTGTGTTTGTAGTTTGCCTTTCAAGTCTTGTCTGTTTCTGGAATACTTCTGATGATTTTATCTCTTGTTAAGATGATAGACTTACGGGAGGCTGAGGCAGGAGAATGGTGTGAACCCGGGGGGCGGAGCTTGCAGTGAGCAGAGATTGCGCCACTGCACTCCAGCCTGGGCGACAGAGCGAGACTCCGTCTCAAAAAAAAAAAAAAAAAAAAAAAGATGATAGACTTAGAGCATTCTTTCTGTTTTGTCTTTCTCTTTCTGTTCTCCCGTTTTCCTTCCTTTCTTCTTAACTATCTATACACAATTTCTTCCAAGTTATCTCTTCTCTGAGATAGCAAAGCATTAGGTTACCACTATGTGTGTGTTAGTGGTTAAGATCCATGACAGGGAGAAACTGTAATTAAAGCTGAGACCTTTCAGAAGTGACTTTACCCTACCCTGTACAGACTTTGTCAGAGACCATATCTCCTAAGCCAGGATGCTAGGCCAGGATTTCTTTACAAAACCACACATAAGGGAAAATACATAGAAGAGTTTTGAGTCTTATATGAGAAAAGTATTACACAAATAAAAGATTAGAATATCTTTCAGCAGCCTTTGGGCTTTTTATATTAAACAATCTGTATTTGAAAAACAGTACTTAACAATCCTAATGCTATCTATCAAACTCCAATAAGAGCAATTTCAGCATCAACTAATAAATCGTAGCTAAACAAGAGATCAATCACAAATGCTTTAAAGGTAGCAGCACCGGCTGATGTTCTGCAGAGTCTCTGGGCATTCAGGGCCTAGCTACAGGGAAAACAGAATAAACCCAGCAGGCGCTGTGGAACCAAGACCTCACATTGTGACCCACATCCCTCCTGGGGGCTCTGGGGGTCTACAGTCCCCCTGGTACTTCCAGGTCCCTGTGGGCTCCAGGCAGAGCCCCAGGAGCCAAAGGACCTCTCAGGAAAGACTGGAAGTTAGACTTGCAGTCAGCCAGCTTCTGCCTGTTGCTGTCATTTTCTTTCTGGAGCACCTGGAGCACTCTCTCTGTGGTTGTGGTGGCCATCCAGCCCTCCCGGGCCATTTATCATGGAAGAACATCTCCCTCTGAAAACTGGAAGTGTCTTTCTTCAATTCATGGGTCAGGGCTTGAGACATCTTCTTGTGGCAGTCGTGGGTCTGACAGACATGGTTCAAGTTTCCCTGCATCTAGAAAAGTTTCTGATCAAGGATGAGGAAGTAGGCATCCTCCTCCCCCATGGACTCTCACTGAGGCTCCATGAACCTGAAGTTTTTATTGTCTTCCTAGGAATATGGGTTTGACAAACCAAACATTAGTCATAAACTATTTTAGCAACTTACAAGTCACCACACCAATATATATTTAATTTGGATCATTTTATCTTTTCCATGATAAGTCATGGAATACAGAACTTTTAAAAACAAAACTTTAAGGACTCATGGGGATTAAGGTGCCCATCCTGGTTCTCCATGAGTCTATGCTTAACATTAGACTTTTGTCCCCTTAAATACCAGTTGTGTCTCCACTTAGGTACATAGCACTGATAACTGATGGGTTATCATAGGTAATTTAAATTAGACCAGGGAGTTCATTCAAATTGTGTATCTAAACAGTTTCAGTATTGGCTTATTTAGCATGAAAATTTGGCAAAATATTTTCTTCATAGTAAATTAATTTTTGTTCTGCTTGGGTTAGTAGTTTTATAAACTAGTGAGTCTTTTCATTAAAGTTCCAGAAATTCTTATCCAGTTCAAATGATATGATTCTAAAGTTATCAGAAACCTGTATTTAAGAGTGCTTTTCAGAGTCCTTTCCATCTTTTCATGTACCTCCTTAAAGACACCATATTCTAGAATTTTCTGTGCTTGTGAAGTTTTCAGAAACTGCATCAGAATTAAGCAATTAGCTATGGGAATGACTTTACTTATTTATTCATTTATTTATTTATTTATTTATTTTTTATTGAGATGGAGTCTCGCTCTGTCACCCAGGTTGGAATGCAGTGGTGTGATCTCGGCTCACTGCAAACTCCGCTGCCTGGATTCAAGCGATTCTTTGCTTCAGCCTCCTGTGTAGTTGGGATTACAGGTGGACACCACCACACCCAGCTAATTTTTGTATTTTTAGTAGAGATAGGGTTTCACTATGTTGGTCAGGCTGGTCTTGAACTCCTGATCTTGTGATCTGCCCTCCTTGGCCTCCCAAAGTGCTGGGATTACAGGTGTGAGCCACCACGCCCAGCTGCAAATGACTTTAAATAGTCATAAAGATACAATTGACAAGGAAATTTTATTATTTCTGTGGTCTACAATAACTTAACCTAATAACCATGATTATTATTGATAGCATACATTCAGACACATTAGAATTTTAGAAATCTCATACAATTTTGAAACATGTTAATCATATTCATTAAAAAATAAGCTGAAGAAGGTGGAACATTATTTTTGGTTTGTCAATGCTTCCTATGTAAACTTAACATGCCAGATAATCCTCTTTACCTCTCTTTTGGATGCTTCAGGGCCCCTCTGCACCACCCTAAAGTTAGAGGTCAGAAAAGAATTTTGAAGCTAAGATTTGATTTTGGGAAACCTGTCAAATATGTCAAAGGTTTAAAATACTTGACCAAAACAGGATCACAGGCCACCAAAAAACAAGTCATTTATTTAACCAAAGTGATTTTTAAAAACCAAAGAAGATTTTTGAAAACAAAAACCTGTACTCTTTGATAAAAGAGACTCAGTTTCCCAAACAATCAAAAGACACAAGACAGAATCTGTCTCTTCTTCTTTTCTCTCTTTTTTTTTCTTTTTGCAGTTTAATCAAAAGGTGAATGAAAATATTTTACTGTGTCATATTAATACTACACAGAATTTTTATTGAATAGAGAAAATCAAGTTTTACTTTTTTATTAGTGTATTATCACTATTAACACTAGTTTTAATAAAACATAAATAAATTGATCAAGTCTGTCATCTTTTAACCACAAGATTTCCATAAAACTTTTGTTTTATATTTTTCCCTTTCTATATTTATCTTGTTTTATCTATTCTTTTACTTCTTCAATTGGAAACCTTTAAGTAACTTTAAACCAGACAAGAGTTTTAACACACATTTTTATGCCTTTATAACTTTCCTTACCAAATGCATATTTTGCTTTTGCTTATACATTATGTATACAGAATTGTTTCTCTCATATCTAGTAGTTTTTAACTCTTAGTAACCCTAATTTCTAGTGAAAACCCTAGAAAGTAATTTTGAATGGTCTTGTCAGTATTTGTAGATAAAAACCATTTTATAATTTTTTAGAAAAATAATATGGGAGGGGGGCAGGGAAGTGCTGGGTAGAGAAAGGTGGGCTCCCTGGTGAGGGCTCCAAGCTCAGACCTGTGCTCACGGACCTAAATAGGGACAGGCACTCCAGTTTCCATGCACAAATGTTGCATTTTCCAAGACCACTCTGGCCCACTATGTCCCCCATCCTGTGCCTGTAAATACCCTGAGACCCTAGCAGGCACACACACAAGCAGCTGGACGTCAAGAGGAGCAGAGAAGTGAAAGAGCACACTGACAGGCACCAGCAGATGCCAGCAGGCCATAGACAGCAGAACAATGTGGAATTCAGCTGATGGCAGACAGGTGAGAGCCCGGCTGCTGAGCAGTATGACTCCAGGGGAAAATGACCTTCCCACTCCATCCTGCTTCTGGATCCCCATCCATCTGCTGAGAGCTACTTCCACCCTTCAATAAATACATACGTAACAAACCTGCATGTTGTGCACATGTACCCTAGAACTTAAAGTATAATAAAAAAAAAATTTAAAAACCTCTCATTCTCCAAGCCTACGTGTGATCTGATTTTTCTGGCACACAAGGGCAAGAACCCCAGGATACAGAAAGCCCTCTGTCCTTGCGATAAGGCAGAGGGTCTAACTGAGCTGGTTAACACAAGCCACATGCAGACAGCAAAACTGAAAGAGCACCCTGTAACTCACACACACTGGGGCTTTGGGAGCTGTAAACACTCAACCCTAGACGCTGCCATGGGGTTGGAGCCCAAAAACACTCCCCACAACCTGCCCATCTGCATGCTCTTCCTAGAGGTTTGAGCTGTGGGGCACTGAAGTAGCGAGCCACTCCCCCTGCCACATGCCCTGCAAGGGGATAAGGAAACTCCTCCTGTTTCAATAGTTCTTCAAAGTATTATTTACTAAGAGATCTAAATATATTTAGCTTTTCTAAACTATATAAAAATAATATGTCAAGGTATATAGACTTAAACTCATGTTTAATAATTCATATTTCAGTATCTTCACTTACAAATGATTCAGATAGTTTATGATTATGTATTACTTAATTTAACATATCATGACTCTACAATTTTAAATTACTGAAAAGAATTTTGAAATTATGACACAGTTAGCTTCCTTAATGTCTTCCTCCAGTAATTCTAGGTCCCAGGTAGCCATGTGGCACCCAAGAGGATTATGAAGGTCAGGGTCTGTCTGAGTCCATTAGGACAGAAGACAGAGCTGTGAAGACTACACCTGCGTTACAGAAAAAGGGTCCCGATCCAGACCCCAAGAGAGGGTTCTTGGATCTTGCAATTCCAAAGAGCAAAGCAAAAGCAAGTTTATTAAGACTTTCTTAATAAAAAATAAAAAGGAATAAAATAATGGCTACTCCATAGACAGAGCAGCACCCAGGGCTGCTGGTTGCCCATTTTCATGGTTATTTCTTGACGATATGCTAACAAAGGGTGGATTATTCATGCCACCCCTTTTTAGACCATAGAGGGTAATTCCTTGACATTGCCCTGACATTTGTAAACTGTCATGGCACTGGTGGGAGTGTAGCGGTAGGATGATCAGAGGTCACTCTGTTCACCATCTTGATTTTGGTGAGTTTTGGCCAGCTTCTTTACTGCAGCCTGTTGTATCAACAAAGTGTTTATGACCTGTATCTTGTGCTGACCTCCTATCCCATCCTATGACTTAGAATGCTTTAACTGTCTGGGAATGCAGCCCAGTAGGTCTCAGTCTCATTTTACCCAGCCCCTATTTAAGATGGAGTTGCTATGGTTCACAGGCCTTTGACATCTGGAGGATCCAACTCCTCCCAAAATAGCCAGAAGGCAAAGCAGGGAAAGCAGAGGAAGAAGGGCTCACGTTGGGCTTAATTCTGGCTTGTAGCTGCTGGTCTAGGCAGTAAGAACATATCTTCAGACCTCACCGTGGTCACTATGTAGACCCCTGAATCCAGAGACTCTTAAACCAAAGATGTAAGCTCTCAGTCAAATCAAGCAAGTATCTAATTATATTCAATTGATAATTTTGAAACCACTTTTATTTTACCAACAATTTAAAAGCTAGGTTTATTTGCCAAATATCACATACCCATTACACATATGGACACACAAACACATAGAAGCAGATCTTATAGCTGTCATAAAGGATTTTCATTTGCCGAAAGGCAATTTGTTTTTAAATAATTTTTCTTTTCCCCATTCGTTCTATCAATCTTACAATTATCAATTTCATTGCCCTAAGCAATTGTTAATTAGGCAACAAATTTGCATTTCTAAAAGGACAACTCAGGTGGAACAAAAAAAATTATATTTTATAAGCATAGAGCTAAGAGTTTAGGCCTAAATATTGCATCATTATTTGCTCAAACCAAGGGGGAAAAAAAAAATACTCAAAAGTTCACTTAGGACAAGATGGCCAGAAAAGCACCTTAAAGAAAGGTATGACTTCTTATGTAAATTTAAAAGAATGTGGTAAGAGTTTCAAATGTACATAGGCAGACATCCTTAAAAATGGAGATTTCCTTAATAGATGTACATTTCTTTTAGAAAAGAGATTCAAGGTAGCCAATTAAATTCCAGAAAGGTGTATTTTGCTTTAATAGGGTGTTCTTCTTAACTTAGCTACTGTTTTTTAGCTAAAATTACCGAGTTCAGACTAATAGGTGGAGCCCATTAAGAAACAGGGCCAGTAAAGCATTGGATGCCTGGATTCAGCATGGATGGATCTGAAAAAGAAACAAGCCTATTTTACTTGAGGTCTACCTTTTATAAACACCTTATCTAGGATAGCTTTCTTTCCACCTTTGAGGCAGGATAGTAGCCAAGCCAAAAGGTTAGCAGACTTAAATTTTTAAATCATTTAGCCACTTAAGCTTTCTATTTGCCCTTTATAAATTTTTTAAACAAAAATGTTGAAATCTTTTTAGAAGCTTCTGCGTATCAATAGGCATCCCAAGATTAGACTCATTTGGGAGCCTTCATTTTCAAATACAATTCCGTGCAGTATTGTTCATTTGGAACATTTCACTGTAACTTTAGTAAGATGTTGCCATTCCTTTAAGACTTTGCAGCTTCTGGGGCCTAATACTTATGCATGTATAAGCTGGAAGAAACTCAGTTCTTCAGAAATTAAGGATCCCATTTTTACCTCAAATATTGGCTTTGGCTCTCAGGTTCCCTGGATCAACTTAGCCAATGATTTTTTTCCAACTTAAGCATGCAAGAAAAATGAAACAAAGAGGTAGAACACAAAAATCCCTGTGAATTTCCAAAAGCCAAATGTTACATCCCCTGCAATATTGCCATTTACTACGTTTCTTTCTGACTCAGTCAGAAGTAAGAGGACTTTAAAGGATCCAAGCCAGTTCATTACCAAATCAAATCCAATCCTGGCCTCAGTCCAGTTTCTGGGACTTCCAAACCCCGTTTGGATCAGAAATTTGCTCAAAGAAACTCGGAGAGCTTAAAACAGAAATTTGTGGCGATTCGGAATCTGAGAGAAAACTTACCATGATCCCCAGCTGCCCCGAGAGAGCAATGGGCATAATGGGTCCAGCAGGTACTTTGCTTGGTCACTCAGTGCTTCAGGGGATCGTTTGAAGCTCTATTTCAGATCCCACTTCTGATGCCATCTGTTAAAAACTTTAGCTGAATTAAATTTAAAAGAGTTTAATTGAGCAAAAAACAATTTGTAAGTCGGGCAGTCTCCCAAGCCAGAATAGGGATGCCAGTGTAGAGACTCCAGTGCAACCACGTGGGAGAAGATTTATGGACAGAAAAAGGAAAGTGATGTACAGAAAACGAAAGTGAGGGACAGAAACAGCCAGATTGGTTACTGCTCACCGTTTGCCTTATTTCAACACAGTTTGAACAGTTGGCCACCTTTCAGTGTCTAAACTTGGTGATTGGCAGAATAGTAAACTACAGTCTGTATACAACTCCATTTAGGTTATAGTTCGCAATGTACAGAGAAACCTTTGGGGCAAATTTAAAATATGTAAGGAGACAGCTTTAGGCTAAACTTGATTTAACAACCCCATAGGAAAGTCCTTGAAAATAAGTCATTTGTGGCTTATTTTAGAAACAAAACCGGAATGTCTATGCACATTATAGTCAACAGATTATCTTTCCCAGAATTATCTTATTGTAACATGAAGTATCCTAACCTTTGATGAGTAAAAATTTGCTTTTCCCTGGGATAACTACTTCTATAAGGCTTGTTAATAAAAGGGACAATTTCAATAGCTTTTAATTTTCTACTAAAAAAAAGTTTATGGCATTGAACATCATTTCAAAAGCAAGGCCAGGCACAGTGGCTCGAGCCTGTAAACCTAGCACTTTGGGAGACCAAGGCAGGAAGATCACTTGAGCCCAAGAGTTCAAGATCAGCTCGGACAACATGGCAAAACTCTGTCTCTACAAAGAATACAAAAAAAAAACCCAGCTATGGTGGTTCACACCTGTGATCCCAGCTACATGGGAGGTTGAGGCTGGAGGATCACTCGAGCACAAAAGGTCAAGGCTGTACTGAGCCGTGATCATGCCACTGAGCTCCAGCCTGGGTGACAGAGTGAGACCCTGTCTCAAACAAACAAACGAAAAAAAGAAAGAAGCCCAAGTTATTTAAAATTCTACTTCTAATAGGTAATTTTTTTAATGAAATATCAGCCAGAAATATCTTAACTGAACAAAATGTCATTGAAATCAGAAAGGTAAAGCTCATAAAATAAAAAACAAAATGCATTTTAGAAGCAGAGAATAGAAACAATAACTTTCTTTTTTCCTACCAAAACTAAACCAAAACAAAATCCACTTTGAGGGAAACTTTATGTTGAAGGTGCAAGGCTCTTGTATCAATTCAAACTCTGAGAGCGCGCCAACAGACACCACCAGCGGTGTGGAGCAACACGCTGTTTTAATAAGCACCTGGGTGCAGAGGGCCTGAGGCCTAAAATGGCATCAGCCCCAAATGAGGATGGGGCAGGGGTTTTATAGTCCTCTGTAAACAGGAAGTGTCCCAGTCTGACGTGACTGTACATAGTACCCAGAAGGCCTCCCTCTCGATCTTCAAGGGGTGTGTGTCTTCTGGCCAGCTCTCTTCCTGCTTCTGCTATCTTGCTGACGCACATTGCTGGTGCAAGTGGCCTTGCACCTTGGGACTGGGCCTGAGGAGGGAGGAGTTATTCATTCCCTTAAGCTTTCAGGCCCCGGGGAGAATCTTTTATTCCTATTTGGTTATAGAAAAGGGAAAAGGGACGACTTTCTCCATAACTACTTCACGCATGACATAGGGGTGGTGTGGGTATCTTGGAAAAAGAAAAACTTAATTTTGGGGTATTCTTGAGAGACAGGTTGGCATCCATCATGTCTCTGTAGCAGGAGCATCCTCTC
Source organism: Macaca fascicularis (assembly GCF_037993035.2). Taxonomy (NCBI): domain Eukaryota; kingdom Metazoa; phylum Chordata; class Mammalia; order Primates; family Cercopithecidae; genus Macaca; species Macaca fascicularis. Next base: position 75,857,937 of record NC_088382.1, on the reverse strand, counting down.
GATTGTCTGGCAGCTAACTGTAGTTTCAACAAGAGTTTTAATGGCTTTTATTATCAGTGGGCTAACACAGGGGAGAAATAGGAGGAACTCAATAATGAAGATTATTGTCCCTACTAGCATTTTAAATCCTCCTAAATTAGGGAAGCATCCTCCTAGAAGGTTTGTCGGGTCCCATCCCTTCCAGGTTTGGACTGGTACATGGGCTACTTTTCTGATGTTTGAAGCAATCTGTAGAACCGCTTTTCCATTATCATCTATGTTAAGACAATAATTGGAGATATTAAACTTGCCACAGACCCCACCTTCTTCTGCTAATAAGTAGTCTAGTGCTAGCCTGTTTTAATACGTTGCTGCATGCATTTGGTTTTGTTGTTGTGTGAGCATTTCCAGGGCTGAGGCGGTTTGGTTAGTGATTATCTCTAGAACCGTCTGTAGTCTCATTATTCTATTTAGCATATATATGGGAGTGTGATAACCCCATGAACCATCCTCAGCCCAAGTGGCAGGACTGTAATGTTTGATGATCCGTAGTGGAGGTCATTCATTCTGTTGCCATCTTTGGCTTCCTCCTACCTTTAAGGATTGTTTTTTTTGTTTGTTTGTTTGTTTAGGTTATTACATACAGGGACTCTGAGGGTGTTGCCCACTGTTAATGTTTTGGAGGAAGGAGTAGCCTCGGGGGTGAGCTTGACCCTGGTGTGATGCATCCAGTTGGGGAGTCCTTGGACTCTCACTGCAGTTGGCGTGCTGAGTATCACAGCGTAGGGGCCTGTCTACTTCAGTTGGAGGTTTTTGTGAGAGTCAAGTTGGCAGATAAACACTTCTGTGCCTGCAAGACAGTTATGTTGAGAGGATAAGGAGGTGCTGACAGGGAGGGGCATGGCCTCATTTGCTGCTTTATGAATGAAAGACCGTGTCTGGATTAAGAAGCGGAAGTAATTCTCAAGTGGCTCAGGGTCTGGTAAGGGTGGAGGCTCCAAGATAAAATTTCAGCCATACATGATTTCAAAGGGGCTATAAAAAAAAAAGGGTGCCTTTGGTGTTGCATGGAGTCTCATGAGGACGACAAGGAGATTTTTTTGTCCACGACTGGCAGGTTTCTAGAGCCAGCTTGGTGAGTTGGGCTTTAAGGACAGAGTTAATTTTTTCAACTTTGCCTGAAGATTGAGGCCTGTAGGGTGTGTGGAGAACCCATTTTACACCTAATGATGTAAAGACACCTTGAGTAATTTGGCTGATGAAGGCGGGCCCGTTATCAGACTGGATGGATGTTGGGAGTCCAAAGCGGGGAATTTTATGCATGGTGAGAGTTTGTGCGACGACATTTGCACCTTCTGAAGTTGTTGGGAACACTTCTACCCACCCAGAGAAAGCACAGACAAAGACTAGGAAATAGCGGAGCCGTTTATCAGGCAGGATGTGAGTGAAGTCTACTTGCCAATCTTGCCCAGGTATCTGGCCCCAAGCTTGGTAGGTAGGAAAAGGCCATGGCCAAAGGGAGCCCTAGGGTGACACTGAGTGGCAGACAGAGCAGGACTGGGTGATTTCTCGAACACGGCTGGAAAGGTGAGGACAAGTGACAATAGGGTGGAGAGGTTGTAAGAGAGGTTGTAACCGACATGAAAAGAGTTGTGGAGACTTTGGAGAATAGGGATTGTTTGAGAGTGAGGAAAAACAAAGCGCCCTTCTTTGACACACCATGGTCTTTGATTTTGAAGGTTTGGGGCACAGAAGTCCTCCTTTTCTTCTGAGGAGTAAAGAGGAGAGAACAAGGACAGGGACAGAAACTAGCCTTGCACAGGTTGTAGGGCTACTTGTTTGGCCACCTTATCTGCTAGAGCATTTCCAGCTGATACAGAATTGTCTGGGGTTTGGTGGCCCCTGCAATGAATGATGGCAACTTTCTGCGGGAGCCTGGAAGCTTGAAGGAGTTTGCTGATGAGAGAGCCATTTATGACAGGAGTGTTTTTTGCAGTTAGGAAACCTCGTTCTTTCCAGATGCACAAGTGTGAGTGCACTATGTGGAACGCATAATGAGAATTTGAATATATGTTGATCTGTTGTCTGGCTGCTAGAGTGAGAGTTCAAGTGAGGGTGATGAGTTCAGCTTTTTGGGAGGTGGTGCCTAGGAGGAGCGGATTGGTTTCAATAGTGTGTGTGTGTGGGGGGTGACACTATAGTATAGCCAGCATGCCGGCATTCTTGATGTAGGAAGGAACAACCATCTACAAACCAAGTAAAGGAAGCATCTGGAAGGGATTAGTCTGTTAGGTTTGGAAAATGAAAAGAAAGGTTTGAAGAGTGTTCACACAGAAGTGTGTAGGGTCTTGGGCGGTTGTAGCTTCAGGTAAGAGCATGGCCAGGTTTAGACGGGAACTGATTAGCATGGTGATGTGAGAAGTTTCTGTGAATAGAGCATACAGTTGGAGGAGCTGTGGGGCAGAGATGAGACTTAGTACACTTCAGTGAGCTAGCATGTCTTTGAAGTTACGGGTTGAATAAACTCTTAGATTGGCATGGAGAGATGGTTTTAGGCTTTCAAGGGTGAGGACAGCAGCAGCCACCAATGCTCAGACGTCGGCAGGCCATCTGAGAACTGTGGCTTCAAGCTGTTTGGAGAGGTAGGCGACAACCTGGAGGGTGGGTCCCTCAGACTGGGTTAGAACACCTAGTGCGACTCCACGCGTTCGTCGGTATCGAGGGAGAAAGGTTTGGTGTGGTCTGGGAGAGTGAGGAGAGGGGCTGAGGTGACAGCCTTCTGGAGTAGATGGAAAGATTGGGTCATAGGCTTTGCAGGGTTTGAAGGCTCATGGAGAGGGCCTTTAGCAGCTTGGAATAATGGTTTGGCAAGTAGAGCGAAGGAGGGAACCCAGAGCCTAAAATATCCCCCAGTCCTAGAAAAGAGAATTTCTTGCTTAGTCTTGCTGAGGTGGGAGGGATTGGAGGAGAGATATGTGGTCAGTTGTGAGCCCTCAGGTTTTTGGGGTAAGAACTAGGCCTAGATAGGTGACTGAGGGGGTGCATATTTGTGTCTTTCTTAGGGGAGACCCGATACCCCCGTTCTACCAAGAAGTTTAAAAGATAGATAGTATGGGCGTTGCAGTCTCTTTGAAAGGGGCTACACAGGAGCAGATCATGAACATACTGAAGGAGAGTGGACGGTTTTAGGGATAAGGTACAGAGGTCGCGAGCAAGAGCCTGTCTGAAAAGATGGGGACTGTCTCTAAAACCTTGAGGTAGTATGCACCAGGTAAGCTGATGTGAAAGGTGGGTAACAGGGTTTCCCATGTAAAGACAAAGAGGTTTTGGGAATCAGGGTGTAAAGGAATTGTGAAAAAAAAAATCCTTTAGGTTTAGAACAGAAAAATGTGTGGTATTGGAGGGAATTGCAAAAAGTAAAATATATGGGTTAGGAACTACTGGACATACTGGGAGTACAGCTTGGTTAATGAGCCGGAGGTCCTGGACTAAGTAATAAGTTCCATCTGGCTTTTTTTCAGATAGAATTGGTGTGTTAAAATGGGAGTCTGTTAGGTAGAGTAGATGACTGGTGAAGAGGCAAGAAATGATAGGATTTAAGCCTATAAGAGCTGCTTGGGGGATGGGAAAACTGCTTCTATGATAGGAACTGGGTGGGCTCTTTAAGGGTAATGCGGACGGAGGTGTGGTGTTTTGCGACTGAGGGTGTGGAAGTATCGCAAACAGCAGGGTTAACTATGGATGGGGAATAAGGAAAGGTAGCATGTTTTAAGGTGGGAGGTTGGAGGAGAAGAAAAAAGTTGGAAGCCCTGGAGAGGTCTGGGTTGATGCGTTGGGTACTATGGGGAACATGGAAGTGGAGAGTAGTGTGGAGTTTTGAAAGGATGTCTCTGCCTAGGAGCAAAGTCGGGCATGACGGCAGGACTAAGAAAGAATGAGTGAAGGAAAAGGTGTGCAGGGAGCAGAAAAGTGGAAGACGGGCTTGGAGTTTGGAGACTTGTCCATCAATTCCCACAACAGAGACTTGGGAGGACTTGGTGGGTCCTGAAAAATTAGGTAAAGCAGAGTAGGTTGCCTGGGTATTAATTTAAAAAGACATACTGGCCTACCTGCCACCATCAGGGTTACCCTTGGCTCGGAGGAACAGATGGCAGTTGCGGGGCATCCATTCCAGGACACTGTCAGTCTTCAGTGGCAAGGCTGACGAGATCTGAGTAGGAGATTTTGGCCGGCTCAGGAAGGGATGGGGGCGGTCCTTGTGGGAGCCACCCACAGTCTGACTTCCAGTGGGGTCTTCTGTAGAGGGGGCATGGCCTGGTGGGCTTACCTGGGTTTGGGCATTGTCTGGACCAGTGGCCTTCATTACTGCACTTGAAACAGGCACCAGGTGAAGGTAGATGGCTAGGAGGCTTCTGTGTGGAGCTGTGGGCCTGTGGACCTGCAGGACCCTTGATGGCAGAGGCAAGCATTTGAAACTCTTCCTATTTTTGCCGTTTACTTTCTTCATCACAATTGTTGAAGACTTTGAAGGCTAAATTAAGAAAGTCTCATTGTGGGGTTTGAGGGTGGTCGTCAAGCTTCTGAAGCTTGCACCGAATTTCAGAGGTGGATTGGGAGATGAACCGAAGGTTTAAGATAGTAGTTCCTTTTGGGCTGGCTGGCCTTAGGTTGGTATACTTTCTCATGGCTTCAGTTAAATGAGAGAGAAAAAGGGCTGGGTTTTCATCAGGACCTTGGGTGATTCCTGAAAGTTTTTCATAGTTGACTGCTTTAGGGTACCCTTTTTGAGTCCTCCTAGGAGACACACAATCATGTGGTCTCGATGGTGGTGTCCAGGGGCCCTGTCTTGATAATCCCAGTGGGATCCTGGTTAGGGACTACCTCTGCACCAGTAGGCTGGGCAGGAGATTGGTGATGAATTGTATCAGCATGTGCCTGAGCTAGGGTCCAGATATGGTCCTGGTCTTCTGGGGTGAGAGTGGAAGAAAGGATAATATAGAGGTCATGCCAAGTTAGTTCATAAGACTGAGTGAGGTACTGAAACTCTCTAACATAAAAGGTAGGGTCTTCTGGAAATGAACCAAGTCTTTTGTTAATTTGAGAGGTATCAGTGAGGGAGAAGGAACTTGAACTCTAACAATACCATCAATTCCTGCTACTTCCTGAAGGGGGCACTCTAGCACAGATGGCTGAAGTAAGGGTGGGGCATGGGTCAAAGATGCCGCCTGAGCCAGTATGGGCAGGAGAGAAGGAAGAACATGGAAGTGGTTCCTGCTGAGGGTTTGAAGGGGAAAGGGGGGTTGAGTTAACAGGCAGTGGAGGATAGACAGGGGAGTAAGCTGGCAGGATGGGTTTACAAGCATCAAGAGAGGGTGGTGGGGGAGGAAAATGGGTACAGGCAATACTAGAATTGCCCTGAAGAGGGGACAGTGTAGGAAAATAAGTAAATACTGCTTACTGGGAAGATGGCGGCTGGGAAGATGGTGGCTGAGAAGATCACAGCTGAGAAGATAAAGAGGAGGTTTGGGGGTTAAAAAAGACAGTTGAGAGGGAGAGGTAGGGGCTGGGAGGGGTGGACAGCAGTCAGCTGGATCTAATGAGGATAAAGAGGTGGGGTGGGGAGGTGAAAGGCAATCTGCACAGTGAGAATGAAGAAGGATTTGAATAGGTGAGCAAGAATTGCAGAGCTTGGGTTGTGATCTGAGTGCAAAAAGGCCTGGAGATAAGGAATTTCTCCCCATTTCTCCAGTCGTCAACAATAATTGCTTGAATCAGTTAAAATTGTAAAGTTGAATGTTCCATTTGCGGACCATTTGGATCCGTTATCTAATGCATACTGTGGCCAGACTGAATTGCAAAAAAAAAGACAAGGCACTTAGGGCGGATGTCTTGCCTGAGGCCTAAGGTTTGCAGGTTTTGATGAGACAGCCTAGAGGGCTGTCCTTTGGAATAGGAGACTGGACATTTCCCATAACGGGGGTAGGCTCCAGAGAACAGGGAAAAGGAGGGTGTCCTGGACAGCCAGAGGGAAACAATAAAAGGAGTGATGGTCACTGCTGCCTTTTTCATTCCCGGAACAGGATCAAATTACTTAGAGGCATCCCCCTAAGACCTGATGATCAGCGAGTGCCTGGCACACACTGGAGTCTTTTTGAACCAGTGTTGGATTTTTGGACCAGAGAAACCAGTTAAGTGAGATAAGTGACCGATGTGCACGCACAGAGAGGCCAACTGGAGGCTGGGGAGCTTCCTTTGTCTGGCTGCTGTGGCCTGCTCTCCCAGGTGAAGCGGTAGGTCCCCGAGGGACATGGACCAAAGCCCCTCCTGGGTTTCGGCACCAGATGCAAGGCTCTTGTATTGGTTCGAACTCTGAGAGCACGCTAAAAGACAACACGAGGCAGTATGGAGCAACGCATGTTTTAATAAGCACCTGGGTGGGGCTGAGACCTAAAATGGCATCAGCCCAGAATGAGGATGGGGCAGGGGTTTTATAGTCCTCTGTAAGCAGGAAATTTCCCAGTCTGATGTGACTGCTATGTAGTACCCAGACAGCCTCCCTCTCGATCTTCAGGGAGTATGTGTCTTCTGGCCAGCTCTCTTCCTGCTTCTGCTATCTTGCTGACGCAGGCTGCTGGTGCAAGTGGCCTTGCGCCATGGGACTGGGCCTGAGGAGGGAGGAGTTATTCATTCCTTTAAGCTTTCAGGCCCCAGGGAGAATCTTTCAGAAGGCCACTAAAACCTGGGTCTGGCAAATCGGCAGTTGGAATGAACTTCCACGGGTAAAATTTCTCTTGAGAATTTTGCTGTGCCATTTCTAGAAGGTTCCATCTTGAAAGGCAACATCTACAGCATACCAATCTTCATTGCTTTGCTGGAATTTAAGGTTAAAGGTGGTGATTCACCATAATCATCTTAATGATTCTTATCAGTAATACAACAATTCTTTCCTTGAAGAAAAAAAATTTAGTTTATAACACAGGCGTTATGGGTTTCTTATGGTCATAATTGGATTCTAACATGTCAAAATATGGTAAACAGACATGTTGCTACTATTATTTAGAATGCTGATATAAACACTTTTTATAAAATGTCTTTCAGCCCAGTACCACCTTTGAAGTTATTTTCTTGAGATTTATTCTCTAGTGTAAAATGACTGGGTCAAAACAATATAAATATCAATAGTTACTACTAATTGTGTTCCTTTTATGTGTCAAACACACTCCAGATATTATCACTTTTATCCCAAAGGCAGCCCTATGTAGTAGTTATTTTTTATTATCACATTTTGCTCACAGGCAAACTGAGACAAAGAAAAGCTGAATAAGGTCCCTATAGCAATAGAGAAAATAAGTGTTAAAGATAGAACTGAAAACTAGTTTCTTCCACATGGCTCCAAAGACCACGTTCATTCCAGAACACACTACTCTTCACAAACATTGTGACCTCAAGACTCCTTTACACTCTTAAAAATCATTTAAGAGGGGTCAGCCATGGTGACTCACCCCTGTAATCCCAGCACTTTGAGAGGCTGAGGCGGGTGGATCACTTGAGGTTAGGAGTTCGAGACCAGCCTGGTCAACATGGTGAAACCTCATTTCCACTGAAAATAGAAAAATTAGCCAGTTGTGGTGGTGCACACCTGTAGTTCTAGCTAGTCAGGTGGCTGAGGCCGAAGAATCGCTTGAACCCAGCAGGTGGAGGTTGCAGTGAGCCGAGGTCACACCACTGTACTCCAGCCTGGGCGACAGAGCGAGACTCCATCTCGAGAAACAAACAAAAAAAAACTTTAAAAAATTATTTAAGAGGAAAAGAAGAAATTCTAGAGAAGAAGAAATAAAAGTCAAATTAAAAGGCTATGTTCAATTATTAGTAATGAACAATTAGAGTTTGAAATTAGTAACACAATACCGTTTATATTAGCACCAAAACAATGAAATACTTCGGTATAAATCTAAATAAAATATGTTCAAGATTTATATGACAAAAGCTATAAAACTTGGATAAGAAGTCCAGAAAGACCTAAATAAATGGAGAGATATTTCATGTGCATGGATAAGAAGACTCAATATTGTTAAAATATCATTTCTTCCCAATTTGATCTATAGCCTCAATGCAGTGCTACTTAAAAGCTCAGCAAGTTTAGTTTGTGAACATTAACAAACTTATTTTAAGATGACTGATAGAGAAAGGCAAAAGACACAATAGCCAATACATTGAAGAAGAAAAATAAAGTTAGAGAACTGACACTACCAGACATTAAGACTTACTACAAAGCTACAGTAATCAAGACAGTATGGTATTGTTAAAAGAACAGACAAATACATCAATGGAACAGAATATAGAGTCTGGAAATAGACTCATACAAATATAGTCAACTGATCTTTGACAAAAGAGCAAAGGCAATATGATGGAGAAAAGATAGTCTTCTCAGCAAATGATGCTAGAACAGGACATCCACATGCAAAAAAAAAAAAAAAATTCTAGACATAGACCTTACACCCTTCATAAAAATTAACATTGTTTATAGACCTAAATGTAAAATGCAAAATGATAAAACTCCTAGAAGATAACAAAGAAGAAAATCTAAGTTAATTTGAGCTAGTAATCACTTTTTAGACAAAACACCAAATGCACGGTTGATAAAAGAATAAAGGTAAACTGGACTTCTTTAAAATGAAAAAAAATCTTCTGATCTGTAAAAGCCAATGTTCAGAGAATGAAAAGACAAACCCCAGACTGGAAGAACATCTTTATAAAACACATTCTGATATAGGATTGGTATCCAAAAAATATAAAAGAACTCTTAAAACTCAACAATAAGAAAACAAAGAACCCAATTAAAAATGGGCAAAAGGCCTACACACCTCATCAAACAAAATATACAGATGGCAAATAAGCATATGAAAATATATTCCATATAATATGTCATAAGGAAATTGCAAATTAAAACAATGAGATACCATTACATACCTGTTAGAGTGGCTAAACCCCAGAACACTGACAACACCAAATGCTGGCGAGAATGTGAAGCAACAAGAATTTTCATTCATTGTGAATGGAAATGCAAAATGATATAGCCACTTTGGCAGACAATTTGGCAATTTCTTAAAAACTAAACACACTCTTACCATACAATCCAACAGTGGTGCTCCTTGGAATTTACCTCAATGAGTTGAAAACATACATACACAAAAAACCTGCACGTGAATGTTTATAGCAGCTTTATTCATAATTGCCAAAACTTGAAATCGCCCAAGATGTCCATCAATAGATGAATGAATAAACAAACATGAAACATTCTTACAATGGCATATAATTCATTGCTAAAAAGAAATGAGTCATTAGCTAGAAAAAAAACAGGGAGAAACCTTAAATGCATATTGCTAAGCAAAAGAAGCCAATCTGAAAAAGCTATATGATTACTATATGATACTATAAGATTCCAACATGACATTCTAGAGAAGGCAAAACTAGATAAGACAGTAAAAGGACCAGTGGTTGCCAGGAGTTCAAGAGGAGGGAGGGAAGAATGAGTAAGTAGAAGACAGAAAATGTTTAGGACAGTGAAGCTAGTCTGTATAACATTATAATAGCAGCCACATGTCATTATATATTTGTCGAAACCCATAGAATGTACAACAGAAAGAGTGAACCTTAATGTAAAGTGTGGACTTTGGTTAATAATATTGTATCAGTATTGATTCATCAATTATAATAAACATACTGCATTAATGCAACATGTTAATAATACAGGAAATTGTTGGGGGGCAGCGTTGGGGTGTGTGTGTGTGTGTGTGTGTGTGTGTGTAGGAATGAGGAGTTTTATGGAAACTCGACTTCCTGCTTAATTTTTCTATACACCTAAAAGTACTCTAAAAAAAAAAAAGTCTATAAATTTTTAAAAGAGTGATAAAAGGTCATACTGAATAACAAAAAAATATTGTGGATCTCAAAGAGCTCTTGTTTATGTGAGTTATATCTATCAATATTTATCATATTAGAAATTTAAATTTTTAAAATATTTATTTAAAAATAACTATAATAAATCTATTACATGTTAACATAAATAACACTTTTGTAAGAAAAAAACTGTATTTTCCAAAACAAAAAAAAATAGTGAAAAATGTTTTACATTTTTGCAAATATCCTTAATATCTGATTTAATAGAAGACAGCTAAATGTACATATCTGTTTCTGCATTCAAATTGTTGCAATATATTTTTTTGGTTGACTTATGTGAAGAAAATCTAACCTCACATACATATGCAGTTTGAAAAGGGAGTAGTATTTTAATAGGCTTTTCATATAATTGTGGATAGTCTTTGATACAACACCCAAACTTGACAAATGGTAGTTTCTTACAGGTTTGTTGCAATGTAAAATCTGAAACTTTATTACAAATGTTTTTTTCTTACTCTATTACATTAAAATCCACTGGCCTCTCTTGAGTTCTGAATGTATCTTTTTGTCATTGCACACTTTTGCAAATTATACATTCATCATTTAAAAAATATTGTTTCATTTTGTTATGCAGATTTTCCAAATGTTGGTATATTTTGTTACACAATATAAAAAATCATATTCATTAAAATCATCATTGATCTAATCAGAAATACGTTAAGAATTAAACTCATGGTAGTAGATAATATTTTCCAAAATTCTAGTATTCACTTGAAAGTTTGGACTTTGTCGTTGATGACAAATCCTGTCAGTTGTTTACCTTGAGATAAAATTGTATCCTTTTAGAGAAAATGTCTGTCAAATACCAAACTCTTAATAACCCTAATTTGTCTGTCAGTCATTGTTTCAGGTGAAATGGTATTTCATGAAAAAAGCAGCTGCTTCAGTTCCCAGTACAAACAATGGCACAAGTGTTTTCCTTGAGACAAGCATCAAGCAGCATAAGCGCTGTACACACTCTTCTCATTTCATCCCACAGAATATTAAGAAGATGTGGACTCAAGAGTTGACATATCATAAAACTAATAATCTTTACTTCAAGGACATGTGTAAGCTAAAACTGGCATTTTTGAAATGTGAGTACATAGCGGTAAAGAATGAAATGACTGGTAGCACAGTTTGCTCTGTGCTAAGAACCAGCAGTTTTACCCTTTCTTTCATATAATCATTGCAAATGTCAACACAGTGTAAAGGGCAAATAATGCCTTTGTATTCTTAGGAAAGAGTTTTGATCTTGTAGACCCTCTGAAAGAGCCTCTAGGACACCCTAGAGTCTATGAACCACACTTTGAGAACCCCTGAACCACATTGTATTAATAATGATAGTATGAATATAATTGCTACCATTTATGTGCTTGAGTCAGACATCCCTGTAATTCCTTAAGCCGCACTACTTCTCATTTCTTATTAATCAGTTTGTTCAACAAATATTGATTGTGTGTTGGGTACTCAGTGAACCCAGGAAATGGTTGCTGCCCATAAAGATGATAGAAGGTGTTAGAGAAGACAAAAATGTAAAGCAGACATCAGAAATGTGATCAGTCTGAAAATCTGAAGGTGCTATGGAGTAGCTTAAACTAAAAAACTTTCAAACAAAATAGATAAGATAAAAAACCGTTTCCATTTTAGACCTAGTGAGTTTGAAGTTTAAAGGAGCAATGCAGTGCATGAACTTTCAGCAAGAAGAAAGAAATGCTTGTAACAAGAAGTGAGAAATTAAATGAGACACAGTATAAAGAAATAGATTGATTTTGTTTTTCTTTTTTTTTTTTTTGAGATGGAGTCTCACTCTGTTGCCCAGGCTGGAGTGCAGTGGCGCAATCACGGCTCATTGCAAGCTCTGCCTCCCGGGTTCACGCCATTCTCCTGCCTTAGCCTCCCGAGTAGCGGGGACTACAGGTGCCTGCCACCATGCCTGGCTGGTTTTTGTTTTTGTTTTTGTTTTTTTTTAGTAGAGATGGGGTTTCACCTTGTTAGCCAAGATGGTCTCTATCTTCTGACCTCGTGAGCCACCTGCCTCGGCCTCCCAAAGCGCTGGGATTACAGGCGTGAGCCACCACACCCGGCCGATGTTTTTATTGTTAGCTACTTTGAGTAATTAAGTGGAAATTTGATTGAGAAAAATTACAAAGTAGGGTTTCTCAGCCCCAGGAACTGAGAACAGAAAATAAAGGTGTATGGTTAAGTGGAGGAACTGAAGATTTACCTTTCAATAACAGAATTTGAGTGCTTTATTAGTTTTAAATGTGTTCATAATTGTATCAAGTGCTACAGCAAAAAACAGCTAACAAACTGGTCAGAAGTGAGAAAATCAATGTATGTAAAACACTGTGGCTTCTTTGCTTACAAGGAGCATCATTCATTTTCTTATTTGACAAATAATAGGATGGTGCAAAAGTAATTGTGTTTTTTTCATAAAAGGGATGACCAAGGCCGGGCACGGTGGCTCATGCCTGTAATCACAGCACTTTGGGAGGCCGAGGTGGGCAGATCACTTGAGGTCAGGAGTTTGAGATTAGCCTGGCCAACAGGATGAAACCCCATCTGTACTAAAAATACAAAAATTAGCCAGATGTGGTTGCGGGTGCCTGTAGTCCCAGCTACTCAGGAGGCTGAGGCAGGAGAATCGCTTAAACCCAGGAGGCGGAGGTTGCAGTGAGCTGAGATTGTACCACTGCACTCCAGCCTGGCAACAGAGCGAGACTCCATCTCAAAACAAAACAAAAACGACCAAAATTTTGAGAATCTGAAAAATTTACAGTGGCATGGGAGTAGCTTAAACTAGAAATTTTTTAATGGGATGGATATGATAAAGTAATCAGAAAGGAACTATCTCAACTAGCAGAAGTGCAAGGTGCTTTTCTAGGAACTTCAGTGAATACAAAAATGAGTCAGACAAATTCTGCCTTCACGGGACTTACAATCTTGCAGAAGAGTGAAGACGTGTATGCTGGAGGGCAGTGGACATTTGTTGCTTTATTTTGGCTTCCCAGTAGCTGAATTATTTTGTAAATGTAGGGACTCTCCCATTGTATGGGTCTTTGGGAGAGGCAGAGTCTTGCCATCTACTATGAAAGTCAAGGAGTCAGATATTCTGTGTCCTTGAACCCTACCATTTTGACTGTGAGCACTTAACTTAGGATTAACAAATGTATGTACTCACCCTGGACTTCAAATCTTAAGCAAGTGGTGACAGATGAAAGATAGGAAGAAGATATCATATTGGCTCCTAGACCTAGCAGCAGCAGTGGGATATGGTGACAATAAAGGTGATGGCATCCTTGCCAGATGCTTCTGTCTGGCCTACAGATAACCCCGCCTGCTTTTCAGCCATCCATTTTGTGAATCTCCACATTTATTCAACAAATCATTTTTGCTGTTCTTCAAAATTATCAGAGTTGGCTACTATTGTTTGCAACCAACAACCTTGACTAATACAGACATACGAAGTCTGTCTCTGTGAGAAAATCTCATAGAGGGCAAGCATTTGAGCTGTATCTTGAAGAATACTGCAAATACTGGCAATATGATACAAGAGCATTCCAAGATAAGAGAATTGCCTGAGTAAAGGCATTGAGGTGGAAAATTTATTCATTCTTCCATTCATTATTTTATTTTGTATTTATTGATCTTCCACTCTAGATAAAGTACTATTCTAGATACTGTGGATACAGCGATAGGCAAGATGCAGTATTAGTTGAAGTATGGGGCAGAGAGAGATGGGGTAAGTAGACAGGGTTAAAATTACAATAATATTACAGAAATGAAGTTGGCAAGGCTTTTAACTCATTGGATGTGGGCAGTGAGGATGGTTGGGGAGTTTTGCACCCAACTGAACAGGATGATATTGGTGTCATTAACACAAGGAGATCAGAGGAAGAAAGTTGGGCAGGGAGGGTGATCATTTCCATTGTAGACTTAGTGAGTTTGAGATTTAAAGGGACATTGTGGCACAGAAATCTAGCAGGTAGTCAGAAATTAGTGACTGAACTTTGGGAGAAAGAATAGAGATTTTGGAGTCATGTTCATGAGGTAAGAGATTATGAAGCAGTGGGGAGAATGGTCATGGTGGGGGGATATATGTGTGTCTCTCTGTGTGTGTATGTATGTAACGTAGACTGACAAAACAAGGGGCTCCAGCACTGGTCTTTGAAGAACATCTGAATTTAGGAGTCTAGAGAGATCCAAATGTGTATACAAAGAAATATAATACAATATGCAGAAAGGAAGGCACCTTAAGAGAAGTACAGATGGTCCTATAGGACTTCATAAGAGAGAGATTTCTTCCAGCTGAGGAGTTCAGGAAAGGCTTCACTAAGGATGTGACATTTAAACTGGGTCAAATTTTATCCATGCATGTCCAAACTTTTTATTTCTATTTCTTTGTGAACTTTCATCACCGCTACAGTTATTATAGGTCTGAACAGTGTGATCTCACTGATGGAGTGAAGGAGGGTCAACTGAGGATTCTTTGGCAGGTGAAACACTCCATAGGTTATGAAAAATAATTCTTCTAGTTATCTCTTTTATGTGACTGGAACTTGTCTATAGTAAAAGTAATTTGTTTCTTGTGGCTTTGTTTCAGAATTTTTTTTAGACATTTTATGTTAAAAAAAAATCTTCTACTTGTAAAATATTCCTTTCATTTAAATTGTATTATTTTTTGTTTGCCTTATGGTTTATCAGTTCCTTTGTGTGTACTACAGTTTTACTTGCGGAGAGGCTTATAGTCTGTGTGGTTTATCATAATTGCCAGCAGGTACATTGCAATTATTTTGTCTGCTGGGGTTGGATAGATTGCTTTAATCAAGGAAACCGATGCCAAGAGTTGAGTTTCAAGACATATTGTTGCCAACAAAGTGTATAGGCACCATTGGTAACATTCATGTCACTTACAATAGGCCCAATCTGAATTAAAGAGTCCACGTATAGAAAGTGTCAAGGAAAATCATAAGTGAACAAACTTCAACTTGGTGAATGACTCCTTTTTTCTTGGTCAACTGAAAATATTTGAAATGAAAAGAGAAAGTGAGTGTCAGAATATCTGAAAAGTTTTTTCAAGGCTTTCTGGAAAAAACAGTAGAGGGAAAAAGTATGAGAGGAACTGTGATGAGATGTATCACAGGCTCTGGCACCTGTAGCAAAGGAAAATCATGGTCATGCTCTGAGAATGCGAGCATGGGAGACCGGAGGGGCTGTGCCTTCCAAACCAGTGTGGTGACCTGCCTCTGTGGGGATCTCATTCCAGAGCTCAGGTAAGAGTGGTGGGCTAAAGAAATGAACTCTCAAAGAACATATTTGGCCCTATCCTTTCTACATCTCCTGGAGTGGGCCAGGGGAATGGTTTGTGGTAAAATATTCCTAACATAAAATTTAGCATTTCAGTCCTTTGTAAGTGTTCAATTCAATGGCATTAAGTACAATGACAGTGTTGTGCAACCTTCACCATGATTTCCAGCACTTTTTCATCACTGCACACGGAAACGTTATACCCGTTAAACACTAACTCCTATTTGTCTCTTTCTCTAACCTCTAGTAACCTCTGTTCTACTTTCTGTTTCTATGAGTTTGACTTGGGCCCAAGTTGATCCTCCTACCTCATCCCCCAGAGGAGCTGGGTCCAGCGGGCGTGCCACCATAACCAGCTGATTTCTGTAATTTTCATAAAGATGAAGTTTCACTATGTTGCCCAAAACTCCTGGGCTCAAGTGATCCACCGGCCTCGGCCTTGGCCTCCTACAGTGCTGTACAGGTTTGGAGCCTAGCTGCAATGGACTCTCCCATGTAGCCTAGGCATGTGTGAGACACTGCACCCAGCCCGATACCATCTTCTTAAAGCAGGCTTCCCTGACCTCTGTATCCCACTTTCTAATACGCCTCCCTGTTTTATTTTTCTTCATGGCACCTAACACTAGCTTGTTATGTCATGTTATGTCATGTCATGCACAGTCATATGCTGCGTAACCACGTTCCAGCCAGCAATGAACCACATACACCATAGTGGTCCCATAAGATTTAATGGAGCTGAAAAATTTTTGTCTCCTACTGATGTTGTAGCCGTCTTGATGTCATAGTGCAACACATTACTTATGTGTTTATGACGCCAGTGTAAACAAACCTACTGTGCTGCCAGTCGTATTAAAGTATAGCACACACACAATTATGTACAGTACATATTTTATATTTATATAAATGACTATGTTACTGCTCTAAGTATTTGCTATACTCTACTTTTCACCATTATTTTAGAGTATATTTCTCGTACTTATTTAAAAAAAAGTCAACCGTGAAACAGCCTCAGGCCAGTCCTTCAGGAGGTGAGGAGGTATTCCAGAAGAAGGCATTGTTATCTTAGGCTATAATAGCTCCCTGAGTATTATTGCCCCTGAAGACCTTCCGGTGGGACAAGATGTGGAGGTGGAATTGATATTATCAATATCACAACTGATAATCAATTGTGATATTGATAATCCCAACCCTGGGTAGGCCTAGGCTAATGTGTGTGTTTGTGTCTTAGATTTTAACAAAAAAGTATAAAAAGCTAAAACTATACATATGTTTTAATAGAAAAAATCTTTATAGAATAATATAAAGAAAATATTTTTGTATAGCTATATAATGTTTGTTTCAAGCTGAGAGTTATTATGAAAGAGTCAAAACATTTTTAAAACTTTATGTCTATAAAGAAAAAGAGTTACAGTAAGCTAAGTTTAATTTATTATTGAAGAAATAATTTTTTCAATAAATGGAGTGTAGCTTAAGTGTATAGTCTTTATAAAGTCTACAGTATTGTACAGTACTGTTCTAGGCCTTCACATTCACTCACCACTCACTGACTCACCCAGAGCAACTTCAAGTCCTGCAAGTTCCATTCGTGATAAGTGTCCTATACAGGAGCATCATTTTAAAAATCTTTAATGCAATATTTTTACTTTACCTTTTTTATGTTTAGATATAGTTAGATACATAAATACCATTATGCTACAATTGCTGGCAGTATTCAGTATAATAATATGCTGTACAGGTTTGGAGCCTAGCTGCAATGGGCTATCACATGTAGCCTAGGCATGTGGTAGGTTATACTTTCTAGGTTAGTGTAAGTACTCTCTATGATAGTCGCACAATGACAATATCATCTAAGGACACTTCTGAGAATGTATTCCTATCGTTAAGCAATGCATGACTGTATTTATTTGTTTATTTCCACTATCCGCCATTAAAATTTTAACATCATTAGGGTAGGGACCAATCTATGTCTCATCTCTAGTGCCTACCAGATTGCCTAACCCATAGTAGTCATTCGACAAATATGCGGTGAATAAACGAATGAAAAATTGATTTGAAATAAAATAAAGACTTTTCAAAAATTTTGATTAAAACCCTGTGTATTAATTTCCTCAGGTTTTGGCAACAAAGGACCACAGATTGGTTTGTTTAAAACAAGAGAAATTTGTGATCTCACAGTTCTGGAGGCTAGAAGTCCAAAATCAAGGTGTCAACAGGGTTGATTCTTGCCAGCACCTCTGAGGGAGAATCTGTTCCATGCCTCTCTCCTTGCTTCTGGTGATGGCAGACAATACTTGCCATCCCTTGGCTCATAGATGCATCAATCCAGCCTCTGGTGTCATCTGCACATGGCATTCTCCCTGTGTCTATGCCTTCACATTGCTGTTTTCTCGTAAGGACATCTGTCAAAATGCGTTAGGGGATTATGCTGTCTTCACATCATTGTCTTCTTTTTTTTTGAGACGGAATTTCGCTCTTGTTGCCCAGGCTGGAGTGCAATGGCAGAATCTTGGCTCTCCGCAACCTCCGTCTCCCAGGTTCAAGTGATTCTTCTGCTTCAGCCTCCTGAGTAGCTGGAGTTGCAGGCATATGCCGCCACGTCTGGCTAATCTTATATTTTTAGTAGAGATGGGGTTTCTCCATGTTGGTCAGGCTGGTCTTGAGCTCCCGACCTCAGGTGAACTGCCCACCCGGGTATCCAAAGTGCTGAGATGACAGGTGTAAACCCCCACCCCTGGACATCCTTGTCTTCTTATAAGGACATCTGCATAGTGCATCCTAATCCTGTGACCTTATCTTAATTTAACTAATTACATCTGCAATGACCCTATTTCCAAATAAGTTCACATTCTGAGGAACTGGAGGTTAGGATCTCAACATATATATTTTTTGGTGGGGTGGTAGGGCAACCATAATTCAACCCACTGATGCAAGACAGGTGAGTCTCAAAATTGGGACTTAGCCTGGGAGGGTTCTTGGCTTCACCCAGGAAAGAATACAAGGGTAAGCCAGTGGTGTTAAACAGCAACTTTTATTGAAGTGGCAGTGTACAGAAGCAGAGGTACTGCTCTTTGCAGAGCAGGGATACCCTGTAGGCAGTGTGCTCAGAGAAGCAGCTCAGAGACAGTTTTGCAGTCATATTTATACCCACTTTTAATTGTATGCAAATTAAGGTATGTTTTTGCAGAAATTTCTAGGAAAAGAATGATAACTTCCAGGTCATCAGGTCATTGCCATGGAAAGGGGCAGTAACTTCCGAGTGTTGGCATGGCAATGGTAAACTAACATGGCACACTGGTGGGCATGTCGCATGGAAAGCTGCTTCACCCCAGCCCTGTTTTAGCTAGTCTTCAATTTGGTGCATGTCCGAGCCCCACTTCCAGAGTTTAGTCCTGCCTCCTACCTCATCATTAAAATACGCTATAACCAGTATTTCTTAAATATTTGTTTATTTAAGAAATGAAATAACTTAAATATTTCATTATTTAAACTACTTTTTTTTTTAGATGGAGTCTTGTTCTTGTTGCCCAGGCTGGAGTACAGTGGCACGATCTCAGCTCACTGCAACCTCCACCTCCTGGGTTCAAGCAATTCTCCTGCCTCAGTCTCCCAAGTAGCTGCTACTACAGGTGCGCACCACTACGCCAAGCTAATTTTTTTTTTTATTATACTTTAAGTTCTAGGGTACATGTGCATAATGTGCAGGTTTGTTACATATGTATACTTGTGCCATGTTGGTGTGCTGCACCCATCAACTCATCAGCACCCATCAACTCGTCATTTAAATCAGGTATAACTCCCAATGCAATCCCTCCCCCTTCCCCCCTCCCCGTGATAGGCCCCGGTGTGTGATGTTCCCCTTCCCGAGTCCAAGTGATCTCATTGTTCAGTTCCCACCTATGAGTGAGAACATGCAGTGTTTGGTTTTCTGTTCTTGTGATAGTTTGCTGAGAATGATGGTTTCCAGCTGCATCCATGTCCCTACAAAGGACACAAACTCATCCTTTTTTATGGCTGCGTAGTATTCCATGGTGTGTATGTGCCACATTTTCTTAATCCAGTCTGTCACTGATGGACATGTGGGTTGATTCCAAGTCTTTGCTATTGTGAATAGTGCTGCAATAAACATACGTGTGCATGTGTCTTTATAGCAGCATGATTTATAATCCTTTGGGTATATACCCAGTAATGGGATGGCTGGGTCATATGGTACTTCTAGTTCTAAATCCTTGAGGAATTGCCATACTGTTTTCCATAATGGTTGAACTAGTTTACAATCCCACCAACAGTGTAAAAGTGTTCCTATTTCTCCACATCCTCTCCAGCACCTGTTGTTTCCTGACTTTTTAATGATCGCCATTCTAACTGGTGTGAGATGGTATCTCATTGTGGTTTTGATTTGCATTTCTCTGATGGCCAGTGATGATGAGCATTTTTTCATGTGTCTGTTGGCTGTATGAATGTCCTCTTTGGAGAAATGTCTTTTCATATCCTTTGCCCACTTTTTGATGGGGTTGTTTATTTTTTTCTTGTAAATTTGTTTGAGTTCTTTGTAGGTTCTTGATATTAGCCCTTTGTCTGATGAGTAGATTGCAAAAATTTTCTCTCATTCTGTAGGTTGCCTGCTCACTCTGATGGTAGTTTCTTTTGCTGTGCAGAAGCTCTTTAGTTTAATTAGATCCCATTTGTCAATTTTGCCTTTTGTTGCTGTTGCTTTTGGTGTTTTAGACATGAAGTCCTTGCCCATGCCTATGTCCTGAATGGTATTACCTAGGTTTTCTTCTAGGGTTTTTAAGGTATTAGGTCTAACATTTAAGTCTCTAATCCATCTTGAATTAATTTTCGTATAAGGAGTAAGGAAAGGATCCAGTTTCAGCTTTCTACTTATGGCTAGCCAATTATCCCAGCACCATTTATTAAATAGGGAATCATTTCCCCATTTCTTGTTTTTCTCAGGTTTATCAAAGATCAGATGGCTGTAGATGTGTGGTATTATTTCTGAGGGCTCTGTTCTGTTCCATTGTTCTATATCTCTGTTTTGGTACCAGTACCATGCCGTTTTGGTTACTGTAGCCTTGTAGTATAGTTTGAAGTCAGGTAGCGTGATGCCTCCAGCTTTGTTCTTTTGACTTAGGATTGTCTTGGCAATGCAGGCTCTTTTTTGGTTCCATATGAACTTTAAAGCAGTTTTTTCCAATTCTGTGAAGAAACTCATTGGTAGCTTGATGGGGATGGCATTGAATCTATAAATTACCTTGGGCAGTATGGCCATTTTCACGATATTGATTCTTCCTATCCATGAGCATGGTATGTTCTTCCATTTGTTTATGTCCTCTTTTATTTCACTGAGCAGTGGTTTGTAGTTCTCCTTGAAGAGGTCCTTTACATCCCTTGTAAGTTGGATTCCTAGGTATTTTATTCTCTTTGAAGCAATTGTGAATGGGAGTTCATTCCTGATTTGGCTCTCTGTTTGTCTGTTACTGGTGTATAAGAATGCTTGTGATTTTTGCGCATTAATTTTGTATCCTGAGACTTTGTTGAAGTTTCTTATCAGCTTAAGGAGACTTTTGGCTGAGACAATGGGGTTTTCTAAATATACAATCATGTCATCTGCAAACAGGGACAATTTGACTTCTTCTTTTCCTAACTGAATACCCTTGATTTCTTTCTCTTGCCTGATTGCCCTAGCCAGAACTTCCAACACTATGTTGAATAGGAGTGGTGAGAGAGGGCATCCCTGTCTTGTGCCAGTTTTCAAAGGGAATGCTTCCAGTTTTTGCCCATTCAGTATGATATTGGCTGTGGGTTTGTCATAAATATCTCTTATGATTTTGAGATATGTTCCATCAATACCGAATTTATTGAGCCTTTTTAGCATGTAGGGCTGTTGAATTTTGTCAAAGGCCTTTTCTGCATCTATTGAGATAATCATGTGGTTCTTGTCTTTGGTTCTGTTTATATGCTGGATTACGTTTATTGATTTGCATATGTTGAACCAGCCTTGCATCCCAGGGATGAAGCCCACTTGATCATGGTGGATAAGCTTTTTGATGTGCTGCTGGGTCTGGTTTGCCAGTATTTTATTGAGGATTTTTGCATCGATGTTCATCAGGGATATTGGTCTAAAATTCTCTTTTTTTGTTGTGTCTCTGCCAGGCTTTGGTATCAGGATGATGTTGGCCTCATAAAATGAGTTAGGGAGGATTCCCTCTTTTTCTATTGATTGGAATAGTTTCAGAAGGAATGGTACCAGCTCTTCCTTGTACCTCTGGTAGAATTCGGCTGTGAATCCATCTGGTCCTGGACTTTTTTTTTGGTTGGTAGGCTATTAATTATTGCCTCAATTTCAGAGCCTGCTATTGGTCTATTCCAGGATTCAACTTCTTCCTGGTTTAGTCTTGGGAGAGTGTAAGTGTCCAGGAAATTATCCATTTCTTCTAGATTTTCTAGTTTATTTGTGTAGAGGTGTTTATAGTATTCTTTGATGGTAGTTTGTATTTCTGTGGGGTCGGTGGTGATATCCCCTTTATCATTTTTTATTGCGTCTATTTGATTCTTCTCTCTTTTCTTCTTTATTAGTCTTGCTAGCGGTCTATCAATTTTGTTGATCTTTTCAGAAAACCAACTCCTGGATTCATTGATTTTTTGGAGGGTTTTTTGTGTCTCTATCTCCTTCAGTTCTGCTCTGATCTTAGTTATTTCTTGCCTTCTGCTAGCTTTTGAATGTGTTTGCTCTTGCTTCTCTAGTTCTTTTAATTGTGATGTTAGAGTGTCAATTTTAGATCTTTCCAGCTTTCTCTTGTGGGCATTGAGTGCTATAAATTTCCCTCTACACACTGCTTTAAATGTGTCCTAGAGATTCTGGTATGTTGTATCTTTGTTCTCATTGGTTTCAAAGAACATCTTTATTTCTGCCTTCATTTCGTTGTGTACCCAGTAGTCATTCAGGAGCAGGTTATTCAGTTTCCATGTAGTTGAGTGGTTTTGATTGAGTTTCTTAGTCCTGAGTTCTAGTTTGATTGCACTGTGGTCTGAGAGACTGTTTGTTATAATTTCTGTTCTTGTACATTTGCTGAAGAGTGCTTTACTTCCAATTATGTGGTCAGTTTTGGAATAAGTGCAATGTGGTGCTGAGAAGAATGTATATTCTGTTGATTTGGGGTGGAGAGTTCTGTAGTTGTCTATTAGGTCTGCTTGCTGCAGAGATGAGTTCAATTCCTGGATATCCTTGTTAACTTTCTGTCTCATTGATCTGTCTAATGTTGACAGTGGGGTGTTGAAGTCTCCCATTATTATTATATGGGAGTGTAAGTCTCTTTGTAAGTCTCTAAGGACTTGCTTTATGAATCTGGGTGCTCCTGTATTGGGTGCATATATATTTAGGATAGTTAGCTCTTCCTGTTGAATTGATCCCTTTACCATTATGTAATGGCCTTCTTTGTCTCTTTTGATCTTTGATGGTTTAAAGTCTGTTTTATCAGAGACTAGGATTGCAACCCCTGGTTTTTTTTGTTCTCCATTTGCTTGGTAGATCTTCCTCCATCCCTTTATTTTGAACCTATGTATGTCTCTGCATGTGAGATGGGTCTCCTGAATACAGCAGACTGATGGGTCTTGACTCTTTATCCAGTTTGCCAGTCTGTGTCTTTTAATTGGAGCATTTAGTCCATTTACATTTAAGGTTAATATTGTTATGTGTGAACTTGATCTTGCCATTATGATATTAACTGGTTATTTTGCTTGTTAGTTGATGCAGTTTCTTCCTAGCCTTGATGGTCTTTACATTTTGGCATGTTTTTGCAATGGCGGGTACCGGTTGCTCCTTTCCATGTTTAGTGCTTCCTTCAGGGTCTGTTGTAAGGCAGGCCTGGTGGTGACAAAATCTCTAAGCATTTGCTTATCTGTAAAGGATTTTATTTCTCCTTCACTTATGAAACTTAGTTTGGCTGGATATGAAATTCTGGGTTTAAAATTCTTTTCTTTAAGAATGTTGAATATTGGCCCCCAATCTCCTCTGGCTTGTAGAGTTTCTGCCGAAAGATCTGCTGTTAGTCTGATGGGCTTCCCTTTGTGGGTAACCCGACCTTTCTCTCTGGCTGCCCTTAAGATTTTTTCCTTCATTTCAACTTTGGTGAATCTGGCAATTATGTATCTTGGAGTTGCTCTTCTCGAGGAGTATCTTTGTGGCGTTCTCTGTATTTCCTGAATTTGAATGTTGGCCTGCCCTACTAGGTTGGGGAAGTTCTCCTGGATGTTATCCTGAAGAGTGTTTTCCAACTTGGTTCCATTTTCCCCCTCACTTTCAGGCACCCCAATCAGACATAGATTTGGTCTTTTTACATAATCTCATACTTCTTGCAGGCTTTGTTCATTCCTTTTTCTTCTTTTTTCTTTAGATTTCTCTTCTTGCTTCATTTCATTCATTTGGTCCTCAATTGCTGATACTCTTTCTTCCAGTTGATCGAGTCGGTTACTGAAGCTTGTGCATTTGTCACTTATTTCTTGTGTCATGGTTTTCATCTCTGTCCATTCGTTTATGGCCTTCTCTGCATTAATTATTCTGGTTATCAATTCTTCCACTCTTTTTTCAAGCTTTTTAGTTTCTTTGCACTGGGTACGTAATTCCTCCTTTAGCTCTGAGAAGTCTGATGGACTGAAGCCTTCTTCTCTCATCTCATCAAAGTCATTCTCCGTCCAGCTTTGATCCATTGCTGGTGATGAGCTGCATTCCTTCGGAGGGGGAGATGCGCTCTTATTTTTTGAATTTCTAGCTTTTCTGCCCTGCTTTTTCCC
The DNA here is from genome assembly GCF_037993035.2 of Macaca fascicularis. NCBI lineage: Eukaryota > Metazoa > Chordata > Mammalia > Primates > Cercopithecidae > Macaca > Macaca fascicularis. The sequence continues at coordinate 75,833,919 of NC_088382.1, read as the reverse complement.
CATCTTTGTGGTTTTATCTGCCTCTGGTCTTTGATGATGGTGATGTACTGATGGGGTTTTGGTGTGGGTGTCCTTCCTGTTTGTTAGTTTTCCTTCTAACAGTCAGGACTCTCAGCTGTAGGTCTGTTGGAGATTGCTTGAGGTCCACTCCAGACCCTGTTTGCCTGGGTGTCAGCAGCAGAGGCTGCAGAAGATAGAATACTGCTGAACAGCGAGTGTACCTGTCTGATTCTTGCTTTGGAAGCTTCCTCTCAGGGGTGTACTCCACCATGTGAGGTGTGGGGTGTCGGTCTGCCCCTAGTGGAGGATGTCTCCCAGTTAGACTATTCAGGGGTCAGGGACCCACTTGAGCAGGCAGTCTGTCCGTTCTCAGATCTCAACCTCCGTGTTGGGAGATCCACCGCTCTCTTCAAAGCTGTCAGACAGAGTTGCTTGCGTCTGCAGAGGTTTCTGCTGCTTTTTTCTTTGTTGATGTTGTTGTTGTTGTTTAGCTGTGCCCTGTCCCCAGAGGTGGAGTCTACAGAGACTGGCAGGTCTCCTTGAGCTGCTGTGAGCTCCACCCAGTTCGATCTTCCCAGGGCTTTGTTTACCTACTTAAGCCTCAGCAATGGAGGGCGCCCCTCCCCCAGCCTCGCTGCTGCCTTGTGGTTAGATCACAGACTGCTGTGCTAGCAATGAGGAAGGCTCCGTGGACGTCGGACCCTCCCAGCCAGGTGTGGGATATAATCTCCTGGTGTGCCTGTTTGCTTAAAGCGCAGTATTGGGGTGGGAGTTACCCGATTTTCCAGGTGTTGTGTGTCTCTGTTCCCCTGGCTAGGAAAAGGGATTCCCTTCCCCCTTGTGCTTCCCAGGTGAGGCGATGCCTCGCCCTGCTTCAGCTCTCGCTGGTCGGGCTGCAACAGCTGACCAGCACAGATCGTCCGGCACTCCCCAGTGAGATGAACCCAGTACCTCAGTTGATAATGCAGAAATCACCTGTCTTCTGTGTCGCTCGTGCTGGGAACTGGAGACTGGAGCTGTTCCTATTCGGCCATCTTGCTCCGCCCGGCGCTAATTTTTTTTTTTTAGTTGAGATGGGGGTTTTACGATATTAGCTGTGCTGGTCTCGATCTCCTGACCTTGTGGTCTGCCCACCTTGGCCTCCCAAAGTGCTGGGATTACAGGCATGAGCCACCACGCCTGGCCCTATTTAAACTAATTTTAAGCAGGGAGGGCACTAGAATTAAGAGTGTAGAAAATGTAAATAATACAGGTGCTTTCTTTAAATCTGTCACTATTTTATATAAAAATTGCAATTAAGTTCAGAGATATTTGTTAGTGCAAAAAATTGTTTAGTAATTGATTTTCAGCTTCACTGTAAAAGATTTTGCTGTTTTGAGTAAGATTTATTCTGTTCAATATTTTACATTGTTATTGCATGATGTGTGAGGGAAAGGGCCCTTTGTTCTTTACATTCTTCTTCAGAGATAGCAGGGAAACTGAGAGGTGTTTTTAAAAACAGAAAGTCAACTTCAGACAGGCATTCACTTCAATATTTATAACTAGCAACTAAAATTTGTGATTCCATATCTCTAGTCCTCCCACATCCCTTAATTAAACAGATGGATTTTCTACTGTGCCTTAAAAAAAAAAACAAAAAACTAAATTGATTAGTTGTTGTTGTTGTTATTGTGTTATTTAACCTCAAGTGTAGAAATGAATTTAGAGGAACTGACGCTTTGTGAAACATTTCCTGCTCCAATTCAGACACCCAGAATTAACATGGTTATATTAGTGTCCTAAAGCTGCTGTAACAAATGACCATCAACTGGATAGATTACAACAACAGAAATGTATTCTCCCACAGTTCTGGAGGTCAGAAGTTTAAGATGGAGGTGTTGGCAGGGCCAGGTTCCCTCTGAATGCTCTAGAAGAGAATCTGATCACGCCTCTTTCCTAGCTTCTGGTGGTTGCCGGCAGTCCTTGGTGTTCCATGGCTTGTATAGTTACCACTTGAGTTTCCATCTCTGTTTTCATATGACTTTCTTCACTGCATGTATGAGTGCCTCCAAATCTCCCTCCTTTTATAAGGGCACCATCATTGGATATAGCGTCCACCCTTATCCTGCATGACCTTATCTTAACGTGGTTGCATCTGCAAAGACCCTATTTCCAAATAAGGTGACACATACCAGGAGTTAGGACTCCTTCATGTCTTTTGCGGGACACAACTCAACATAATATGATTATTTTTATTTTTTGAATGAAAAGCATAATGCATGTACATAGCTTTTAGAGTTCAACAGTTGATGATATCATAATAAACCTAGCAGCATCTTGTCCCATCCCTATGCACTATCAATTTTTGCTCTGCTATGGCAAGAATATATACTGCTTTTAGTTGTTTCTTACAAGGATTTAGTTTCATATTATTAAATCACATGTCAGCCAGGCGCAGTGGCTCATGCCTGTAATCCTGGCACTTTGGGAGGCTGAGGTGGCTGGATTACCTGAGGTCAGGAGTTCAAGACCAGCCTGACCAACATGGTGAAACCCTGTCTCTACTAAAAATAGAAAACATTAGCAGGGCATGGTGGCAGGCACCTGTAGTCCCAGCTAATTGGGAGGCTGAGGCAGGAGAATTGCTTGAACCCGGGAGGTGGAGGTTGTAGTGAGCTGAGACCATGCTGTTGCACTGAAGCCTGGGCAACAAGAGCGAAACTCCATCTCAGAAAAAAAAAAAGAAGAAGAAGAAAAAGAAAAAAATGCATATATATATCACATCTCAATTTTTTATATTATCTATTAATATTCTACTGTGTAAGATGAAAATTTGGCTCTCCAATATCACCCAAGGAGACACACACTTTTCATCCCCTTCCACCTCTCAATATATTTAGCTGTAACACCGTATTTTTGTTAAATCAATATTCAGTGATTATATTGTTGTGAATATGTAATGAATAGTTTATAAACCAGTCGTATAATGTATGATGATTAAATTTCTTTTACAACTTGTTTTTCTCAGTGTTATTAATTGAAATTTATTGGCTTAATTTTCTATGTCGTCATAATAAATGTATCCCCAAACTCTCTGCCAGAGTTTCTCTCACTGTGTTTAGCTACTACAGGTGACTTATTGGTTCCATTTTCTTCCCAGAGCTTCCATCCTCCTGCTCACATGTGGCCTTGTTGCTGTCTCAGTCCTCTCTGGTGCTGTGACTCAGGGACTATCACTTGGGACTTCCTTCCCCTCTCCCCTGTGTTGATGCCCATGTTTGCTCCATTGTCGTATTTCCCTTGCATGGTATCCTTCTTCCTCTTTCTAGAGCACATTACCTAATAGCTTCCTGAAAAAAGGTGCAGTGGGAGCTACATACTGGAG